>NW_027490253.1:419984-750659 GCF_050948175.1 Xylocopa sonorina
CTACGATACCTAGACATCTGCAGACGCTATTTCCCAGCAAGGAAGTGTCGCATTTACATTCATTTGAAGTGTAGACGAGGAATACATGACACTTCGCAAATCATATTATATCCTACCTTGAAACATAGAAATGAGATGCGATATCGCGTTTTAAGAAGCATTAGAAATCTATTGCTACGATACGTAGACATCTGCAAACGCTATTTCCTAGCGAGGAAGTGTCGCATTCACATTCCTTTGAAGTGTAGACGAGGAATACATAACACTTCGCAAATCATATTATATCTTACCATGAAACATAGAAATGAGATACGATATCTCGTTTTAAGAAGCATTTGAACTCTATTGCTACGATACGTAGACATCTGCAGACGCTATTTCCTAGCGCTGAAGTGTCGCATTCACATTCATTTGAAGTGAAGACGAGGAATACATAACACTTCGCAAATCACATTATATCTTACCATGAAACATAGAAATGAGATGCAGTATCGCGTTTTAAGAATCATAAGAACTCTATTGCTACGATACGTAGACATCTGCAGACGCTATTTCCTTGCAAGGAAGTGTCGCATTTACATTCATTTGAAGTGTAGACGAGGAATACATAACACTTTGCAAATCATATTATATCTTACCATGAAACATAGAAATGAGATGCGATATCGCGTTTTAAGAAGCATTAGAACTCTATTGCTACGATACCTACACATCTGCGGACGCTATTTCTTTGCAAGGAAGTGTCGCATTTACATTCATTTGAAGTGTAGACGAGGAATACATAACACTTCGCAAATCGTATTATATCTTACCATGAAACATAGAAATGAGATACGATATCGCGTTTTAAGAACCATAGGAACACTATCGCTACGATACGTAGACATCTGCAAACGCTATTTCCTAGCGCTGAAGTGTCGCATTCACATTCATTTGAAGTGTAGACGAGGAATACATAACACTTCTCAAATCATATTATACCTTACCATGAAACATAGAAATGAGATGCGATATCGCGTTTTAAGAAGCATTAGAAATCTATTGCTACGACACGTAGACATCTGCAAACGCTATTTCCATGCAAGGAAGTGTCGCATTTACATTCATTTGAATCGTAGACGAGGAATGCATAACACTTCGCAATGAGTATTATATCTTAGCATGAAACATAGATATGAGATGCAATATCTCGTTTTAAGAAGCATTTGAACTCTATTGCTACGATACCTAGATATCTGCAGACGCTATTTCCTAGTAAGGAAGTGTCGCATTTACATTCATTTGAAGTGTAGACGAGGAATACATAACACTTCGCAAACCATATTATATCTTACCATGAAGCATAGAAATGAGATGCGATATCGCGTTTCAAGAATCATAAGAACTCTATCGCTACGATACCTAGACATCTGCGGACGCTATTTCTTTGCAAGGAAGTGTCGCATTTACATTCATTTGAAGTGTAGACGAGGAATACATAACACTTCGCAAATCATATTATATCTTACCATGAAACATAGAAATGAGATACGGAATCGCGTTTTAAGAATCATAGGAACACTATTGCTACGATACGTAGACATCTGCAAACGCTATTTCCTTGCAAGGAAGTGTCGCATTTACATTCATTTGTAGTGTAGACGAGGAATACATAACAGTTCGCAAATTATATAATATCTTACCATGGAACATAGAAATGAGATGCGATATAGCGTTTGAAGAAGCATTAGAAATCTATTGCTACGATACGTAGACATCTGCTAACGCTATTTCCTAGCGAGGAAGTGTCGCATTCACATTCATTTGAAGTGTAGACGAGGAATACATAACACTTCGCACATCATATTATATCTTACCATGAAACATAGAAATGAGATGCGATATCGCGTTTTAAGAAGCATTAGAACTCTATTGCTGCGATAGGTAGACATCTGCAAACGCTATTTCCTTGCAAGGAAGTGTCGCATTTACATTCATTTGAATCGTATACGAGGAATGCATAACACTTCGCAATGAATATTATATCTTATCATGAAACATAGATATGAGATGCAATGTCTCGTTTTAAGAAGCATTTGAACTCTATTGCTACGATACCTAGACATCTGCAGACGCTATTTCCTAGTGAGGAAGTGTCGCATTTACATTCATTTGAAGTGTAGACGAAGAATACATGACACTTCGCAAACCATATTATATCTTACCATAAAACATAGAAATGAGATGCGATATCGCGTTTTAAGGAGCATTAGAAATCTATTGCTACGATACGTAGACATCTGCAAACGCTATTTCTTTGCAAGGAAGTGTCGCATTTACATTCATTTGAAGTGTGGACGAGGAATACATAACACTTCGCAAATCATATTATATCTTACCATGAAACATAGAAGTGAGATGCGATATCGCGTTTTAAGAAGCATTAGAACTCTATTGCTGCGATAGGTAGACATCTGCTAACGCTATTTCCTTGCAAGGAAGTGTCGCATTTACATTCATTTGAAGTGTAGACGAGGAATACATAACACTTCGCAAATCATATTATATCTTACCATGAAACATAGAAATGAGATGCGATATCGCGTTTTAAGAAGCATTAGAACTCTATCGCTACGATACCTAGACATCTGCAGACGCCATTTCCTAGCAAGGAAGTGTCGCATTTACATTCATTTGAAGTGTAGACGAGGAATACATAACACTTCGCAAATCATATTATATCTTACCATGAAACATAGAAATGAGATACGATATCGCGTTTTAAGAATCATAGGAACACTATTGCTACGATACGTAGACATCTGCAAACGCTATTTCCTAGCGCTGAAGTGTCGCGTTCGCATTCATTTGAAGTGTGGACGAGGAATACATAACACTTCGCAAATCATATTATATCTTACCATGAAACATAGAAATGAGATGCGATATCGCGTTTTAAGTATCATAAGAAACCTACTGCTTCGATACGTGGACAACTGCAAACGCTATTCCCTTGGAAGGAAGTGTCGCATTTACATTCATTTGAATCGTATACGAGGAGTGCATGATACTTCGCAATGAATATTATATCTTATCATGAAACATAGATATGAGATGCAATATCTCGTTTTGAGAAGCATTTGAACTCTATTGCTACGATACCTAGACATCTGCAGACGCTATTTCCCAGCAAGGAAGTGTCGCATTTACATTCATTTGAAGTGTAGACGAGGAATACATGACACTTCGCAAATCATATTATATCTTACCATGAAACATAGAAATGATATGCGATATCGCGTTTTAAGAAGCATTAGAAATCTATTGCTACGATACGTAGACATCTACAAACGCTATTTCCTAGCGAGGAAGTGTCGCATTCACATTCCTTTGAAGTGTAGACGAGGAATACATAACACTTCGCAAATCATATTATATCTTACCATGAAACATAGAAATGAGATGCGATATCGCGTTTTAAGAATCATAAGGACTCTATTGCTACGATACCTAGACATCTGCAGACGCCATTTCCTAGCAAGGAAGTGTCGCATTTACATTCATTTGAAGTGTAGACGAGGAATACATAACACTTCGCAAATCATATTATATCTTACCATGAAACATAGAAATGAGATACGATATCGCGTTTTAAGAATCATAGGAACACTATTGCTACGATACGTAGACATCTGCAAACGCTATTTCCTAGCGCTGAAGTGTCGCATTCACATTCATTTGAAGTGTAGACGAGGAATACATAACACTTCGCAAATCATATTATATCTTACCATGAAACATAGAAATGAGATGCGATATCGCGTTTTAAGTATCATAAGAACCCTAATGCTTCGATACGTAGACAACTGCAAACGCTATTTCCTTGGAAGGAAGTGTCGCATTTACATTCATTTGAATCGTATACGAGGAGTGCATGACACTTCGCAATGAATATTATATCTTATCATGAAACATAGATATGAGATGCAATATCTCGTTTTAAGAAGCATTTGAACTCTATTGCTACAATACCTAGACATCTGCAGACGCTATTTCCCAGCAAGGAAGTGTCGCATTTACATTCATTTGAAGTGTAGACGAGGAATACATGACACTTCGCAAATCATATTATATCTTACCATGAAACATAGAAATGAGATGCGATATCGCGTTTTAAGAAGCATTAGAAATCTATTGCTACGATACCTAGACATCTGCTGACGCTTTTTCCTAGTAAGGAAGTGTCGCATTTACATTCATTTGAAGTGTAGACGAAGAATACATGACACTTCGCAAACCATATTATATCTTACCATGAAACATAGAAATGAGATGCGATATCGCTTTTTAAGAAGCATTAGAAATCTATTGCTACGATACGCAGACATCTGCAAACGCTATTTCTTTGCAAGGAAGTGTCGCATTTACATTCATTTGAAGTGTGGACGAGGAATACATAACACTTCGCAAATCATATTATATCTTACCATGAAACATAGAAATGAGATGCGATATCGCGTTTTAAGAAGCATTAGAACTCTATTGCTAGGATAGGTAGACATCTGCAAACGCTATTTCCTTGCAAGGAAGTGTCGCATTTACATTCATTTGTAGTGTAGACGAGGAATACATAACAGTTCGCAAATTATATAATATCTTACCATGGAACATAGAAATGAGATGCGATATAGCGTTTGAAGAAGCATTAGAAATCTATTGCTACGATACGTAGACATCTGCTAACGCTATTTCCTAGCGAGGAAGTGTCGCATTTACATTCATTTGAAGTGTAGACGAGGAATACATAACACTTCGCACATCATATTATATCTTACCATGAAACATAGAAATGAGATGCGATATCGCGTTTTAAGGAGAATTAGAATTCTATTGCTGCGATAGGTAGACATCTGCAAACGCTATTTCCTTGCAAGGAAGTGTCGCATTTACATTCATTTGAATCGTATACGAGGAATGCATAACACTTCGCAATGAATATTATATCTTATGATGAAACATAGATATGAGATGCAATGTCTCGTTTTAAGAAGCATTTGAACTCTATTGCTACGATACCTAGACATCTGCAGACGCTATTTCCTAGTAAGGAAGTGTCGCATTTACATTCATTTGAAGTGTAGACGAAGAATACATGACACTTCGCAAACCATATTATATCTTACCATAAAACATAGAAATGAGATGCGATATCGCGTTTTAAGGAGCATTAGAAATCTATTGCTACGATACGTAGACATCTGCAAACGCTATTTCTTTGCAAGGAAGTGTCGCATTTACATTCATTTGAAGTGTGGACGAGGAATACATAACTCTTCGCAAATCATATTATATCTTACTATGAAACATAGAAGTGAGATGCGATATCGCGTTTTAAGAAGCATTAGAACTCTATTGCTGCGATAGGTAGATATCTGCAAACGCTATTTCCTTGCAAGGAAGTGTCGCATTTACATTCATTTGAATCGTATACGAGGAATGCATAACACTTCGCAATGAATATTATATCTTATCATGAAACATAGATATGAGATGCAATGTCTCGTTTTAAGAAGCATTTGAACTCTATTGCTACGATACCTAGACATCTGCAGACGCTATTTCCTAGTATGGAAGTGTCGCATTTACATTCATTTGAAGTGTAGACGAAGAATACATGACACTTCGCAAACCATATTATATCTTACCATGAAACATAGAAATGAGATGCGATATCGCGTTTTAAGGAGCATTAGAAATCTATTGCTACGATACGTAGACATCTGCAAACGCTATTTCTTTGCAAGGAAGTGTCGCATTTACATTCATTTGAAGTGTGGACGAGGAATACATAACACTTCGCAAATCATATTATATCTTACCATGAAACATAGAAGTGAGATGCGATATCGCGTTTTAAGAAGCATTAGAACTCCATTGCTACGATACCTAGACATCTGCAGACGCCATTTCCTAGCAAGGAAGTGTCGCATTTACATTCATTTGAAGTGTAGACGCGGAATACATAACACTTCGCAAATCATATTATATCTTACCATGAAACATAGAAATGAGATACGATATCGCGTTTTAAGAATCATAGGAACACTATTGCTACGATACGTAAACATCTGCAAACGCTATTTCCTAGCGCTGAAGTGTCGCATTCACATTCATTTGAAGTGTAGACGAGGAATACATAACACTTTGCAAATCATACTATATCTTACCATGAAACATAGAAATGAGATGCGATATCGCGTTTTAAGTATCACAAGAACCCTATAGCTTCGATACGTAGACAACTGCAAACGCTATTTCCTTGGAAGGAAGTGTCGCATTTACATTCATTTGAATCGTATACGAGGAGTGCATGACACTTCGCAATGAATATTATATCTTATCATGAAACATAGATATGAGATGCAATATCTCGTTTTAAGAAGCATTTGAACTCTATTGCTACGATACCTAGACATCTGCAGACGCTATTTCCCAGCAAGGAAGTGTCGCATTTACATTCATTTGAAGTGTAGACGAGGAATACATGACACTTCGCAAATCATATTATATCTTACCTTGAAACATAGAAATGAGATGCGATATCGCGTTTTAAGAAGCATTAGAAATCTATTGCTACGATACGTAGACATCTGCAAACGCTATTTCCTAGCGAGGAAGTGTCGCATTCACATTCCTTTGAAGTGTAGACGAGGAATACATAACACTTCGCAAATCATATTATATCTTACCATGAAACATAGAAATGAGATACGATATCGCGTTTTAAGAATCATAGGAACACTATAGCTACGGTACGTAGACATCTGCAAACGCTATTTCCTAGCGCTGAAGTGTCGCATTCACATTCATTTGAAGTGTAGACGAGGAATACATAACACTTCGCAAATCATATTATATCTTACCATGAAGCATAGAAATGAGATGCGATATCGCGTTTTAAGAATCATAAGAACTCTATCGCTACGATACCTAGACATCTGCGGACGCTATTTCTTTGCAAGGAAGTGTCGCATTTACATTCATTTGAAGTGTAGACAAGGAATACATAACACTTCGCAAATGATATTATATCTTACCATGAAGCATAGAAATGAGATGCGATATCGCGTTTTAAGAAGCATCAGAACTCTATCGCTACGATACCTAGACATCTGCAGACGCTATTTCCTAGCAAGGAAGTATCGCATTTACATTCATTTGAAGTGTAGACGAGGAATACATAACACTTCGCAAATCATATTATATCTTACCATGAAACATAGAAATGAGATACGGAATCGCGTTTTAAGAATCATAGGAACACTATTGCTATGATACGTAGACATCTGCAAACGCTATTTCCTTGCAAGGAAGTGTCGCATTTACATTCATTTGTAGTGTAGACGAGGAATACATAACAGTTCGCAAATTATATAATATCTTACCATGGAACATAGAAATGTGATGCGATATAGCGTTTGAAGAAGCATTAGAAATCTATTGCTACGATACGTAGACATCTGCTAACGCTATTTCCTAGCGAGGAAGTGTCGCATTTACATTCATTTGAAGTGTAGACGAGGAATACATAACACTTCGCACATCATATTATATCTTACCATGAAACATAGAAATGAGATTCGATATCACGTTTTAAGAAGCATTAGAACTCTATTGCTGCGATAGGTAGACATCTGCAGACACTATTTCCTTGCAAGGAAGTGTCGCATTTACATTCAGTTGAATCGTATACGAGGAATGCATAACACTTCGCAATGAATATTATATCTTATCATGAAACATAGATATGAGATGCAATGTCTCGTTTTAAGAAGCATTTGAACTCTATTGCTACGATACCTAGACATCTGCAGACGCTATTTCCTAGTATGGAAGTGTCGCATTTACATTCATTTGAAGTGTAGACGAAGAATACATGACACTTCGCAAACCATATTATATCTTACCATGAAACATAGAAATGAGATGCGATATCGCGTTTTAAGGAGCATTAGAAATCTATTGCTACGATACGTAGACATCTGCAAACGCTATTTCTTTGCAAGGAAGTGTCGCATTTACATTCATTTGAAGTGTGGACGAGGAATACATAACACTTCGCAAATCATATTATATCTTACCATGAAACATAGAAGTGAGATGCGATATCGCGTTTTAAGAAGCATTAGAACTCTATTGCTACGATACCTAGACATCTGCAGACGCCATTTCCTAGCAAGGAAGTGTCGCATTTACATTCATTTGAAGTGTAGACGAGGAATACATAACACTTCGCAAATCATATTATATCTTACCATGAAACATAGAAATGAGATACGATATCGCGTTTTAAGAATCATAGGAACACTATTGCTACGATACGTAGACATCTGCAAACGCTATTTCCTAGCGCTGAAGTGTCGCATTCACATTCATTTGAAGTGTAGACGAGGAATACATAACACTTTGCAAATCATATTATATCTTACCATGAAACATAGAAATGAGATGCGATATCGCGTTTTAAGTATCACAAGAACCCTATAGCTTCGATACGTAGACAACTGCAAACGCTATTTCCTTGGAAGGAAGTGTCGCATTTACATTCATTTGAATCGTATACGAGGAGTGCATGACACTTCGCAATGAATATTATATCTTATCATGAAACATAGATATGAGATGCAATATCTCGTTTTAAGAAGCATTTGAACTCTATTGCTACGATACCTAGACATCTGCAGACGCTATTTCCCTGCAAGGAAGTGTCGCATTTACATTCATTTGAAGTGTAGACGAGGAATACATGACACTTCGCAAATCATATTATATCTTACCTTGAAACATAGAAATGAGATGCGATATCGCGTTTTAAGAAGCATTAGAAATCTATTGCTACGATACGTAGACATCTGCAAACGCTATTTCCTAGCGAGGAAGTGTCGCATTCACATTCCTTTGAAGTGTAGACGAGGAATACAGAACACTTCGCAAATCATATTATATCTTACCATGAAAATAGAAATGAGATGCGATATCGCGTTTTAAGAATCATAGGGACTCTATTGCTACGATACGTAGACAACTGCAAACGCTATTTCCCTGCAAGGAAGTGTCGCATTTACATTCATTTGAATCGTATACGAGGAGTGCATGACACTTCGCAATGAATATTATATCTTATCATGAAACATAGATATGAGATGCAATATCTGGTTTTAAGAAGAATTTGAACTCTATTGCTACGATACCTAGACATCTGCAGACGCTATTTCCCAGCAAGGAAGTGTCGCATTTACATTCATTTGAAGTGTAGACGAGGAATACATGACACTTCGCAAATCATATTATATCTTACCTTGAAACATAGAAATGAGATGCGATATCGCGTTTTAAGAAGCATTAGAAATCTATTGCTACGATGCGTAGACATCTGCAAACGCTATTTCCTAGCGAGGAAGTGTCGCATTCACATTCCTTTGAAGTGTAGACGAGGAATACATAACACTTCGCAAATCATATTATATCTTACCATGAAACATAGAAATGAGATACGATATCGCGTTTTAAGAATCATAGGAACACTATAGCTACGGTACGTAGACATCTGCAAACGCTATTTCCTAGCGCTGAAGTGTCGCATTCACATTCATTTGAAGTGTAGACGAGGAATACATAACACTTCGCAAATCATATTATATCTTACCATGAAGCATAGAAATGAGATGCGATATCGCGTTTTAAGAATCATAAGAACTCTATCGCTACGATACCTAGACATCTGCGGACGCTATTTCTTTGCAAGGAAGTGTCGCATTTACATTCATTTGAAGTGTAGACAAGGAATACATAACACTTCGCAAATGATATTATATCTTACCATGAAGCATAGAAATGAGATGCGATATCGCGTTTTAAGAAGCATCAGAACTCTATCGCTACGATACCTAGACATCTGCAGACGCTATTTCCTAGCAAGGAAGTATCGCATTTACATTCATTTGAAGTGTAGACGAGGAATACATAACACTTCGCAAATCATATTATATCTTACCATGAAACATAGAAATGAGATACGGAATCGCGTTTTAAGAATCATAGGAACACTATTGCTACGATACGTAGACATCTGCAAACGCTATTTCCTTGCAAGGAAGTGTCGCATTTACATTCATTTGTAGTGTAGACGAGGAATACATAACAGTTCGCAAATTATATAATATCTTACCATGGAACATAGAAATGTGATGCGATATAGCGTTTGAAGAAGCATTAGAAATCTATTGCTACGATACGTAGACATCTGCTAACGCTATTTCCTAGCGAGGAAGTGTCGCATTTACATTCATTTGAAGTGTAGACGAGGAATACATAACACTTCGCACATCATATTATATCTTACCATGAAACATAGAAATGAGATTCGATATCACGTTTTAAGAAGCATTAGAACTCTATTGCTGCGATAGGTAGACATCTGCAGACACTATTTCCTTGCAAGGAAGTGTCGCATTTACATTCAGTTGAATCGTATACGAGGAATGCATAACACTTCGCAATGAATATTATATCTTATCATGAAACATAGATATGAGATGCAATGTCTCGTTTTAAGAAGCATTTGAACTCTATTGCTACGATACCTAGACATCTGCAGACGCTATTTCCTAGTATGGAAGTGTCGCATTTACATTCATTTGAAGTGTAGACGAAGAATACATGACACTTCGCAAACCATATTATATCTTACCATGAAACATAGAAATGAGTTGCGATATCGCGTTTTAAGGAGCATTAGAAATCTATTGCTACGATACGTAGACATCTGCAAACGCTATTTCTTTGCAAGGAAGTGTCGCATTTACATTCATTTGAAGTGTGGACGAGGAATACATAACACTTCGCAAATCATATTATATCTTACCATGAAACATAGAAGTGAGATGCGATATCGCGTTTTAAGAAGCATTAGAACTCTATTGCTACGATACCTAGACATCTGCAGACGCCATTTCCTAGCAAGGAAGTGTCGCATTTACATTCATTTGAAGTGTAGACGAGGAATACATAACACTTCGCAAATCATATTATATCTTACCATGAAACATAGAAATGAGATACGATATCGCGTTTTAAGAATCATAGGAACACTATTGCTACGATACGTAGACATCTGCAAACGCTATTTCCTAGCGCTGAAGTGTCGCATTCACATTCATTTGAAGTGTAGACGAGGAATACATAACACTTTGCAAATCATATTATATCTTACCATGAAACATAGAAATGAGATGCGATATCGCGTTTTAAGTATCACAAGAACCCTATAGCTTCGATACGTAGACAACTGCAAACGCTATTTCCTTGGAAGGAAGTGTCGCATTTACATTCATTTGAATCGTATACGAGGAGTGCATGACACTTCGCAATGAATATTATATCTTATCATGAAACATAGATATGAGATGCAATATCTCGTTTTAAGAAGCATTTGAACTCTATTGCTACGATACCTAGACATCTGCAGACGCTATTTCCCTGCAAGGAAGTGTCGCATTTACATTCATTTGAAGTGTAGACGAGGAATACATGACACTTCGCAAATCATATTATATCTTACCTTGAAACATAGAAATGAGATGCGATATCGCGTTTTAAGAAGCATTAGAACTCTATTGCTACGATACGTAGACATCTGCTAACGCTATTTCCTACCGAGGAAGTGTCGCATTTGCATTCATTCGAAGTGTAGACGAGGAATACATATCACTTCGCAAATCATATTATATCTTACCATGAAACATAGATATGAGATGCAATATCTCGTTTTAAGAAGCATTTGAACTCTATTGCTACGATACCTAGACATCTGCAGACGCTATTTGCTAGCAAGGAAGTGTCGCATTTGCATTCATTTGAAGTGTACACGAGGAATACATGACACTTCGCAAATCATATTATATCTTACCATGAAACAAAGAAATCAGATGCAGCATCGCGTTTTAAGAATCATAAGAACTCTATTGCTACGATACGTAGACATCTGCAGACGCTATTTCCTTGCAAGGAAGTGTCGCATTTACATTCATTTGAAGCGTAGACGAGGAATACATAACACTTTGCAAATCATATTATATCTTACCATGAAACATAGAAATGAGATGCGATATCGCGTTTTAAGAAGCATTAGAACTCTATTGCTACGATACCTTCACATCTGCGGACGCTATTTCTTTGCAAGGAAGTGTCGCATTTACATTCATTTGAAGTGTAGACGAGGAATACATAACACTTCGCTAATCATATTATATCTTACGATGAAGCATAGAAATGAGATGCGATGTCGCGTTTTAAGAATCATAAGAACTCTATCGCTACGATACCTAGACATCTGCGGACGCTATTTCTTTGCAAGGAAGTGTCGCATTTACATTCATTTGAAGTGTAGACGAGGAATACATAACACTTCGCAAATCATATTATATCTTACCATGAAGCATAGAAATGAGATGCGATATCGCGTTTTAAGAAGCATTAGAACTCTATCGCTACGATACCTAGACATCTGCAGACGCTATTTCCTAGCAAGGAAGTGTCGCATTTACATTCATTTGAAGTGTAGACGAGGAATACATAACACTTCGCACATCATATTATATCTTACCATGAAACATAGAAATGAGATTCGATATCGCGTTTTAAGAAGCATTTGAACTCTATTGCTACGATACCTAGACATCTGCAGACGCTATTTGCTAGCAAGGAAGTGTCGCATTTACATTCATTTGAATCGTATACGAGGAATGCATAACACTTCGCAATGAATATTATATCTTATCATGAAACATAGATATGAGATGCAATGTCTCGTTTTAAGAAGCATTTGAACTCTATTGCTACGATACCTAGACATCTGCAGACGCTATTTCCTAGTATGGAAGTGTCGCATTTACATTCATTTGAAGTGTAGACGAAGAATACATGACACTTCGCAAACCATATTATATCTTACCATGAAACATAGAAATGAGATACGATATCGCGTTTTAAGAATCATAGGAACACTATTGCTACGATACGTAGACATCTGCAAACGCTATTTCCTAGCGCTGAAGTGTCGCATTCACATTCATTTGAAGTGTAGACGAGGAATACATAACACTTTGCAAATCATATTATATCTTACCATGAAACATAGAAATGAGATGCGATATCGCGTTTTAAGTATCACAAGAACCCTATAGCTTCGATACGTAGACAACTGCAAACGCTATTTCCTTGGAAGGAAGTGTCGCATTTACATTCATTTGAATCGTATACGAGGAGTGCATGACACTTCGCAATGAATATTATATCTTATCATGAAACATAGATATGAGATGCAATATCTCGTTTTAAGAAGCATTTGAACTCTATTGCTACGATACCTAGACATCTGCAGACGCTATTTCCCAGCAAGGAAGTGTCGCATTTACATTCATTTGAAGTGTAGACGAGGAATACATGACACTTCGCAAATCATATTATATCTTACCTTGAAACATAGAAATGAGATGCGATATCGCGTTTTAAGAAGCATTAGAAATCTATTGCTACGATACGTAGACATCTGCAAACGCTATTTCCTAGCGAGGAAGTGTCGCATTCACATTCCTTTGAAGTGTAGACGAGGAATACATAACACTTTGCAAATCATATTATATCTTACCATGAAACATAGAAATGAGATGCGATATCGCGTTTTAAGTATCACAAGAACCCTATAGCTTCGATACGTAGACAACTGCAAACGCTATTTCCTTGGAAGGAAGTGTCGCATTTACATTCATTTGAATCGTATACGAGGAGTGCATGACACTTCGCAATGAATATTATATCTTATCATGAAACATAGATATGAGATGCAATATCTCGTTTTAAGAAGCATTTGAACTCTATTGCTACGATACCTAGACATCTGCAGACGCTATTTCCCAGCAAGGAAGTGTCGCATTTACATTCATTTGAAGTGTAGACGAGGAATACATGACACTTCGCAAATCATATTATATCTTACCTTGAAACATAGAAATGAGATGCGATATCGCGTTTTAAGAAGCATTAGAAATCTATTGCTACGATACGTAGACATCTGCAAACGCTATTTCCTAGCGAGGAAGTGTCGCATTCACATTCCTTTGAAGTGTAGACGAGGAATACATAACACTTCGCAAATCATATTATATCTTACCATGAAACATAGAAATGAGATGCGATATCGCGTTTTAAGAATCATAAGGACTCTATTGCTACGATACGTAGACAACTGCAAACGCTATTTCCCTGCAAGTAAGTGTCGCATTTGCATTCATTTGAATCGTATACTAGGAATGCATAACACTTCGCAATGAATATTATATCTTATCATGAAACATAGATATGAGATGCATAATCTCGTTTTAAGAAGCATTTGAACTCTATTGCTACGATACCTAGACATCTGCTGACGCTTTTTCCTAGTAAGGAAGTGTCGCATTTACATTCATTTGAAGTGTAGACGAAGAATACATGACACTTCGCAAACCATATTATATCTTACCATGAAGCATAGAAATGAGATGCGATATCGCTTTTTAAGAAGCATTAGAAATCTATTGCTACGTTACGTAGACATCTGCAAACGCTATTTCTTTGCAAGGAAGTGTCGCATTTACATTCATTTGAAGTGTGGACGAGGAATACATAACACTTCGCAAATCATATTATATCTTACCATGAAACATAGGAATGAGATACGGAATCGCGTTTTAAGAATCATAGGAACACTATTTCTACGATACGTAGACATCTGCAAACGCTATTTCCTTCCAAGAAAGTGTCGCATTTACATTTATTTGTAGTGTAGACGAGGAATACATAACACTTCGCAAATTATATAATATCTTACCATGAAACATAGAAATGAGATGCGATATCGCGTTTTAAGATGCATTAGAACTCTATTGCTACGATACGTAGACATCTGCTAACGCTATTTCCTACCGAGGAAGTGTCGCATTTACATTCATTTGAAGCGTAGACGAGGAATACATAACACTTCGCAATGAGTATTATATCTTAGCATGAAACATAGATATGAGATGCAATATCTCGTTTTAAGAAGCATTTGAACTCTATTGCTACGATACCTAGACATCTGCAGACGCTATTTGCTAGCAAGGAAGTGTCGCATTTGCATTCATTTGAAGTGTAGACGAGGAATACATGACACTTCGCAAATCATATTATATCTTACCATGAAACAAGGAAATCAGATGCAGCATCGCGTTTTAAGAATCATAAGAACTCCATTGCTACGATACGTAGACATCTGCAGACGCTATTTCCTTGCAAGGAAGTGTCGCATTTACATTCATTTGATGTGTAGACGAGGAATACATAACACTTTGCAAATCATATTATATCTTACCATGAAACATAGAAATGAGATGCGATATCGCGTTTTAAGAAGCATTAGAACTCTATTGCTACGATACCTTCACATCTGCGGACGCTATTTCTTTGCAAGGAAGTGTCGCATTTACATTCATTTGAAGTGTAGACGAGGAATACATAACACTTCGCTAATCATATTATATCTTACGATGAAGCATAGAAATGAGATGCGATGTCGCGTTTTAAGAATCATAAGAACTCTATCGCTACGATACCTAGACATCTGCGGACGCTATTTCTTTGCAAGGAAGTGTCGCATTTACATTCATTTGAAGTGTAGACGAGGAATACATAACACTTCGCAAATCATATTATATCTTACCATGAAGCATAGAAATGAGATGCGATATCGCGTTTTAAGAAGCATTAGAACTCTATCGCTACGATACCTAGACATCTGCAGACGCTATTTCCTAGCAAGGAAGTGTCGCATTTACATTCATTTGAAGTGTAGACGAGGAATACATAACACTTCGCAAATCATATTATATCTTACCATGAAACATAGAAATGAGATACGGAATCGCGTTTTAAGAATCATAGGAACAATATTGCTACGATACGTAGACATCTGCAAACGCTATTTCCTTGCAAGGAAGTGTCGCATTTACATTCATTTGTAGTGTAGACGAGAAATACATAACACTTCGCAAATTATATAATATCTTACCATGGAACATAGAAATGAGATGCGATATAGCGTTTGAAGAAGCATTAGAAATCTATTGCTACGATACGTAGACATCTGCTAACGCTATTTTCTAGCGAGGAAGTGTCGCATTTACATTCATTTGAAGTGTAGACGAGGAATACATAACACTTCGCACATCATATTATATCTTACCATGAAACATAGAAATGAGATGCGATATCGCGTTTTAAGAAGCATTAGAACTCTATTGCTGCGATAGGTAGACATCTGCAAACGCTATTTCCTTGCAAGGAAGTGTCGCATTTACATTCATTTGAATCGTATACGAGGAATGCATAACACTTCGCAAATCATATTATATCTTACCATGAAACATAGAAGTGAGATGCGATATCGCGTTTTAAGAAGCTTTAGAACTCTATTGCTACGATAGGTAGATATCTGCAAACGCTATTTCCTTGCAAGGAAGTGTCGCATTTACATTCATTTGAAGTGTAGACGAGGAATACAGAACACTTCGCAAATCATATTATATCTTACCATGAAACATAGAAATGAGATGCGATATCGCGTTTTAAGAAGCATTAGAACTCTATCGCTACGATACCTAGATATCTGCAGACGCCATTTCCTAGCAAGGAAGTGTCGCATTTACATTCATTTGAAGTGTAGACGAGGAATACATAACACTTCGCAAATCATATTATATCTTACCATGAAACATAGAAATGAGATACGATATCGCGTTTTAAGAATCATAGGAACACTATTGCTACGATACGTAGACATCTGCAAACGCTATTTCCTAGCGCTGAAGTGTCGCATTCACATTCGTTTGAAGTGTAGACGAGGAATACATAACACTTCGCAAATCATATTATATCTTACCATGAAACACAGAAATGAGATGCGATATCGCGTTTTAAGAAGCATTAGAACTCTATTGCTACAAGAGGTAGACATCTGCAAACGCTATTTCCTTGCAAGGAAGTGTCGCATTTACATTCATTTGAAGTGTAGACGAGGAATACATAACACTTCGCAAATCATATTATATCTTACCATGAAACATAGAAATGAGATCCGATATCGCGTTTTAAGAACCATTAGAACTCTATCGCTACGATACCTAGACATCTGCAGACGCCATTTCCTAGCAAGGTAGTGTCGCATTTACATTCATTTGAAGTGTAGACGAGGAATACATATCACTTCGCAAATCATATTATATCTTACAATGAAACATAGGAATGAGATACGGAATCGCGTTTTAAGAATCATAGGAACACTATTGCTACGATACGTAGACATCTGCAGACGCTATTTCCTTCCAAGAAAGTGTCCATTTACATTCATTTGTAGTGTAGACGAGGAATACATAACACTTCGCAAATTATATAATATCTTACCATGAAACATAGAAATGAGATGCGATATCGCGTTTTACGAAGCATTAGAACTCTATTGCTACGATACGTAGACATCTGCAGACGCTATTTCCTTGCAAGGAAGTGTTGCATTTACATTCATTTGAAGTGTAGACGAGGAATACATAACACTTTGCAAATCATATTATATCTTACCATGAAACATAGAAATGAGATGCGATATCGCGTTTTAAGAAGCATTAGAACTCTATTGCTACGATACCTTCACATCTGCGGACGCTATTTCTTTGCAAGGAAGTGTCGCATTTACATTCATTTGAAGTGTAGACGAGGAATACATAACACTTCGCAAATCATATTATATCTTACCATGAAGCATAGAAATGAGATGCGATATCGCGTTTTAAGAAGCATTAGAACTCTATCGCTACGATACCTAGACATCTGCAGACGCTATTTCCTAGCAAGGAAGTGTCGCATTTACATTCATTTGAATCGTATACGAGGAATGCATAACACTTCGCAATGAATATTATATCTTATCATGAAACATAGATATGAGATGCAATGTCTCGTTTTAAGAAGCATTTGAACTCTATTGCTACGATACCTAGACATCTGCAAACGCTATTTCTTTGCAAGGAAGTGTCGCATTTACATTCATTTGAAGTGTGGACGAGGAATACATAACACTTCGCAAATCATATTATATCTTACCATGAAACATAGAAATGAGATGCGATATCGCGTTTTAAGAATCATAAGGACTCTATTGCTACGATACGTAGACAACTGCAAACGCTATTTCCCTGCAAGGAAGTGTCGCATTTGCATTCATTTGAATCGTATACTAGGAATGCATAACACTTCGCAATGAATATTATATCTTATCATGAAACATAGATATGAGATGCATAATCTCGTTTTAAGAAGCATTTGAACTCTATTGCTACGATACCTAGACATCTGCTGACGCTTTTTCCTAGTAAGGAAGTGTCGCATTTACATTCATTTGAAGTGTAGACGAAGAATACATGACACTTCGCAAACCATATTATATCTTACCATGAAGCATAGAAATGAGATGCGATATCGCTTTTTAAGAAGCATTAGAAATCTATTGCTACGATACGTAGACATCTGCAAACGCTATTTCTTTGCAGGGAAGTGTCGCATTTACATTCATTTGAAGTGTGGACGAGGAATACATAACACTTCGCAAATCATATTATATCTTACCATGAAACGTAGGAATGAGATACGGAATCGCGTTTTAAGAATCATAGGAACACTATTTCTACGATACGTAGACATCTGCAAACGCTATTTCCTTCCAAGAAAGTGTCGCATTTACATTTATTTGTAGTGTAGACGAGGAATACATAACACTTCGCAAATTATATAATATCTTACCATGAAACATAGAAATGAGATGCGATATCGCGTTTTAAGAAGCATTAGAACTCTATTGCTACGATACGTAGACATCTGCTAACGCTATTTCCTACCGAGGAAGTGTCGCATTTACATTCATTTGAAGCGTAGACGAGGAATACATAACACTTCGCAATGAGTATTATATCTTAGCATGAAACATAGATATGAGATGCAATATCTCGTTTTAAGAAGCATTTGAACTCTATTGCTACGATACCTAGACATCTGCAAACGCTATTTCTTTGCAAGGAAGTGTCGCATTTACATTCATTTGAAGTGTGGACGAGGAATACATAACACTTCGCAAATCATATTATATCTTACCATGAAACATAGAAGTGAGATGCGATATCGCGTTTTAAGAAGCATTAGAACTCTATTGCTGCGATAGGTAGACATCTGCTAACGCTATTTCCTTGCAAGGAAGTGTCGCATTTACATTCATTTGAAGTGTAGACGAGGAATACATAACACTTCGCAAATCATATTATATCTTACCATGAAACATAGAAATGAGATGCGATATCGCGTTTTAAGAAGCATTAGAACTCTATCGCTACGATACCTAGACATCTGCAGACGCCATTTCCTAGCAAGGAAGTGTCGCATTTACATTCATTTGAAGTGTAGACGAGGAATACATAACACTTCGCAAATCATATTATATCTTACCATGAAACATAGAAATGAGATACGATATCGCGTTTTAAGAATCATAGGAACACTATTGCTACGATACGTAGACATCTGCAAACGCTATTTCCTAGCGCTGAAGTGTCGCGTTCACATTCATTTGAAGTGTGGACGAGGAATACATAACACTTCGCAAATCATATTATATCTTACCATGAAGCATAGAAATGAGATGCGATATCGCGTTTTAAGTATCATAAGAACCCTACTGCTTCGATACGTAGACAACTGCAAACGCTATTCCCTTGGAAGGAAGTGTCGCATTTACATTCATTTGAATCGTATACGAGGAGTGCATGACACTTCGCAATGAGTATTATATCTTATCATGAAACATAGATATGAGATGCAATATCTCGTTTTAAGAAGCATTTGAACTCTATTGCTACGATACCTAGACATCTGCAGACGCTATTTCCCAGCAAGGAAGTGTCGCATTTACATTCATTTGAAGTGTAGACGAGAAATACATGACACTTCGCAAATCATATTATATCTTACCATGAAACATAGAAATGAGATCCGATATCGCGTTTTAAGAACCATTAGAACTCTATCGCTACGATACCTAGACATCTGCAGACGCCATTTCCTAGCAAGGTAGTGTCGCATTTACATTCATTTGAAGTGTAGACGAGGAATACATATCACTTCGCAAATCATATTATATCTTACAATGAAACATAGGAATGAGATACGGAATCGCGTTTTAAGAATCATAGGAACACTATTGCTACGATACGTAGACATCTGCAGACGCTATTTCCTTCCAAGAAAGTGTCCATTTACATTCATTTGTAGTGTAGACGAGGAATACATAACACTTCGCAAATTATATAATATCTTACCATGAAACATAGAAATGAGATGCGATATCGCGTTTTAAGAAGCATTAGAACTCTATTGCTACGATACGTAGACATCTGCAGACGCTATTTCCTTGCAAGGAAGTGTTGCATTTACATTCATTTGAAGTGTAGACGAGGAATACATAACACTTTGCAAATCATATTATATCTTACCATGAAACATAGAAATGAGATGCGATATCGCGTTTTAAGAAGCATTAGAACTCTATTGCTACGATACCTTCACATCTGCGGACGCTATTTCTTTGCAAGGAAGTGTCGCATTTACATTCATTTGAAGTGTAGACGAGGAATACATAACACTTCGCAAATCATATTATATCTTACCATGAAGCATAGAAATGAGATGCGATATCGCGTTTTAAGAAGCATTAGAACTCTATCGCTACGATACCTAGACATCTGCAGACGCTATTTCCTAGCAAGGAAGTGTCGCATTTACATTCATTTGAATCGTATACGAGGAATGCATAACACTTCGCAATGAATATTATATCTTATCATGAAACATAGATATGAGATGCAATGTCTCGTTTTAAGAAGCATTTGAACTCTATTGCTACGATACCTAGACATCTGCAAACGCTATTTCTTTGCAAGGAAGTGTCGCATTTACATTCATTTGAAGTGTGGACGAGGAATACATAACACTTCGCAAATCATATTATATCTTACCATGAAACATAGAAGTGAGATGCGATATCGCGTTTTAAGAAGCATTAGAACTCTATTGCTGCGATAGGTAGACATCTGCTAACGCTATTTCCTTGCAAGGAAGTGTCGCATTTACATTCATTTGAAGTGTAGACGAGGAATACATAACACTTCGCAAATCATATTATATCTTACCATGAAACATAGAAATGAGATGCGATATCGCGTTTTAAGAAGCATTAGAACTCTATCGCTACGATACCTAGACATCTGCAGACGCCATTTCCTAGCAAGGAAGTGTCGCATTTACATTCATTTGAAGTGTAGACGAGGAATACATAACACTTCGCAAATCATATTATATCTTACCATGAAACATAGAAATGAGATACGATATCGCGTTTTAAGAATCATAGGAACACTATTGCTACGATACGTAGACATCTGCAAACGCTATTTCCTAGCGCTGAAGTGTCGCGTTCACATTCATTTGAAGTGTGGACGAGGAATACATAACACTTCGCAAATCATATTATATCTTACCATGAAGCATAGAAATGAGATGCGATATCGCGTTTTAAGTATCATAAGAACCCTACTGCTTCGATACGTAGACAACTGCAAACGCTATTCCCTTGGAAGGAAGTGTCGCATTTACATTCATTTGAATCGTATACGAGGAGTGCATGACACTTCGCAATGAATATTATATCTTATCATGAAACATAGATATGAGATGCAATATCTCGTTTTAAGAAGCATTTGAACTCTATTGCTACGATACCTAGACATCTGCAGACGCTATTTCCCAGCAAGGAAGTGTCGCATTTACATTCATTTGAAGTGTAGACGAGAAATACATGACACTTCGCAAATCATATTATATCTTACCATGAAACATAGAAATGAGATGCGATATCGCGTTTTAAGAAGCATTAGAAATCTATTGCTACGATACGTAGACATCTGCAAACGCTATTTCCTAGCGAGGAAGTGTCGCATTCACATTCCTTTGAAGTGTAGACGAGGAATACATAACACTTCGCAAATCATATTATATCTTACCATGAAACATAGAAATGAGATGCGATATCGCGTTTTAAGTATCATAAGGACTCTATTACTACGATACGTAGACAACTGCAAACGCTATTTCCCTGCAAGGAAGTGTCGCATTTACATTCATTTGAATCGTATACTAGGAATGCATAACACTTCGCAATGAATATTATATCTTATCATGAAACATAGATATGAGATGCATAATCTCGTTTTAAGAAGCATTTGAACTCTATTGCTGCGAAACCTAGAGATCTGCTGACGCTTTCTCCTGGTAAGGAAGTGTCGCATTTACATTCATTTGAAGTGTAGACGAGGAATACATAACACTTCGCAAATCATATTATATCTTACCATGAAGCATAGAAATGAGATGCGATATCGCGTTTTAAGTAGCATTAGAACTCTATCGCTACGATACCTAGACATCTGCAGACGCTATTTCCTAGCAAGGAAGTGTCGCATTTACATTCATTTGAAGTGTAGACGAGGAATACATAACACTTCGCAAATCAAATTATATCTTACCATGAAACATAGAAATGAGATACGGAATCGCTTTTTAAGAATCATAGGAACACTATTGCTACGATACGTAGACACCTGCAAACGCTATTTCCTTGCAAGGAAGTGTCGCATTTACATTCATTTGTAGTGTAGACGAGAAATACATAACACTTCGCAAATTATATAATATCTTACCATGGAACATAGAAATGAGATGCGATATAGCGTTTGAAGAAGCATTAGAAATCTATTGCTACGATACGTAGACATCTGCAGACGCCATTTCCTAGCAAGGAAGTGTCGCATTTACATTCATTTGAAGTGTAGACGAGGAATACATAACACTTCGCAAATCATATTATATCTTACCATGAAACATAGAAATGAGATGCGATATCGCGTTTTAAGAATCATAGGAACACTATAGCTACGGTACGTAGACATCTGCAAACGCTATTTCCTAGCGCTGAAGTGTCGCATTCACATTCATTTGAAGTGTAGACGAGGAATACATAACACTTCGCAAATCATATTATATCTTACCATGAAACATAGAAATGAGATGCGATATCGCGTTTTAAGAAGCATTAGAACTCTATCGCTACGATACCTAGACATCTGCAGACGCCATTTCCTTGGAAGGAAGTGTCGCATTTACATTCATTTGAATCGTATACGAGGAGTGCATGACACTTCGCAATGAATATCATATCTTATCATGAAACATAGATATGAGATGCAATATCTCGTTTTAAGAAGCATTTGAACTCTATTGCTACTATACCTAGACATCTGCAGACGCTATTTCCCAGCAAGGAAGTGTCGCATTTACATTCATTTGAAGTGTAGACGAGAAATACATGACACTTCGCAAATCATATTATATCTTACCATGAAACATAGAAATGAGATGCGATATCGCGTTTTGAGAAGCATTAGAAATCTATTGCTACGATACGTAGACATCTGCAAACGCTATTTCCTAGCGAGGAAGTGTCGCATTCACATTCCTTTGAAGTGTAGACGAGGAATACATAACACTTCGCAAATCATATTATATCTTACCATGAAACATAGAAATGAGATGCGATATCGCGTTTTAAGAATCATAAGGACTCTATTGCTACGATATGTAGACAACTGCAAACGCTATTTCCCTGCAAGGAAGTGTCGCATTTACATTCATTTGAATCGTATACTAGGAATGCATAACACTTCGCAATGAATATTATATCTTATCATGAAACATAGATATGAGATGCATAATCTCGTTTTAAGAAGCATTTGAACTCTATTGCTGCGAAACCTAGAGATCTGCTGACGCTTTCTCCTGGTAAGGAAGTATCGCATTTACATTCATTTGAAGTGTAGACGAGGAATACATAACACTTCGCAAATCATATTATATCTTACCATGAAACATAGAAATGAGATGCGATATCGCGTTTTAAGAAGCATTAGAAATCTATTGCTACGATACGTAGACATCTGCAAACGCTATTTCCTAGCGAGGAAGTGTCGCATTCACATTCCTTTGAAGTGTAGACGAGGAATACATAACACTTCGCAAATCATATTATATCTTACCATGAAACATAGAAATGAGATGCGATATCGCGTTTTAAGAATCATAAGGACTCTATTGCTACGATACGTAGACAACTGCAAACGCTATTTCCCTGCAAGGAAGTGTCGCATTTACATTCATTTGAATCGTATACTAGGAATGCATAACACTTCGCAATGAATATTATATCTTATCATGAAACATAGATATGAGATGCATAATCTCGTTTTAAGAAGCATTTGAACTCTATTGCTGCGAAACCTAGAGATCTGCTGACGCTTTCTCCTGGTAAGGAAGTGTCGCATTTACATTCATTTGAAGTGTAGACGAGGAATACATAACACTTCGCACATCATATTATATCTTACCATGAAACATAGAAATGAGATGCGATATCGCGTTTTAAGAAGCATTAGAAATCTATTGCTACGATACGTAGACATCTGCAAACGCTATTTCCTTGCAAGGAAGTGTCGCATTTACATTCATTTGAAGTGTAGACGAGGAATACATGACACTTCGCAAATCATATTATATCTTGCCATGAAAAATAGAAATGAGATGCGATATCGCATTTTGAGAATCATAAGAACTCTATTGCTACGATACGTAGACATCTGCAAACGCTATTTCCTTGCAAGGAAGTGTCGCATTTACATTCATTTGACGTGTAGACGAGGAATATATAACACTTCGCAAATCATATTACATCTTACCATGAAACATAGAAATGAGATGCGATATCGCGTTTTAAGAAGCATTAGAAATCTATTGCTACGATACGTAGACATCTGCAAACGCTATTTCCTAGCAAGGAAGTATCGCATTTACGTCCATTTCATTCGTAGACGAGGAATGCATAACACTTCGCAATGAATATTATATCTTATCAAGAAACATAGATATGAGATGCAATATCTCGTTTTAAGAAGCATTTGAATTCTATTGCTTCGATACGTAGACATCTGCAAACGCTATTTCCTTGCAAGGAAGTGTCGCATTTACATTCATTTGATGTGTAGACGAGGAATACATAACACTTCGCAAATCATATTATATCTTACCATGAAACATAGAAATGAGATGCGATATCGCATTTTAAGAAGCATTAGAACTCTATTGCTACGATACGTAGACATCTGCAAACGCTATTTCCTTGCAAGAAAGTGTCGCATTTACATTCGTCTGAAGTGAATACGAGGTATGCATAACACTTTACAATGAATATTATATCTTATCATGCAACATAGTAATGAGATGTGATATCGCGTTTTAAGAAGCATTAGAACTCTATTGCTACGATACGTAGACATCTGCAAACGCTATTTGCTAGCAAGGAAGTATCGCATTTACGCCCATTTCATTCGTAGACGAGGAATGCATATCACTTCGCAATGGATATTATATCTTATCATGAAACATAGATATGAGATGCTATATCTCGCTTTAAGAAGCATTTGAACTCTATTGCTACGATACCTAGACATCTGCAGACGCTATTTCCTAGCAAGGAAGTGCCGCATTTACATTCTTTTGAAGTGTAGACGAGGAATACATGACACTTCGCAAATCATGTTATATCTTACCATGAAACATAGAAATGAGATGCGGTATCGCGTTTTAAGAAGCATTATAAATCTATTGCTACGATACGTAGACGTCTGCAAACGCTATTTCCTAGCAAGGAAGTGTCGCATTTACATTCATTTGAAGTGTAGACGTGGAATACATAACACTTCGCAAATCATATTATATCTTATCATGAAACATAGATATGAGATGCTATATCTCGCTTTAAGAAGCATTTGAACTCTATCCCTACGATACGTAGACATCTGCAAACGCTATTTCCTAGCAAGGAAGTGTCGCATTTACATTCATTTGAAGTGTAGGCGAGGAATACATAACACTTCGCAAATCATATTATATCTTACCATGAAACATAGAAATGTGATGCAATGTCGCGTTTTAAGAAGCATTAGAACTCTATCGCTACGATACCTAGACATCTGCAGACGCCATTTCCTAGCAAGGAAGTGTCGCATTTACATTCATTTGAAGCGTAGACGAGGAATACATAACACTTCGCAAATCATATTATATCTTACCATGAAACATAGAAATGAGATACGATATCGCGTTTTAAGAATCATAGGAACACTATAGCTACGGTACGTAGACATCTGCAAACGCTATTTCCTAGCGCTGAAGTGTCGCATTCACATTCATTTGAAGTGTAGACGAGGAATACATAACACTTCGCATATCATATTATATCTTACCATGAAACATAGAAATGAGATGCGATATCGCGTTTTAAGAAGCATTAGAACTCTATCGCTACGATACCTAGACATCTGCAGACGCCATTTCCTTGGAAGGAAGTGTCGCATTTACATTCATTTGAATCGTATACGAGGAGTGCATGACACTTCGCAATGAATATTATATCTTATCATGAAACATAGATATGAGATGCAATATCTCGTTTTAAGAAGCATTTGAACTCTATTGCTACGATACCTAGACATCTGCAGACGCTATTTCCCAGCAAGGAAGTGTCGCATTTACATTCATTTGAAGTGTAGACGAGAAATACATGACACTTCGCAAATCATATTATATCTTACCATGAAACATAGAAATGAGATGCGATATCGCGTTTTAAGAAGCATTAGAAATCTATTGCTACGATACGTAGACATCTGCAAACGCTATTTCCTAGCGAGGAAGTGTCGCATTCACATTCCTTTGAAGTGTAGACGAGGAATACATAACACTTCGCAAATCATATTATATCTTACCATGAAACATAGAAATGAGATGCGATATCGCGTTTTAAGTATCATAAGGACTCTATTACTACGATACGTAGACAACTGCAAACGCTATTTCCCTGCAAGGAAGTGTCGCATTTACATTCATTTGAATCGTATACTAGGAATGCATAACACTTCGCAATGAATATTATATCTTATCATGAAACATAGATATGAGATGCATAATCTCGTTTTAAGAAGCATTTGAACTCTATTGCTGCGAAACCTAGAGATCTGCTGACGCTTTCTCCTGGTAAGGAAGTGTCGCATTTACATTCATTTGAAGTGTAGACGAGGAATACATAACACTTCGCAAATCATATTATATCTTACCATGAAGCATAGAAATGAGATGCGATATCGCGTTTTAAGTAGCATTAGAACTCTATCGCTACGATACCTAGACATCTGCAGACGCTATTTCCTAGCAAGGAAGTGTCGCATTTACATTCATTTGAAGTGTAGACGAGGAATACATAACACTTCGCAAATCAAATTATATCTTACCATGAAACATAGAAATGAGATACGGAATCGCTTTTTAAGAATCATAGGAACACTATTGCTACGATACGTAGACACCTGCAAACGCTATTTCCTTGCAAGGAAGTGTCGCATTTACATTCATTTGTAGTGTAGACGAGAAATACATAACACTTCGCAAATTATATAATATCTTACCATGGAACATAGAAATGAGATGCGATATAGCGTTTGAAGAAGCATTAGAAATCTATTGCTACGATACGTAGACATCTGCAGACGCCATTTCCTAGCAAGGAAGTGTCGCATTTACATTCATTTGAAGTGTAGACGAGGAATACATAACACTTCGCAAATCATATTATATCTTACCATGAAACATAGAAATGAGATGCGATATCGCGTTTTAAGAATCATAGGAACACTATAGCTACGGTACGTAGACATCTGCAAACGCTATTTCCTAGCGCTGAAGTGTCGCATTCACATTCATTTGAAGTGTAGACGAGGAATACATAACACTTCGCAAATCATATTATATCTTACCATGAAACATAGAAATGAGATGCGATATCGCGTTTTAAGAAGCATTAGAACTCTATCGCTACGATACCTAGACATCTGCAGACGCCATTTCCTTGGAAGGAAGTGTCGCATTTACATTCATTTGAATCGTATACGAGGAGTGCATGACACTTCGCAATGAATATCATATCTTATCATGAAACATAGATATGAGATGCAATATCTCGTTTTAAGAAGCATTTGAACTCTATTGCTACTATACCTAGACATCTGCAGACGCTATTTCCCAGCAAGGAAGTGTCGCATTTACATTCATTTGAAGTGTAGACGAGAAATACATGACACTTCGCAAATCATATTATATCTTACCATGAAACATAGAAATGAGATGCGATATCGCGTTTTGAGAAGCATTAGAAATCTATTGCTACGATACGTAGACATCTGCAAACGCTATTTCCTAGCGAGGAAGTGTCGCATTCACATTCCTTTGAAGTGTAGACGAGGAATACATAACACTTCGCAAATCATATTATATCTTACCATGAAACATAGAAATGAGATGCGATATCGCGTTTTAAGAATCATAAGGACTCTATTGCTACGATATGTAGACAACTGCAAACGCTATTTCCCTGCAAGGAAGTGTCGCATTTACATTCATTTGAATCGTATACTAGGAATGCATAACACTTCGCAATGAATATTATATCTTATCATGAAACATAGATATGAGATGCATAATCTCGTTTTAAGAAGCATTTGAACTCTATTGCTGCGAAACCTAGAGATCTGCTGACGCTTTCTCCTGGTAAGGAAGTATCGCATTTACATTCATTTGAAGTGTAGACGAGGAATACATAACACTTCGCAAATCATATTATATCTTACCATGAAACATAGAAATGAGATGCGATATCGCGTTTTAAGAAGCATTAGAAATCTATTGCTACGATACGTAGACATCTGCAAACGCTATTTCCTAGCGAGGAAGTGTCGCATTCACATTCCTTTGAAGTGTAGACGAGGAATACATAACACTTCGCAAATCATATTATATCTTACCATGAAACATAGAAATGAGATGCGATATCGCGTTTTAAGAATCATAAGGACTCTATTGCTACGATACGTAGACAACTGCAAACGCTATTTCCCTGCAAGGAAGTGTCGCATTTACATTCATTTGAATCGTATACTAGGAATGCATAACACTTCGCAATGAATATTATATCTTATCATGAAACATAGATATGAGATGCATAATCTCGTTTTAAGAAGCATTTGAACTCTATTGCTGCGAAACCTAGAGATCTGCTGACGCTTTCTCCTGGTAAGGAAGTGTCGCATTTACATTCATTTGAAGTGTAGACGAGGAATACATAACACTTCGCACATCATATTATATCTTACCATGAAACATAGAAATGAGATGCGATATCGCGTTTTAAGAAGCATTAGAAATCTATTGCTACGATACGTAGACATCTGCAAACGCTATTTCCTTGCAAGGAAGTGTCGCATTTACATTCATTTGAAGTGTAGACGAGGAATACATGACACTTCGCAAATCATATTATATCTTGCCATGAAAAATAGAAATGAGATGCGATATCGCATTTTGAGAATCATAAGAACTCTATTGCTACGATACGTAGACATCTGCAAACGCTATTTCCTTGCAAGGAAGTGTCGCATTTACATTCATTTGACGTGTAGACGAGGAATATATAACACTTCGCAAATCATATTACATCTTACCATGAAACATAGAAATGAGATGCGATATCGCGTTTTAAGAAGCATTAGAAATCTATTGCTACGATACGTAGACATCTGCAAACGCTATTTCCTAGCAAGGAAGTATCGCATTTACGTCCATTTCATTCGTAGACGAGGAATGCATAACACTTCGCAATGAATATTATATCTTATCAAGAAACATAGATATGAGATGCAATATCTCGTTTTAAGAAGCATTTGAATTCTATTGCTTCGATACGTAGACATCTGCAAACGCTATTTCCTTGCAAGGAAGTGTCGCATTTACATTCATTTGATGTGTAGACGAGGAATACATAACACTTCGCAAATCATATTATATCTTACCATGAAACATAGAAATGAGATGCGATATCGCATTTTAAGAAGCATTAGAACTCTATTGCTACGATACGTAGACATCTGCAAACGCTATTTCCTTGCAAGAAAGTGTCGCATTTACATTCGTCTGAAGTGAATACGAGGTATGCATAACACTTTACAATGAATATTATATCTTATCATGCAACATAGTAATGAGATGTGATATCGCGTTTTAAGAAGCATTAGAACTCTATTGCTACGATACGTAGACATCTGCAAACGCTATTTGCTAGCAAGGAAGTATCGCATTTACGCCCATTTCATTCGTAGACGAGGAATGCATATCACTTCGCAATGGATATTATATCTTATCATGAAACATAGATATGAGATGCTATATCTCGCTTTAAGAAGCATTTGAACTCTATTGCTACGATACCTAGACATCTGCAGACGCTATTTCCTAGCAAGGAAGTGCCGCATTTACATTCTTTTGAAGTGTAGACGAGGAATACATGACACTTCGCAAATCATGTTATATCTTACCATGAAACATAGAAATGAGATGCGGTATCGCGTTTTAAGAAGCATTATAAATCTATTGCTACGATACGTAGACGTCTGCAAACGCTATTTCCTAGCAAGGAAGTGTCGCATTTACATTCATTTGAAGTGTAGACGTGGAATACATAACACTTCGCAAATCATATTATATCTTATCATGAAACATAGATATGAGATGCTATATCTCGCTTTAAGAAGCATTTGAACTCTATCCCTACGATACGTAGACATCTGCAAACGCTATTTCCTAGCAAGGAAGTGTCGCATTTACATTCATTTGAAGTGTAGGCGAGGAATACATAACACTTCGCAAATCATATTATATCTTACCATGAAACATAGAAATGTGATGCAATGTCGCGTTTTAAGAAGCATTAGAACTCTATCGCTACGATACCTAGACATCTGCAGACGCCATTTCCTAGCAAGGAAGTGTCGCATTTACATTCATTTGAAGCGTAGACGAGGAATACATAACACTTCGCAAATCATATTATATCTTACCATGAAACATAGAAATGAGATACGATATCGCGTTTTAAGAATCATAGGAACACTATAGCTACGGTACGTAGACATCTGCAAACGCTATTTCCTAGCGCTGAAGTGTCGCATTCACATTCATTTGAAGTGTAGACGAGGAATACATAACACTTCGCATATCATATTATATCTTACCATGAAACATAGAAATGAGATGCGATATCGCGTTTTAAGAAGCATTAGAACTCTATCGCTACGATACCTAGACATCTGCAGACGCCATTTCCTTGGAAGGAAGTGTCGCATTTACATTCATTTGAATCGTATACGAGGAGTGCATGACACTTCGCAATGAATATTATATCTTATCATGAAACATAGATATGAGATGCAATATCTCGTTTTAAGAAGCATTTGAACTCTGTTGCTACGATACCTAGACATCTGCAGACGCTATTTCCCAGCAAGGAAGTGTCGCATTTACATTCATTTGAAGTGTAGACGAGAAATACATGACACTTCGCAAATCATATTATATCTTACCATGAAACATAGAAATGAGATGCGATATCGCGTTTTAAGAAGCATTAGAAATCTATTGCTACGATACGTAGACATCTGCAAACGCTATTTCCTAGCGAGGAAGTGTCGCATTCACATTCCTTTGAAGTGTAGACGAGGAATACATAACACTTCGCAAATCATATTATATCTTACCATGAAACATAGAAATGAGATGCGATATCGCGTTTTAAGAATCATAAGGACTCTATTGCTACGATACGTAGACAACTGCAAACGCTATTTCCCTGCAAGGAAGTGTCGCATTTACATTCATTTGAATCGTATACTAGGAATGCATAACACTTCGCAATGAATATTATATCTTATCATGAAACATAGATATGAGATGCATAATCCCGTTTTAAGAAGCATTTGAACTCTATTGCTGCGAAACCTAGAGATCTGCTGACGCTTTCTCCTGGTAAGGAAGTGTCGCATTTACATTCATTTGAAGTGTAGACGAGGAATACATAACACTTCGCACATCATATTATATCTTACCATGAAACATAGAAATGAGATGCGATATCGCGTTTTAAGAAGCATTAGAAATCTATTGCTACGACACGTAGACATCTGCAAACGCTATTTCCTAGCGAGGAAGTGTCGCATTCACATTCCTTTGAAGTGTAGACGAGGAATACATGCCACTTCGCAAATCATATTATGTCTTACCATGAAACATATAAATGAGATGCGATATCGCGTTTTAAGAAGCATTTGAACTCTATTGCTTCGATACTTAGACATCTGTAAATGCTATTTCCTTGCAAGGAAGTGTCGCATTTACATAGTCTTAAAGTGAATGCTAGGTTTACATAACACTTCGCAATGAATATTATACCTTATCATGAACCATAGAAATGAGACACGATATCACGTTTTAAGAAGCACTAGAACTCTATCCCTACGATACGTAAACATCAGCAAACGCTATTTCCTAGCAAGGAAGTGTCGCATTTACATTCATTTGAATCGTAGAAGAAGAATGCATTACACTTCGCAATGAATATTATATCTTACCATGAAACATAGAAATGAGATGCGATATCGCGTTTTAAGAAGCATTAGAACACTATTGCTACGATAGGTAGACATTTCCAAACGCTATTTCCTTGCAAGGAAGTGTCGCATTTACATTCATTTGACGTGTAGACGAGGAATATATAACACTTCGCAAATCATATTACATCTTACCATGAAACATAGAAATGAGATGCGATATCGCGTTTTAAGAAGCATTAGAAATCTATTGCTACGATACGTAGACATCTGCAAACGCTATTTCCTAGCAAGGAAGTATCGCATTTACGTCCATTTCATTCGTAGACGAGGAATGCATAACACTTCGCAATGAATATTATATCTTATCAAGAAACATAGATATGAGATGCAATATCTCGTTTTAAGAAGCATTTGAATTCTATTGCTTCGATACGTAGACATCTGCAAACGCTATTTCCTTGCAAGGAAGTGTCGCATTTACATTCATTTGATGTGTAGACGAGGAATACATAACACTTCGCAAATCATATTATATCTTACCATGAAACATAGAAATGAGATGCGATATCGCATTTTAAGAAGCATTAGAACTCTATTGCTACGATACGTAGACATCTGCAAACGCTATTTCCTTGCAAGAAAGTGTCGCATTTACATTCGTCTGAAGTGAATACGAGGTATGCATAACACTTTACAATGAATATTATATCTTATCATGCAACATAGTAATGAGATGTGATATCGCGTTTTAAGAAGCATTAGAACTCTATTGCTACGATACGTAGACATCTGCAAACGCTATTTGCTAGCAAGGAAGTATCGCATTTACGTCCATTTCATTCGTAGACGAGGAATGCATATCACTTCGCAATGGATATTATATCTTATCATGAAACATAGATATGAGATGCTATATCTCGCTTTAAGAAGCATTTGAACTCTATTGCTACGATACCTAGACATCTGCAGACGCTATTTCCTAGCAAGGAAGTGCCGCATTTACATTCTTTTGAAGTGTAGACGAGGAATACATGACACTTCGCAAATCATGTTATATCTTACCATGAAACATAGAAATGAGATGCGGTATCGCGTTTTAAGAAGCATTATAAATCTATTGCTACGATACGTAGACGTCTGCAAACGCTATTTCCTAGCAAGGAAGTGTCGCATTTACAATCAATTGAAGTGTAGACGTGGAATACATAACACTTCGCAAATCATATTATATCTTATCATGAAACATAGATATGAGATGCTATATCTCGCTTTAAGAAGCATTTGAACTCTATCCCTACGATACGTAGACATCTGCAAACGCTATTTCCTAGCAAGGAAGTGTCGCATTTACATTCATTTGAAGTGTAGGCGAGGAATACATAACACTTCGCAAATCATATTATATCTTACCATGAAACATAGATATGTGATGCAATGTCGCGTTTTAAGAAGCATTAGAACTCTATTGCTACGATACGTAGACATCTGAAAACGCTATTTCCTTTTAAGGAAGTGTCGCATTTACATTCATTTGAATCGTAGACGAGGAATGCATAACACTTCGCAATGAATATTATATCCTATCATGAAACATAGATATGAGTTGCAATATCTCGTTTTAAGACGCATTTAAACTCTATTGCTATGATACCTAGACATCTGCTGACGATATTTCCTAGCAAGGAAGTGTCGCATTTACATTCATTTGAAGTGTAGACGAGGAATACATGCCACTTCGCAAATCATATTATATCTTACCATGAAACATAGAAATGAGATGCGATATCGCGTTTTAAGAAGCATTAGAAATCTATTGCTACGATACGTAGGCATCTGCAAACGCTATTTCCTTGCAAGGAAGTGTCGCATTTACATTCATTTGAAGTGTAGACGAGGAATACATAACACTTCGCAAATCATATTATATCTTACCATGAAACATGGATATGAGATGCGATATCGCGTTTTAAGAATCATAAGAACTCTATCGCTACGATACCTAGACACCTGCAGACGCTATTTCCTAGCAAGGAAGTGTCGCATTTACATTCATTTGAAGTGTAGACGAGGATACATAACACTTCGCAAATCATATAATATCTTACCATGAAACATATAAATGAGGTGCGATATCGCGTTTTAAGAAGCATTAGAAATCTATTGCTACGATACGTAGACATCTGCAAACGCTATTTCCTTGCTGGGAAGTGTCGCATTTACATTCATTTGAAGTGTACACGAGGAATACATGACACTTCGCAAATCATATTATATCTTACCATGAAACATAGAAATGAGATGCGATATCGCGTTTTAAGAAGCATTAGAAATCTATTGCTACGATACGTAGACATCTGCAAACGCCATTTCCTAGCGAGGAAGTGTCGCATTCACATTCATTTGAAGTGTAGACGAGGAATACACAACTCTACGCAAATCATATTATATCTTACCATGAAACATGGAAATGAGATGCGATATCGCATTTTAAGAAACATAAGAACACTATTGCTACGATACGTAGACATCTGCAAACGCTATTTCCTTGCAAGGAAGTGTCGCATTTACATTCTTCTCAAGTGAATACGAGGTATACATAACACTTTACAATGAATATTATATCCTACCATGAAACATAGAAAAGAGACGCGATATCGCGTTTTAAGAAGCAATAGAACTCTATTGCTACGATACCTAGACATCTGCAGATGGTATTTCCTAGCAAGGAAGTGTCCCATTCACATTCATTTGAAGTGTCGACGAGGAATACATGACACTTCGCAAATCATATTATATCTTACCATGAAACATAGAAATGAGATGCGTTATCGCGTTTTAAGAAGCATTAGAACTCTATCCCTACGATACGTAGAAATCTGCAAACGCTATTTCCTAGCAAGGAAGTGTCGCATTTACATTCATTTGAAGTGTAGACGAGGAATACATAAGACTTCGCAAATCATATTATATCCTACCATGAAACATAGAAATGAGATGCGATATCGCGTTTTAAGAATCATAAGAACACCATTGCTACGATACGTAGACATCTGCAAACGCTATATCCTTGCAAGGAAGTGTTGCATTTACACTCATTTGAAGTGTAGACGAGGAATACATAACACTTCGCCAATCATATTATATCTTACCATGAAACATAGAAATGAGATGCGATATCGCGTTTTAAGAAGCATTAGAACACTATTGCTGCGATAGGTAGACATCTGCAAACGCTATTTCCTTGCAAGGAAGTGTCGCGTTTACATTCATTTGAATCGTATACGAGGAATGCATAACACTTCGCAATGAATATTATATCTTATCATGAAACATAGATATGAGATGCAATGTCTCGTTTTAAGAAGCATTTGAACTCTATTGCTACGATACCTAGACATCTGCAAACGCTATTTCTTTGCAAGGAAGTGTCGCATTTACATTCATTTGAAGTGTGGACGAGGAATACATAACACTTCGCAAATCATATTATATCTTACCATGAAACATAGAAATGAGATGCGATATCGCGTTTTAAGAATCATAAGAACTCTATCGCTACGATACCTAGACACCTGCAGACGCTATTTCCTAGCAAGGAAGTGTCGCATTTACATTCATTTGAAGTGTAGACGAGGAATACATAACACTTCGCAAATCATATTATATCTTACCATGAAACATGGATATGAGATGCGATATCGCGTTTTAAGAATCATAAGAACTCTATTGCTACGATACGTAGACATCTGCAAACGCTATTTCCTAGCAAGGAAGTATCGCATTTACGTCCATTTCATTCGTAGACGAGGAATGCATAACACTTCGCAATGAATATTATATCTTATCATGAAACATAGATATGAGATGCAATATCTCGTTTTAAGAAGCATTTGAATTCTATTGCTTCGATACGTAGACATCTGCAAACGCTATTTCCTTGCAAGGAAGTGCCGCATTTACATTCATTTGAAGTGTAGACGAGGAATACATAACACTTCGCAAATCATATTATATCTTACCATGAAACGTAGAAATGAGATGCGATATCACGTTTTAAGAAGCATTAGAATTCTATTGCTACGATAGGTAGACATCTGCAAACACTATTTCCTTGCAAGGAAGTGTCGCATTTACATTCATTTGAAGTGTAGACGAGGAATACATGACACTTCGCAAATCATATTATATCTTACCATGAAACGTAGAAATGAGATGCGATATCGCGTTTTAAGAAGCATTAGAATTCTATTGCTACGATAGGTAGACATCTGCAAACGCTATTTCCTTGCAAGGAAGTGTCGCATTTACATTCATTTGAAGTGTAGACGAGGAATACATGACACTTCGCAAATCATATTATATCTTACCATGAAACATAGAAATGAGATGCGATATCGCGATTTAAGAAGCATTAGAACACTATTGCTACGATAGGTAGACATTTGCAAACGCTATTTCATTGAAAGGAAGTGTCGCAATTACATTCATTTGAAGTGTAGACGAGGAATACATAACAGTTCGCAAATCATATTGTATCTTACCATGAAACATAGAAATGAAATGCGATGTCGCGTTTTAAGAAGCCTTAGAAATCTATTGCTACGATACATAGACATCTGCAAACGCTATTTCCTAGCGAGGAAGTGTCGCATTCACATTCATTTGAAGTGTAGACGAGGAATACATGACACATCGCAAATCATATTATGTCTTACCATGAAACATAGAAATGAGATGCGATATCGCGTTTTAAGAAGCATTAGAACCCTATCGCTACGATACCTAGACATCTGCAGACGCCATTTCCTAGCAAGGAAGTGTCGCATTTACATTCATTTGAAGCGTAGACGAGGAATACATAACACTTCGCAAATCATATTATATCTTACCATGAAACATAGAAATGAGATACGATATCGCGTTTTAAGAATCATAGGAACACTATAGCTACGGTACGTAGACATCTGCAAACGCTATTTCCTAGCGCTGAAGTGTCGCATTCACATTCATTTGAAGTGTAGACGAGGAATACATAACACTTCGCAAATCATATTATATCTTACCATGAAACATAGAAATGAGATGCGATATCGCGTTTTAAGAAGCATTATAACTCTATCGCTACGATACCTAGACATCTGCAGACGCCATTTCCTTGGAAGGAAGTGTCGCATTTACATTCATTTGAATCGTATACGAGGAGTGCATGACACTTCGCAATGAATATTATATCTTATCATGAAACATAGATATGAGATGCAATATCTCGTTTTAAGAAGCATTTGAACTCTGTTGCTACGATACCTAGACATCTGCAGACGCTATTTCCCAGCAAGGAAGTGTCGCATTTACATTCATTTGAAGTGTAGACGAGAAATACATGACACTTCGCAAATCATATTATATCTTACCATGAAACATAGAAATGAGATGCGATATCGCGTTTTAAGAAGCATTAGAAATCTATTGCTACGATACGTAGACATCTGCAAACGCTATTTCCTAGCGAGGAAGTGTCGCATTTACATTCATTTGAATCGTATACTAGGAATGCATAACACTTCGCAATGAATATTATATCTTATCATGAAACATAGATATGAGATGCATAATCCCGTTTTAAGAAGCATTTGAACTCTATTGCTGCGAAACCTAGAGATCTGCTGACGCTTTCTCCTGGTAAGGAAGTGTCGCATTTACATTCATTTGAAGTGTAGACGAGGAATACATAACACTTCGCACATCATATTATATCTTACCATGAAACATAGAAATGAGATGCGATATCGCGTTTTAAGAAGCATTAGAAATCTATTGCTACGATACGTAGACATCTGCAAACGCTATTTCCTAGCGAGGAAGTGTCGCATTCACATTCCTTTGAAGTGTAGACGAGGAATACATGCCACTTCGCAAATCATATTATGTCTTACCATGAAACATATAAATGAGATGCGATATCGCGTTTTAAGAAGCATTTGAACTCTATTGCTTCGATACTTAGACATCTGTAAATGCTATTTCCTTGCAAGGAAGTGTCGCATTTACATAGTCTTAAAGTGAATGCTAGGTTTACATAACACTTCGCAATGAATATTATACCTTACCATGAACCATAGAAATGAGACACGATATCACGTTTTAAGAAGCACTAGAACTCTATCCCTACGATACGTAAACATCAGCAAACGCTATTTCCTAGCAAGGAAGTGTCGCATTTACATTCATTTGAATCGTAGAAGAAGAATGCATTACACTTCGCAATGAATATTATATCTTACCATGAAACATAGAAATGAGATGCGATATCGCGTTTTAAGAAGCATTAGAACACTATTGCTACGATAGGTAGACATTTCCAAACGCTATTTCCTTGCAAGGAAGTGTCGCATTTACATTCATTTGACGTGTAGACGAGGAATATATAACACTTCGCAAATCATATTACATCTTACCATGAAACATAGAAATGAGATGCGATATCGCGTTTTAAGAAGCATTAGAAATCTATTGCTACGATACGTAGACATCTGCAAACGCTATTTCCTAGCAAGGAAGTATCGCATTTACGTCCATTTCATTCGTAGACGAGGAATGCATAACACTTCGCAATGAATATTATATCTTATCAAGAAACATAGATATGAGATGCAATATCTCGTTTTAAGAAGCATTTGAATTCTATTGCTTCGATACGTAGACATCTGCAAACGCTATTTCCTTGCAAGGAAGTGTCGCATTTACATTCATTTGATGTGTAGACGAGGAATACATAACACTTCGCAAATCATATTATATCTTACCATGAAACATAGAAATGAGATGCGATATCGCATTTTAAGAAGCATTAGAACCCTATTGCTACGATACGTAGACATCTGCAAACGCTATTTCCTTGCAAGAAAGTGTCGCATTTACATTCGTCTGAAGTGAATACGAGGTATGCATAACACTTTACAATGAATATTATATCTTATCATGCAACATAGTAATGAGATGTGATATCGCGTTTTAAGAAGCATTAGAACTCTATTGCTACGATACGTAGACATCTGCAAACGCTATTTGCTAGCAAGGAAGTATCGCATTTACGTCCATTTCATTCGTAGACGAGGAATGCATATCACTTCGCAATGGATATTATATCTTATCATGAAACATAGATATGAGATGCTATATCTCGCTTTAAGAAGCATTTGAACTCTATTGCTACGATACCTAGACATCTGCAGACGCTATTTCCTAGCAAGGAAGTGCCGCATTTACATTCTTTTGAAGTGTAGACGAGGAATACATGACACTTCGCAAATCATGTTATATCTTACCATGAAACATAGAAATGAGATGCGGTATCGCGTTTTAAGAAGCATTATAAATCTATTGCTACGATACGTAGACGTCTGCAAACGCTATTTCCTAGCAAGGAAGTGTCGCATTTACAATCATTTGAAGTGTAGACGTGGAATACATAACACTTCGCAAATCATATTATATCTTATCATGAAACATAGATATGAGATGCTATATCTCGCTTTAAGAAGCATTTGAACTCTATCCCTACGATACGTAGACATCTGCAAACGCTATTTCCTAGCAAGGAAGTGTCGCATTTACATTCATTTGAAGTGTAGGCGAGGAATACATAACACTTCGCAAATCATATTATATCTTACCATGAAACATAGATATGTGATGCAATGTCGCGTTTTAAGAAGCATTAGAACTCTATTGCTACGATACGTAGACATCTGAAAACGCTATTTCCTTTTAAGGAAGTGTCGCATTTACATTCATTTGAATCGTAGACGAGGAATGCATAACACTTCGCAATGAATATTATATCCTATCATGAAACATAGATATGAGTTGCAATATCTCGTTTTAAGACGCATTTAAACTCTATTGCTATGATACCTAGACATCTGCTGACGATATTTCCTAGCAAGGAAGTGTCGCATTTACATTCATTTGAAGTGTAGACGAGGAATACATGCCACTTCGCAAATCATATTATATCTTACCATGAAACATATAAATGAGATGCGATATCGCGTTTTAAGAAGCATTTGAACTCTATTGCTTCGATACTTAGACATCTGTAAATGCTATTTCCTTGCAAGGAAGTGTCGCATTTACATTCATTTGACGTGTAGACGAGAAATATATAACACTTCGCAAATCATATTATATCTTACCATGAAACATAGAAATGAGATGCGATATCGCGTTTTAAGAAGCATTAGAAATCTATTGCTACGATACGTAGGCATCTGCAAACGCTATTTCCTTGCAAGGAAGTGTCGCATTTACATTCATTTGAAGTGTAGACGAGGAATACATAACACTTCGCAAATCATATTATATCTTACCATGAAACATGGATATGAGATGCGATATCGCGTTTTAAGAATCATAAGAACTCTATCGCTACGATACCTAGACACCTGCAGACGCTATTTCCTAGCAAGGAAGTGTCGCATTTACATTCATTTGAAGTGTAGACGAGGATACATAACACTTCGCAAATCATATAATATCTTACCATGAAACATATAAATGAGGTGCGATATCGCGTTTTAAGAAGCATTAGAAATCTATTGCTACGATACGTAGACATCTGCAAACGCTATTTCCTTGCTGGGATGTGTCGCATTTACATTCATTTGAAGTGTACACGAGGAATACATGACACTTCGCAAATCATATTATATCTTACCATGAAACATAGAAATGAGGTGCGATATCGCGTTTTAAGAAGCATTAGAAATCTATTGCTACGATACGTAGACATCTGCAAACGCTATTTCCTAGCTTGGAAGTTTCGCATTTACATTCTTTTGAAGTGAATACGAGATATACATGACACTTCGCAATGAATGTTATATCTTATCACGAAACATAGGAATGAGATGCGATTACGCGATTTAAGAAGCATTAGAAAACTTTTGCTACGATACGCAGACATCTGCAAACGCTATTTAATAGCAAGGAAGTGTCGCATTTACATTCATTTGAAGTGAATACGAGGTATACATAACACTCCACAATGAATATTTCACCTTATCATGAAACATAGAAATAAGTATCGATATTGCGTTCTAAGAAGCACTAGAACTCTATTGCTACGATACGTAGACACCTGCGAACGCTATTCCCTAGCATGGAAGTTTAGCATTTACATTCTTTTGAAGTGAATACGAGGTATACACAACACTCCATAATGAATGTTATATCTTATCATGAAACATAGAAGTGAGATGCGATATCGCGTTTTAAGAAACATTAGAACTCTATTGCTACGATACGTAGACATCTGCAAACGCTATTTCCTAGCATGGAAGTGTCACATTTACATTCTTTTGCAATTAATACGAGGTATACATGACATTTCGCAATGAATATTATATCTTATCTCGAAACATAGAAGTGAGATGCTATATCGCGATTTAAGAAGCACTAGAACTCTATTGCTACGATGCGTAGACATCTGCAAACGTTATTTCCTAGCAAGGAAGTGCCACATTCACATTCTTGTGAAGAGAAATCGACGTATACAGGACACTTCGCAATGAATATTATATCTTATCATGAAACATAGAAGTGAGATGCGATATCGCGTTTAAAGAAGCATTGGAACTGCATTGCATCGATACGCAGACATCCAGAAACTCTATTACGTCGCAAGGAAGAGTGGGATTTACATTCTTTCGACGTGCAGACGAGATATACATAACGGGTTGCATTGAATACTACATCTTATCATGAGACAGAGAAATGAGATGCGATATCGCGTTTTATGGAGAATTAGAACACTATTGCTTCGATATGCAGATCACCACCCATGCGAGAAGCGCGACACGGACAATCGCGATAGGTGTAATTGCGAGGAGCGTGAAATACGCGATGGTAGAACCTCCCCCCCCCCCCCCCCCCCGTTCTTTTCTCTCTCACCGTTCTACGGATTAGACTGGCGGGCTGATTGAAGAAGCGTCCCAGGAGACACCCCTTCGGCGGATTAAAATACCGTAGGTTCGCGGAAGGGCTGTGCGCCGAGGTAGCGTGACGGGCTCGACGGTGGAGGAATCGGGAAGTGAGCAAGAAGATACCCTGAAGCCCGAGGGATACTCCTCCCTGCAACGATACGACCGTTGCCATAGCCCATGGAGTCGAACAGGATGGACTCCGGGTGTGAGAAGGACCTCCACCCCTGCCCTGAGCCCATGAAGAGGAAAATGCAAGATGCGCAGCGGAACTGCAGGTGAGCCGTGGAAAGCGCGGCGCGCGACACGCGCCGCAGTTCAAATAATCCAGATGACCCCCTCTAGACACACAGGAGGGGGCGATCAGGGAAGATCACCGAAATCCACCGATCGATGCCCCGAACAATACCGAAGCATATAGCCCTACCCAACCAAGGAGCCCTAAGGAGGATCTAAGGGGATGCGAAGACCCCGAGCAAACCTATATAACGAGCTAGCCAGCATGAAGACAGCCTCTACTTCTTAGCGATTTCTTAGCGACTACTTAGAGACGACTTAGCGAAGACTTAGCGAAGACTTAGCGAGCAACCTAGCAAACGATTGTACGGAGCGATTTGGAGGAGAGAGAGAGAGAAAGAGAGAGAAGGACAGAGCGAGATCCAGAATTGTTGGAAGCGAGAGCGTGAGTCCTTATACGCTAAAGCGTCCCATTTTTTCCTGCCGCATTTCTGATATCACGTATTGTATTTTGTATCGTATAACGGGTGGTGATCCCCGATCATTCGCGACGTGTCGTATAACATTTAGTAGTCCCGCATCGAGGCAATATAGAAAGAAGCCGTGAGTTTAGTATCCCGCGACCCTAATTTGCGCACTCGGCTAGAAGTAGTCGAGCGAAGGAGTATTTCGAAACTTCGAGGGTTATCTTGCACCGGGTATCCCCGGGTTGCGTGGTCTACTAGTTTTGTTACTTCTTGAGTAGCTGGCGCCCAAGGAGTCCCAGCCTCGCAGCTTCGAAATACTGGCTGGGTAGGAAATACTTTGTTCTGTACTTGGCGTTGGCGAATCCGCGGACGGTCGCATCGCGCTGATACTTTGTACTCCGGATTAAACTCCTGCATACCCCTTTATTATTGGTTCCATATACCCCCTTTCTTGCGGCTTGTAAAGGGAAAACACGTCACAGTAGACATCGAAGGACGCTATTCCGTTCCAAAGATGTGTGGGATTTACATTCTTTTGAAGTTTTGACGAGATAAACATTACGCCTTGGTATATATTATTATATTGGTATAGCATCTTATCATGAAACATAGGAATGTGGTGCGATGTCACCTTTTATGAAGAGTTACAACTCTATAGCTTCGATACGTAGACATCTAGAAACGCTATTCCGTCGGGAGGAAGTGTGGGGTTTACAGTCTCATCAAGTATTGACAAGATATAAATAACGCACAGCGTTGGACATTTCATCTAATCATGAGACATAGAAATGAGATGCTATAACGCGTTTTATGAAGCATTAGAACTCCATTGCTGCGATACTTAGAAATCTAGAAACGCTATTCCGTCGCAAGTATGTGTGTGATTAACATTCTCTTGAAGTATTGGCGAGATATACGTTACGGGTTGCATTGATTTACATCCTATCATGACAAACAACTACATTGCTACGGAATAGTGTTTCTAGACCCCTACGTATGGAATCAGTAGGGCTCCAATGCTTCTTAAAACGCGATAGTGCATCTCATTTCTATACTTCATGATAAGATACAATATTCATTGCGAAGTGTTATGTGTACATCGTCTACACCACAAAAGGATGTAAATGCCACACTTCCTTGCTCGGAAATAGCGTTTCCAGATGTCTACGTATCGAAGCCATGGAGTTCTAATGCTTCATAAAAGTAGATATCGCACCTCAGTTCTATGTTGCATGATAAGATACAACATTCATTGCGAAGTGTCATGTATACCTCGTATTCACTTCAAAAGAAGGTATATGACTTGACACTTCCTTGCTAGGAAATAGCGTTTGCAGATGTCCACGTATCGAAGCAATAGAGTTCTAATGCTTCTTAAATCATCATATCGCATCTCATATCTACGTTTCTTGATAAGATATAATAGTCATTGCGAAGTGCTATGTATACCTCGTATTCCTTTCAAGAGAATGTAAATGAGACACTTCCTTGTTAGGAAGTACCGTTTGCAGATGTCTACGTATCGAAGCAATAGAGTTCTAATGCTTCTTATATCGCCATATCGCATCTCATTTCTATGTTTCATGATAAGATACAATATTCATTGTGCTGTGTTATGTATATGTCGTCTGTACATCAAATGAATGTAAATGCGACACTTCCTTGCTAGAAAATAACGTTTGCAGACGTCTACGTATCGTGGGATTAGGGATCCAATGCTTCTCAAAACGCGATATCGCTTCTCATTTCTATGTTTCATGATAATATATAATATTCATTGCGAAGTGTTATGTATACCTCGCATACACTTCAAATGAATGTAAATGCGGCATTTCCTTGCTAGGAAATAGCGTTTGCAGATGTCTACGTATCGAAGCAATAGAGTTCTAAAGCTTGCTAATTCGTGATATCGCATTTCATTTCTATGCTTCATGATAAGATAAAATATTCATTGCGAAGTGTTATGTGTACATCGTCTACACCTCAAAAGGATGTAAATGCCACACTTCCTTGCTAGGAAATAGCGTTTCCAGATGTCTACGTATCGAAAAAATAGAGTTCTAGTACTTCTAAAAAAGCGATATCGCATTTCATTTCTATGTTACACGATAAGATACAATATTCATTAAGTGTTATGTATACCTCGTCTACACTTCAAAAGAATGTAAATGCCACACTTCCTTGCTAGGAAATAACGTTTCCAGATGTCTACGTTCCGAAGCAATGGAGTTCTAATGCTTCTTAAAACGCGATATCGCATCTCATTTCTATGCTTCATGATAAGATATAATATTCACCGCGAAGTGCTATGTATACCTCGTCAACACTTCAATAGAAGGTAAACGTCCCACGACCTTGCTAGGAAATAGCGTTTCCAGATGTCTACGTATCGAAGCAATAGATTTGTAATGATTCTTAAAACGCGATATCGCATCTCACTTCTATGTTTCATGATAAGATATAATATTCATTATGGAGTGTTATGTATACCTCGTATTCACTTCAAAAGAGTGTAAATGCTAAACTTCCATGCTAGGGAATAGCGTTTGCAGATGTCTACGTATCGTAGCAATGGAGTTCTAATGCTTCTTAAAACGCCATATCGCATCTCACTTCTGTGTTTCATGATAAGATATAATATTCATTGCGACGTGTCATGCATACCTCGTATTAACTGCAAAAGAATGTAAATGCGAAACTTCCATGCTAGGAAATAGAGTTTGCAGATGTCGACGTATCGAAGCAATGGTTCTAATGCTTCTCAAAACGCGATATCGCAACTCATTCCTATGTTTCATGATAACATATAATATTCATTGCGAAGTGTCACGTATACCTCGTACTCACATCACAAGAATGTAATAGCGGCACTTCCTTCCTAGGAAGTAGCGCTTGCAGATGTCTACGTATCGAAGCAATAGTGTACTAATGCTTCTCAAAACGCGATATCGCATCTCATTCCTATGTTTCATGGTAAGATATAATATTCATTGCGAAGTACCATGTACATCTCGTTTTCACTTCAAAGGAATGTAAATGCGAAACTTCCATGCTAGGAAATAGCGTTTGCAGATGTCTACGTATCGTAGCAAAAGAGTTCTAATGCTTCTCAAAACGCGATATCGCAACTCATTCCTATGTTTCACGATAAGATATAATATTCATTGCGAAGTGTCATGTACATCTCGTTTTCACTTCAAAAGAATGTAAATGCGAAACTTCCATGCTAGGAAATAGCGTTTGCAGATGTCTACGTATCGTAGCAATAGAGTTCTAGTGCTTCTCAAAACGCGATATCGCATCTCACTTCTATGTTTCATGATAAGATATAATATGCATTGCGAAGTGTCATGTATACCTCGTACTCACATCACAAGAATGTAAAAGCGGCACTTCCTTCCTAGGAAGTAGCGCTTGCAGATGTCTACGTATCGAAGCAACAGTATTCTAATGCTTCTCAAAACGCGATATCGCAACTCATTCCTATGTTTCATGATAAGATATAATATTCATTCCGATGTGTCATGTATATCTCGTATACACTTCAAAAGCATGTGCGGTACTTCAATGCTAGGAAATAGCGTTTGCAAATATCTACGTATCGTAGCAATAAAGTTCTAATTCTTCTTAGAACGCGATATCGCTACCTATTTCTATGTTTTATGATAAGGTAAAATATTCATGGTGGAGTGCTATGTATACCTCGTATTCACTTCAAATGAATGTAAAAGCGACGCATCCTTGCTAGGAAATAGCTTTTGCAGATGTCTACGTATCGTAGCAATAGCGTTCTAGTACCTCTCAAGACGCGATATCGCATCTTTTTTCTATGTTTATGACAAGATATAATATTCATTGCGAAGTGTCATGTATACCTCGTATTCAATTCACAAGAATGAAAATGCGACACTTCCTTGCAAGGAAATAGCGTTTGGAGATGTCTCCGTATCGAAGCAATAGAGTTCTAATGCATCTTAAATACCGATATCGCATCTCACTTCTATGTTACATGATAGGATATAGTGTTCATTGCGAAGTGTCATGCATACCTCGTATTCACTTCAAAAGAATGTAAATGCGACACTTCCTTACTAGGACGTAGCATTTGCAGATGTCTACGTATCGAAGCAATAGAGTTCTAATGCCTCTTAAAACGGGATATCGCATCTCATTGCTATGTTTCATGATAAGATATAATATTCATTGCGAAGTATTATGTATACCTCGTCTATATTCCGGATGAAAGTAAATGCCACACTTCCTTGCTGGGAAATAGCGTTTCGAGATGTCTACGTATCGAAGCAAGAGAGTTCTATTTCTTCTTAAAACGCGACATGGCATCCTATTTCTATGTTTCATGATAATTTGTAATATTCATTGCGAAGTGCTATGTATACCTCGCCTACACTTCAAAAGAATGTAAATGCCACACTTCCTTGCTGGGAATTAGTGTCCTGCAGATGTCTACGTATCGAAGCAATAGAGTTCTAGTGCTTCTTAAATCGCGATACCGCATCTCTTTTCTATGTTTCATGGTAATATATAATAGTCATTGCGAAGTGTTATGTATACCTTGTTTACACCATAAATAAATGTAAATGCGACACTTCCTTGCTAGGAAATAGCGTTTCCATTTGTTTACTTATAGGAGCAATAGAGTTCTATTGCTTCATTCAACACGATATCGCATGTCATTTCAATGATTCATGGTAAATTGCAATGTTCTATGCAATATGTTACATTTGTCTGCATATAGACCTTAGAAGGATGTGAATCCTATACTTACTTGCAACAGAATATCGTTTCCAGAACTCTACGTGTCAAGCAAGACATTTCTAATATTTTTCTCCACCATCCTACTGCCTGCCCTGATGCGGGCAAAGGATTCCCAGGGCCACTCAAACCGCGACCAACATCTATCTTATACTCTAACCGATTCATCGTTATGCGTTTTCCATTAAGCTTGCCGGGATCAGTGATATTGATTCGCTCAATCTAAATTATTATTTTCTTTTTAAGTTTCTCGATTTTTTTAGTTTCTCTCACGACTATCGTCTATTTCGTTGTACCTTACCCTTACAGTATGGTATATAATCTGTGGTTTGATATTTCTAGGATTTCCTCTTAATAAATACAATGCTTCCACATATTCTCTTTCTCTTTAGTTACATTGTTATTATTTTATGCTTTTCACCCTCCACATTCCCTCTCTACACCACCTCGGAACATGCGTTATACGATTACTGCAGGATGACGCCCCGGTCTCGTTATACCGAGGTCGAGTGTTCTCTCTTGCATCCGTTGATTTATATATGTTATATATTGGAGAATATTTCCTCTTATCCTTTGTATTTTTCGAATGAAATTACATTGACAGAAGTACGACCTAGTTCTGCACGCCTATTTGAAACAACATTAAATCACCTTGTTAAACAATAATATATTAAATGTGACTTGGACTTTTAAATTTGAATTTATAAACATCTAACAGGTAAATATGTTTTTCTTACTATTCATATCATTATATATTCAGTGATTTATTGTGTGCAGTGATTTGATATATTAACTGCTTGATTATATTTTGCAATGAACTTTGCGTATCAAACATTGTTTTTACTCCTGATGGGAGTGGATAGTTCATCGTTTTATATTCTTATATCGCATTGACTATAAAAGTATATGACATCCTTTTTATGCAGTCATGTATAATTATGTACTGTGACGGTTTTTCCCGTTACAATCCGCAAGAAAATGGTATATAGAACCAATAATGACGGGGTATCCAGAAGTTTAGTCCGGGGTTATATTGGGGTACAGAATATCCGCGTGCTTCGGCAACGAGAAGTACAGAGCAATAAATTTCCTATCCAGCAAGTATTTCGAAGCTGCGAGGTTGGGACTTTTGGGCGCCAGCTACTCAAGAAGTAGCAAAAACTAATAAACCACGCAACCCGGGGAAACCCGGTGCAAGATAACCCTCGAAATTTCGAAATACTCTTTCGCTCGACTGCTTCTAGCCGAGTGCGCAAATTAGGGTTGCGGGATACTGAACTCACGGCTTCTTTCTAGATTGCCTCGACGCGGTATTACAAAAGGGTATACGACACGCCGCGAATGACCGGGGATCACTACCCGTTATACAATACAAATTACAGTACGCGATATCACAATTGCGGCAGGGAACAAATGGGACGCTTTAGCGTATATGGACTCACGTTCTCGTTTCCAACAAGTATGGATCTCGTTCAGTCCGTCTACCTCTCCCTCTCTCTCTCTCTCTCTCTCCTCCGAATCGCTCCGTATAATCGCTTGCTCGGTTGCTCGCTAAGTAGTCGCTAAGTCGTTCAGAAGAATAAGAGGCTGTCTTCGTGCTGGCTAGCTCATTATATAGGTTTGCTGGGGGTCTTCGGATCCCCTTAGACCCTCCTTAGGGCTCCATGATGGGGTAGGGCCATACGCTTCGGTATTGTTCGGGGCATCGATCGGTGGATTTCGGCGATCTTCCCTGATCGCCCGCTCTGGTGTGTCTCCAAAAAGAGGGGGTCCTCTGGATTATTTGAACTGCGGCGCGTGTCGCGCGCCGCGCTTTCCACGGCTCACCTGCAATTCCGCTGCGCATCTTGAGTTATCCTCTCCATGAGCTCAGGGGAGGGGTAGAGGTCCTTCTCACATCCGAGAACCATCCTGTTTGTCTCCATGGACTACTGCAACGGTCTTATCGTTGCAGAGCTCTGGATCGTATCCTTCGGGCTTCAGGGTCTCTTCTTGCTCACTTCCCGACTCCTCCACCGTCGAGCCCGTCACGCTACCTCGGGGCACAGCCCTTCCGCGAACCTGCGGTCTTATTATCCGCCGAAGAGGCGTCTTATGGGTGGCAATGGTCCGTGTCGCGCTTCTCGCATGGGTGGTGATCTGCGAGCTAGTCTAACCGAAGCAGGGGGAGGTGAGCGAGCCTATAGTAAATATATTCATCTGTCGACATCGTGAACATTGTTTTTTGGCAGAATTCCAGAAAAACAAATATACTATAAGTAAAATAATAAACATCATAATATTAAATTTAACTCTGTTCATCGTTGCCTTGTTGGAGACATCCATAACAATATACAGGGTGGGACAGTAATAATTAGCACCTCAGATATCCACGAAACTATAAGTTTCATAGAAGTTTTTGCTAATATAAAATTGCATAGTACAAAGGGGCCATCCGTTGATAAAAATAGTTTTTTTGTAAGTGAAGTTATGTTGGACATATGAAGGTTACCTTCATTTTTTAAAATGAATTGGTATGTCCATTCTTCCGTAATACGATAGAGCATTTTAAAGCAAGTTTAACGATCTGTAACATGAAGGCATTGAAGGTTACAAAAAGTAAAGAAAGGCGATAATACTCACGGTTTTGATAGTAAATGAAACATACGTATTGTAAACAGTGGTGGAAGACGTAATACTTATCGTTTACTTCACTGTGAATAAACACTTTTCGAAGGGCATTTCAATAGTTTGCAGCATAAGTTAAACATGATAAGATTAGTATTGAAAAATCGGTTCGAATACGTTTGGTTAGGCTGTTCTTTGTGTCGTTCATTTTATAAGTACTGAGCTGCGGATTCCTGAGGACAGCTCACAAAATTGTTGAAATATGGAAGATTATCATTGTGAATTTGAATCAAAAGGTAATTAAATTCCATTAGATTGTAAACAGATCTCAATGTTTCATTTTAGATAGTAAGATTAAATACTCTTTACAAAACTACAAGAATGGATACATACCTTTCTGTTATTATTACTTCATAAAGAATTATAATTGCAATTATATAGTTCATTACGATAAAAAATATTTCTCAGAAAATTCTAAATATTAAATAAAACAATCAAGTAAAACATTTTTAATAATTACGAATATGAAAAATACTTGAACATTCCAATAGAAAGATGTCTAAACAGGAGCTAGAAAAGTCAAACATTCAATTTCAATTCCAGAATTCATCTATAAGAGGTAAAATGTTTCGAAAGCTTTAATTACAGTCTTTAATGCAAGCAGTTGGGCACTATTTCTATTTTTAAGAAAATTGATGAAAGTCAACCATTTTGAAGTGGTCAGAATCTTTGTCGTTTGAGCAATAAGTGAATAACAAATAACTGCATAAATTCCAGGCTTAAAAACTTATGGATTAAATCCTATGCAGACTCGTTTATGAGCGAGTTACTAAATAATAATCCACACTAAGTAATCATTTTAAAACTTAAACGATTACATCTCGCGAACTTTCCAAGATATCAGAAGCGTGAAAAGTATGTGGTTTATCAAAAACTCTTCTAAAAGAACGGACGAAGCCAATAGAAATCCTTGTTGAAGTAAGCAAGTTCTAAAGTTCTAAGCAACGCGATGGCCTTTATCTGCCTATGTTTCATAGCAAGTAAGTTCTGAATTTCTATGAAATCCGATGGAATTTCTCACTACTAACGTTTCAAAGTAAGTTCTCAACTTCTCAGTTCTACGTTTAAAACTATGTGTGTTCTATATATTTATGTAAAGTGATGGTTCCTATTAGTTGTGACGGAAACCTATATATAGTAAGTCAGGGAAGCTCGAAGGGGTTAATTATCTAAATGCTTTAAGGTGTAAAATGTACTTTAATCTAAAGCGATCTATCGTTCCAAGGTATCCGCTCACGTACAACTTTTCTTGGGCGCCAGCTGCTCAGAAAGTAGCAAAGGGATAGACTACACGACCCCGGGAACCCTGGGGCGGAAAAACCCTTGAAACTTCGAAATGCTCCTCCTCTCGACTACGCCTAGCCAAGTACACACACTCAGGTCGCGAGATACTGAAGTCACGGCATGTTTATTTATGGTCTCGACGTGGGTTTAACTAAGAAGGGCTACGGAAAACTACGCAACACGCCGCAAATTGCCGGGTATCATAACTCGCTTCACGATATAAGATACAATATACAATATGCGACACAAGAAATGGGACGCTTAAGCGAATAAGCTCTCACGTTCTCTTCTTCAGGTTCCTTGAATTCGCTGGTGGTCCTCGGGTCTCCTGCATCCTCCTCGGGGCTCCTTGGTGGAGTGGGCTGTAGGCTTCGGTATTGTTCGAGTCCATCGATCAGTGGATTTCGGCGATTTCCTCTTCTCGCCCCCTTGGGTGTCCCTGAGGGGATCCTCCTGATCATTAAAATTGCATAGCGCCTCGCGCGCCGCGCTCCCATGGCCCACCTGCAGGGCCGCTGGACTTTTGACTTCTCTTTAGGGGGTTAAGAATGGTTGAGGACCTTCTCACATCCCAGAGCATTATAAAGCACAAAAGCACAAGCATAATGCGATGCATAGAGCTTTACAACCTTCTAACTTACTTTGAACTGTTTATATGAAATGCAATATTGAGGTGCATGAAGCATGACAAATTAAATGCTTCGGCACCTGGACATCTAGAAACGCTATCCCCGGGCAGGAAAGTATAGGGTTCACACTCAATTCATATGCAGAAGCAGATAAACATAACGCGATGCTATGAATATTACATCTTATCATGAAATATAGAAGTAAGATGCGCAGCCGCGTTCTACGAAGCATTAGAACTCCATTGCTTCGATACGTAGACATCTGGAAACGCTATTTCCTTGTGACGAAGTGTGGCACTTACATTCTTTCGGGGCGTAGACGAGTAGTACATAACACTTCGCAATGAATATAGTGTCTTATCATGAAGCATAGAAATGAGATGCGATATCGCGTTTTAAGAAGCATTGCAACGCAATTGCTTCGATACGTAGACATCTGAATACGATATTTCCCTGCAAGGAAGTGTGGCATTTACATTCTTCTGATGTGTAGACGAGATATACATAGCAATTCGCAATGAATATTACATCATATTATGAAACATAGAAATGAGATGCGATATCGGGATTTAGGAAGCATTAGAACCCTACTGCTTCGATACGTAGACATCTGGAAAAGCTATATCCGAGCAAGGAAGTGTCGCATTTACATCCTTTTGAAGTGAATACGAGGTATACATGACACTTCGCAATGAATATTATTTCTTATCATGAAACATAGAAATGAAATATGATATCGCGTTTTAAGGAGAGTTAGAACTCTATTGCTTCGATACGTAGACATCTGCAAACGCTATTTCCTAGCAAGGAAGTGTCGCATTAAATTCTTTTGAAGTGAATACGAGGTATACGTGACACTTCGTAAAGAATATTATATCTTATCACGAAACATAGAAATGAGATGCGATTACGCGATTTAAGCAGCATTAGAACTCTATGGCTACGATACGTAGACATCTGCAAACGCTATTTCCTGGCAAGGAATAGTCGCATTTACATTCTTTAGAAGTGAATACGAGGTATACATGACACTTCGCAATGAATATTATATCTTAACATGAAACATAAAAGTGAGATGCGACATCTCGTGTTAAGAAGCATTAAAACTCTACTGTTTCTATACGTACACATCTGGAAATGCTATTTCCCAGCAAGCAAGTGTCGCATTTGCATTCATTTGAAGTGTATGCGATGCAAACATGACACTTCGTAATGAACATTATATCTTATTATGAAACATAGAAATGAGATGCGATATCGCGTTTTGAGAGGCATTAGAACTCCATTGCTTCGATACGTAGACATCAGGGAACGCTATATCCTAGCAAGGAAGTGTGGCGTTTACATTCTTTTGAAGTGTAGACGAAGTATACATAACACTTCGCAATGAATATTATAACTAATCATGTAGCATAGAAATGAGATGCGATATCGCGTTTTCAGAAGCATCAGACCTCTATAGCTACGATACCTAGACATCCGGAAACGCTAATTCCCAGCAAGGAAGTGTGGCATTTACATTCTATTGAAGTGCAGACGAGGTACACACAACACTTCGCAATGAATATTACATCCTATCATGAAACATAGAAATGAGGTATACATGACACTTCGCAATGAATATTATATCTTATCATGAAACATAGAAATGAGATGCGACATCGCGTTTTAAGAAGCATTAGAACTCTATAGCTTCGATACGTAGATATCTCTGCAAACGCTATTTCCTAGCAAGTAAGTGTCACATTTACATTCTCTTGAAGTGAATACGAGTTATACGTGACACTCCGCAATGAATATTATACCCCATCACGAAACATAGTAATGAAATGCGATATCGGGATTTAGGAAGCATTAGAACTCTACTGCTTCGATACGGGGACATCTCCAAACGCTATTTCCTAGCAAGGAAGTGTGGCATTTACATTCTTGTGAATTGAATACAAGGTATACATGACACTTCGCAATGAATATTATATCTTATCATGAAACATAGAAAAGAGATGCGATATTCCTATTTAAGAAGCATTAGAACTCTATTGCATCAATACGGAGACATCTGCAAACGCTATTTCCTAGCAAGGAAGCGTCGCATTTACATTCTTTTGAAGTAAATACGAGGTATACATAACACTCCACAATGAATATTTCACCTTATCATGAAACATAGAAATAAGTAGCGATATTGCGTTCTAAGAAGCACTAGAACTCTATTGCTACGATACGTAGACATCTGCAAACGCTATTTCCTGCCAAGGAAGTGTCGCATTTACATTCATTTGAAGTGAATACCCGGTATACGTGACACTTCGCAATGAATATTACATCTTATCACGAAACAGAGGAATAAGAGGCGATAACGCGATTTAAGAAGCATTAGAAAACTTTTGCTACGATACGAAGACATCTGCCAACGCTATTTAACAGCAAGGAAGTGTCGCATTTACATTCTTTTGAAGTGAATACGAGGTATACATTTCACTCCACAATGAATATTTTACCTTATCATGAAACATAGAAATGAGATGCGATATCGCGATATAAAAAGCAACAGATCTCTATTGCTTCGATACGTAGACATCTCCAAACGCTATTTCCTACCATGGAAGTGTCGCATGTACATTCTTTTGAAGTGAATATGAGGTATACGTGACACTTCGCAATGAGTTTTATATCTTATCATGAAATATAAATATGAAATGCGACATCTCGTTTTAAGATGCATTAGAAGTCTATTCTTTCGATACGCAGTCATCTGCGAACGACATTTCCTAGCAAGAAAGTGTCGCATTTACATTCATTTAAAGTGTATGCGAGGTTTGGTAACACTTCGCAATGAATATTATATCCTATCATGAGACACAGAAATGAGATTCGATATCGCGTTTTAAGAAGCATTAGAACTCTACTGCTTCGATACGTAGACATTTGGAAACGCTATTTCCGAGCAAGGAAGTGTCGCATTTACATCCTTTTGAAGTGAATACGAGGTGTACATGACACTTCGCAATGAATATTACATCTTATCATGAAACATAGATGTGAGATGCGATATCGCGTTTTAAGAAGCATTAGAACTCTATTGCTACGATACGTAGACATCTGCAAACGCTATTTCCTATCATGGAAGTTTCGTATTTACATTCTTTTAAAGTGAATACGAGATATACATGGCACTTCGCAATGAATATTATATCTTATCATGAAACATAGAAGTGAGATGCGATATCGCGTTTTAAGAAGCATTAGAACTCTACCGCTACGATACGCAGACATCTGCAAACGCTATTTCCTAGCATGGAAGTTTCGCATTTACATTCTTTTGAAGTGAATACGAGGTATACATGACACTTCGCAATGAATATTACATCTTATCATGAAACATAGAAGTGAGATGCGATATCGCGTTTTAAGAAGCATTAGAACTCTATTGCTACGATACGTAGACATCTGCAAACGCTATTTCCTATCATGGAAGTTTCGCATTTACATTCTTTTAAAGTGAATACGAGATATACATGACACATCGGAATGAATATTACATCTTATCATGAAACATAGAAGTGAGATGCGATATCGCGTTTTAAGAAGCATTAGAACTCTATTGCTACGATACGTAGACATCTGCAAACAATATTTCCTAGCAGGGAACTGTCGCATTTACATTCTTTTGAAATGAATACGAGCTATACATAACACTCCATAATGATTATTATATCTTATCATGAGACATAGAAGTGAGATGCGATATCGCGTTTTAAGAAGCATTAGAACTCTATTGCTACGATACGTAGACATCTGCAAACAATATTTCCTAGCAGGGAACTGTCGCATTTACATTCTTTTGAAATGAAGACGAGGTATACATAACACTCCATAATGATTATTATATCTCATCATGAAACATAGAAGTGAGATACGATATCGCGTTTTGAGAAGCATTAGAACTGTATTGCTAGGATAGGTAGACATCTGCAAACGCTATTTCCTATCATGGAAGTTTCGAATTTACATTCTTTTGAAGTGAATACGAGATATACATGACACTTCGCAATTAATATTATATCTTATCATGAAACATAGGAATGAGTTGCGATATCGCCATTTGAGAAGCATTAGATCTCTATTGCTAATATACGTTGACATCTGCAAACGCTATTTCCTTATATGTATGTGTCGCATATACATTCTTGTGATGTGAGTACGAGGTGTACATGACACTCCACAATGAATATTATATCTTATTACGAAACATGGAAATGAAATGCGACATCTCGTTTTAACAAGCATTAGAACTCTATCGCTACGATACGTAGACATCTGCAAACGCTATTTCCTAGCATGGAAGTTTCGCATTTACATTCTTTTGAAGTGAATACGAGGTATACATGACACTTCGCAATGAACATTATACCTTATCACGATACATGTAAATGGGATGCGATATCGCGATTTAAGTAGCATTAGAACTCTATTGCTACGATACGTAGACATCTGAATACGCTACTTCCTAGCATGGAAGTGTCGCATTTACATTCCTTTGGAGCGAATACGAGGTATACATAGCATTTCGTAATGAATATTATATCTTATCATGAAACATAGATATGAGGTTGCGATATCCCGTCTTAAAAAGCATGAGAACTCTAATGCTACGATACGTAGCCATCTGCAAACGCTATTTCCTCGCAAGGAAGTGTTGCATTTAAATTCATTTGAAGTGCAGACGAGGCATACATAACACTTCGCAATGAATATTATATCTTATCATGAGTCATAGAAATGAGATGCGATATCGCGTTTTGAGAAGCGTTAGAACTCCATTGCTGCGATACGTAGACATCTGCAGGCGCTATATCCTGGCAAGGAAGTGTCGCATTTACATTCTTTTGAAGTGAATGCGAGGTATAGTGAATACTATATCTTATCATGAAACATAGAAATGAGATGCGATATCGCGATTTAAGATGCGTTACAACTCTATTGCTTCGATACGTGGACACCTGCAAACGCTATTTCCTAGCAAGGAAGTGTCGCATTTACAGTCATTTGAAGTGTGTCCGAGGTATACATGACACATCGCAATGAATATTGTATCTTATCATGAAACATAGAAATGTGATGCTATATCACGATATAAGAAGCATCAGAACTCTATTACTTCGATACGTAGACATCTGGTAACGCTGTTTCCAAGAAGAGAAGTGTCGCATTTACATTCTTTTAAAGTGAATACGAGGTATACATGACACTTCGCAATGAATATTATATCTTATCACGAAACATATAAATGGGATGCGATATCGCGATTTAAGTAGCATTAGAACTCTATTCCTACGATACGTAGACATCTGCAAACGCTATTTGCTAGCAAGCAATAGTCGCATTTACATTCTTTTGAAGTGAGTACGAGGTATACATGACACTTCGCAATGAATATTACATCTTATCACGAAACATGGAAATGAGATGCGATATGGCTCTTTGAGAAGCATTAGAACGCAATTGCTACGATACGTAGACATCTGTAAACGCTATTTCCTAGCAAGGAAGATTCGCATTTACATTGTATTGGAGTGAATACGAGGTATACATGACACATCGCAATGAACGTTATATCATATCATATAACATAAAGGTGAGATGCGATATCGCGTCTTAAGAAGCATTAGAACCCAATTGCCTCGATGCGGAGATATCTGCAAACGCTATTTCCAAGGTTGGAAGTGTCGCATTTACATTCTTTTGAAGTGAATCCGAGGTATTGATGACACTTCGGAAAGAATATTATAACTTATCACGAAACATACAAATGAGATGCGATATCGCGATCCAAGAAGCACTATAATTCTATTGCTACGATACGTAGACATCTGCAAACGCTATTTCCTAGGATGGAAGTGTCGCATTTACATTTATTTGAAGTGAATACGAGGTATACATGACACTTCGCAATGAATATTATATCTTATCATCAAACAGGGAAATGAGGTGCAACATCACGTTTTCCGAAGCATTAGAACTCTATTGTTTCGATACTTAGACATCTGGGAACGCTATTTCCTAGCAAGGAAGTGTCGCATTTACATTCTTTTGAAGTGAATACGAGGCACACATGACACTTCGCAATGAATGTTATATCTTATCATGAAACATAGAAATGAGATGCGATATCTCGTTTATAGGAGCATTAGAACCCTATTGCAACGATACGTAGACATCTGCAAACGCTATTTCCTAGCAAGGAAGTGTCGCATTTACAATCTTTTGAAGTGAATACGAGGTATACATGACACTTCGCAATGAATATTATATCATATCATGAAACAGGGAAATGAGGTGCGACATCACGTTTTAAGAAGCATTAGAACTCTATTGTTTCAATACTTAGACATCTGGGAACGCTATTTCCTAGCAAGGAAGTGTCGCATTTACATTCTTTTGAAGCGAATACGAGGCGTACATGACACTTCGCAATGAATATTGTATCTTATCATGAAACATAGAAATGAGATGCGATATCGCGTTTTAAGAAGTGTCAGAACGCTATTGCTACGATACGAAGATATCTGCAAACGCTATTTCCTAGAAAGGAAGTGTCGCATTTGCATTCATTTGAAGTGAATACGAGGTATAAGTGAAACTTTGCAATGAATATTATATCTTATCATGAAACATAGAAGTGATATGCGATATCGCGTTTTATGCAGTGTTAGAATTCTACTGCTACTGTACGTAGACATATGCAAACGCTATTTCCTAGCATGGATGTGCCGCATTTACATTCTTTTGAAGTGAATACGAGGTATACATGACACTTCGCAATGAATATTATATCTTATCATGAAACAGGGAAATGAGGTGCGACATCACGTTTTAAGAAGCATTAGAACTCTATTGTTTCAATACTTAGACATCTGGGAACGCTATTTCCTAGCAAGGAAGTGTCGCATTTACATTCTTTTGAAGCGAATACGAGGCGTACATGACACTTCGCAATGAATATTATATCTTATCATGAAACATAGAAATGAGATGCGATATCGCGTTTTAAGAAGTGTCAGAACCCTATTGCAACGATACGTAGACATCTGCAAACGCTATTTCCTAGCAAGGAAGTGTCGCATTTACATTCGTTTGGAGTGAATACGAGGTATACATGACATTTCGCAATGAATATTATATCTTATCACGAAACATAGAAATGAAATGCGACATCTCGTATTAAGAAGCATTAGGACCCTTTTGCTACGATAAGTAGACATCTGCAAACGATATTCCCAAGGATGGAAACGTCGCATTTACATTCTTTTGATGTGAATACGGGGTATACAGAACACTTCGCACTGTACATTATATGTTATCATGTTACATGGAAGTGAGATGCGATATCGCGTTTTAAGAAGTACTAGAACCCTATTGCCTCGATGCGAAGATATCTGCAAACGCTATTTCCTAGCGCGGAAGTGTCGCATTTACATTCTTTTGAAGAGAATTCGAGCTATACATGACACTTCGGAATGAATATTCTAACTTATCACGTATCATGGAAATGAGATGCGATATCGCGATTTAAGTAGCATTAGAACGCTATTGCTACGATACGTAGACATCTGCAAACGCTATTTCCTAGCAAGCAACAGTCGCATTTACTTCCTTTTGAAGTAGACACGAGGTGTACATGACACTTCGCAATGAATATTATATCTTATCACGAAACATGGAAATGAGATGCGATACGGCTTTTTGAGAAGCATTAGAACGCAATTGCTACGATACGTAGACATCTGTAAACGCTATTTCCTAGCAAGGAAGATTCGCATTTACATTCTATTGGAGTGAATACGAGGTATACATGACACTTCGCAATGAACATTATATCATATCACGTAACATAAGAGTGAGATGCAATATCGCGTCTTAAGAAGCATTAGAACCCTATTGCCTCGATGCGGAGATATCTGCAAACGCTATTTCCTAGGATAGAAGTGTCGCATTTACATTCTTTTGAAGTGAATTCGAGGTATAGATGACACTTCGGAATGAATATTATAACTTATCACGAAACATAGAAATGAGATGCGATATCGCGATCTAAGAAGCACTAGAATTCTATTGCTACGATACGTAGACATCTGCAAACGCCATTTCCTAGGATGGAAGTGTCGCATTTACAATCTTTTGAAGTGAATTCGAGGTATAGATGACACTTCGGAATGAATATTATAACTTATCACGAAACATAGAAATGAGATGCGATATCGCGATATAAGAAGCACTAGAATTCTATTGCTACGGTACGTAGACATCTGCAAACGCTATTTCCTAGGATGGAAGTGTCGCATTTACATTTATTTGAAGTGAATACGAGGTATACATGACACTTCGCAATGAATATTATATCTTATCATGAAACAGGAAAATGAGGTGCAACATCATGTTTTCCGAAGCATTAGAACTCTATTGTTTCGATACTTAGACATCTGGGAACGCTATTTCCTAGCAAGGAAGTGTCGCATTTACATTCTTTTGAAGTGAATACGAGGCATACATGACACTTCGCAATGAATATTATATCTTATCACGAATCATATAAATGAGATGCGATATCGCGATTTAAGTAGCATTAGAACTCTATTGCTACGATACGTAGACATCTGCAAGCGCCATTCCCTAGCTAGCAATAGTCGCAATTACATTCTTATGAAGTGAATACGAGGTATACATGACACTTCGCAATGAATATGACATCTTATGACGAAACATAGAAATGAGATGCGATATCGCGTTTTAAGAGGCATTAGAACTCTATTGTCTCGACGCGTAGACATCTGCAGACGCTATTTCCTAGCATGGAAGTGTCGCATTTACATTCTTTTGTAGTGAATACGAAGTGTACATGACACTTCGCAAATGAATATTACATCTTATCATGAAACATTGAAATGAGATGCGATATCGCGATTTAAGTAGCATTAGAACTCTATTGCTACGATACGTAGACATCTGAATACGCTATTTCCTAGCAAGGAAGTGTCGCATTTACATTCGATTGGAGTGAATACGAGGTATACATGACACTTCGCAATGAATATTATATCTTATCATGAAGCATAGAAATGAGATGCGATATCGCGTTTTGAGGAGCACTACAACTCTATTGCTACGATACGTAGGCATCTGCAAACACTATTTCCTAGCAAGGATTAGTCGCATTTACATTCTTTTGAAGTGAATACGAGGTATACATGACACTTCGCAATGAATATTATATCCTATCACGAAACATATGAATGAGATGCGATATCGCGATTAAAGTAGCATTAGAAATCTATTGCTACGATACGTAGACATCTGCAAACGCTATTTCCTAGCAAGCAATAGTCGCATTTACATTCTTTTGAAGTGAATACGAGGTACACATGACACTTCGCAATGAATATTATATCTTATCATGAAACATTAAAATGGGACGCGACATCTCGTTTTAAGATGCATTAGAACTCTATTGCTACGATACGTAGATATCTGGAGACGCTATTTCCTAGCAAGGAAGTGTCGCATTTACATTCTTTTGAGGTGAATACGAGGTATCACGTCCGGTGAAACTATTTTCCATAGCTCCGGAGGCTTTACGACACGAGCCTATTTTTCGGTAATTCGGTCCGCGGTAACACGTTAAGACCGGGTCCGACAATTTCGGCTGACGCGACACTAGCCAAAACACTCGCGATAATAAGGGAATGACCCTACCTTTGGACGACTTCTCTCTCGATTTGTACGTAGAAACGGCGTGGAGGATCGTTCGCTGGGATCGTAGCGGATTTCGTTCTGTTGACTGCTACGGAAATCTCGATCAGTCGCCAGCGAAGAGGAGGACGGGGGTCGGAATTCAGCGATGATGCTGAATGTGGCAGAATCGGCGTGATGCGTCGTGGTGTCTAGATCGGAAGCGTCGACGGTCGCTTCGGAAAGCGGCGTCTGGGCTGGTGCGAAGGCAGGTCGCTGGTATACGAAGAATCTCGGAACGCCCTCCAAATATTCACGCACAAGTGATCGTATGAAATTCTTCCTACTCACACGTCGCGTTCTTCGCAAACCGGAAGCACGATTCATTCACCAGATTTTTCTGTACTTTCGACTAAGATCTGAAGGATAAGCGGAGGTCTCAACGTCACATAGCCGATTTCTATACTCCTTCATTTTGATGAAGGGCAACGCCAGTTGTATGGAAGAACCCGTGGAAGAATTCGTAGTTAAATGTAATGTTAAAAGTAGAACTAGTATTATAAACACTTGATAAAATTAATGGATGTGGATATAGTAGACTTGGTAAAAGAACTTGTACTTGGATATAGTAAAAGTAAAAATAAATTATATTCTAGGTTTAAAGTATACAAGAATTGGAATTATTCTAAGACTAAGACTAAGTTAAAATGGAAATAGAAATACGATGCCTGAACCCCACATTGAGGTGGCTAACGATCTAGAACTAGAGGTTTCGACTCCTCGGTAGCAGATCTCGAGTCAGAGTGTGTGCTCTGGGGACGCGTCTCTGACCTCCTCGGTTCGCGGGCCGCTACGGTCGCGGACGCTCGTGGTAGGGAGATCGCGGTCCCGCGAGAGGGGGACTCGCTTCTCGAGGCGGAGAGCGCGCGGTCCAGCGAGTGGGGACCCGCGGCTCGTGGTGGGACTAGCGGCGCATGCCTCTGGCCGGACGCATCTTACTTAGTGTAACTTAGATCTAGGAATTCTTATATATGCGTCATGATATGGTATGTATGTCCTAGCTTAGAAGTAATATATAGGTTCTAGCAGATCCTGTTCCCGGAATTGGAAATGACCCCATTCAGGTGATGGGCTGCGGCTACGTATTCCTGCAGGACGGAATCCTCGTTGCGAGGGAGATAGGGCTGCCCGTCCTTGGTGCGGGCGAGACAGGTATACTCGGTGGTGCGAGTAAGACACTGGTGCCCGGTACGAGCGAGACAGCTATACTCGGCGGTGCGAGTGAGGCAGCAGAACTCGGTGTGAGTGAGAGCGTGCAGGTATGCGCGCGCGAACACTTCCAGTTGCTGGATCTACAGGCGAGTTTGGCTGGTTGCATGCGTCCAGGGGTTGAGGGGGGTGCGAGGAGGTTCATGGGTGGCAGGCGGTACGCCTGACGTCACAAAATACGACACTTCCATCTAGGAATTTACGTTCCCAGATATCTCTGTATCGAAGCTATAGAGTTCTAATTCTCCTTAAAACGCGATATCGCACCTCATCTCTATGTCTCATGATAAGATATAATATTCATTGCGAGGTGTTATGTATTCCTCGTCTACACTACACAAGAATGTAAATGCCACAGTTCCTTCCTAGGAAATGGCGTTTCCAGATGTCTACGTATCGGAGCAATAGAGCTCTAATGCTCCTTAAAACGCGATATCGCATCTCAGTTCTATGTTTCATGATAAGATATATTATTCATTGCGATGTGTTATGTATACCTCGTCTGCACTTCAAAAGAATGTAAATGTCACACTGCCTTGCTAGGTAACAGAGCTTGCAGCTGTTTACGTATCGAAGCAATAGGGTTGTAATGCTTCTTATATCGCGATATCGCATCTCATTTCTATGTTTCATGATAAGATATAATATTCACTGCGGAGTGGCATGTGTACCTCGCATATACTTCAAATGACTGTAAATGCGACAATTCCTTGCTAGGATATAGCTTTTGCAGATGTCTACGTATCGTAGAAATAGAGTTATAATGCTTCTTCAAACGAGATATCGCACCTCATTTCTATGTCTCATGATAAAATATAATATTCATTGCGAAGTGTCACGTATACCTCGGATACACTTCAAATGAATGGAAATGCGACACTTCCTTGCTAGGAAATAGCGTTTGCATATGTCTATGTATCGAAGCAATAGAGTTCTAATGCTTCTTAAAACGAGACATCGCATCTCATATTTGTCTCACGATAAGATATAATATTCGTTGCGAAGTGCTATGTACACCTCGTCTACACTTCCAATGAATGTAAATGCGACACTTCCTTGCTAGGAAATAGCGCTTGCAGATGTTTACGTATCGAAGCAATAGTGTTCCGATGCTTCTTATATCGCGATATCGCATCTCATTACTACGTTTCATGATAAGATATAATATACATTGTGGAGTGCTATGTATCCCTCGTATTCAATTCAAATGAATGTAAATGCGAAAATTCCTTGCTAGGAAATAGCGTTTGCAGATTTCTACGTATCGTAGCAATAGAGTTCTTATGATTCTTAAAACGCGATATCGCATCTCATTTCAATGTTTCATGGTAAGATATAATATGATTAGCGAAGTATTATGTATTCCTCGTCTACACTTCAAATGAATGTAAATGCGACACTTCCTTGCTAGGAAATAGCGTTTGCAGATGTCTACGTATCGTAGCAATAGGACACTAACGATTCATAAAACGCGATATCGCATCTCATTTCTATGTTTCATGATAAGATATAATATTCATTGTGCAATGTTATGTATACCTCGAATTCACTTCAAATGGATGTAAATGCGACACTTCCATACTAGGAAATAGCGTTTGTAGATATCTACGTATCGAAACAATAGGGTTATGATGCTTCTTAAAATGAGATATCGCATCACATTTCTATGTTTCATGATAGGATGTAATATTCATTCTGGAGTGTTATGTATACCCCGTATTCACTTCTAATGAATGTAAATGCGATACTTCCTGCCTAGGAAATTGCGTTTGCAGATGTCTGCGTATCGAAGCAATAAAATTCTAATGCTTCTTATATCGCGATATCGCATCTCATTTCTATGCTTCATGATGAGATATAATATTTATTGCGAAGTGTCATGTATGCCTCGCATTCACTTCAAATGAATGTAAATGCGACAATTCCTTCCTAGGAAATAGCGTTTCCAGATTTCTAGGTATCGAAGCAACAGAGTTCCAATGCTTCTTAAATCGCGATATCGCATCTCATTTCTATGTTTCATGGTAAGATATAATATTCATTGCGAAGTGTTATGTACTCCTCATATACACTTCAAATGAATGTAAATGCGACACTTCCTTGCTAGGAAATAACGGTTGCAGATGTCTACGTATCGAAGCAATAGAGTTCTAATACTTCTTGAAACGCGATATCGCATCTCATTTCTGCGTTTCATGGTAAGATATAATATTCATTGTGGAGTGCTATGTATACCTAGTTTTCACTTCAAAAAAATGTAAATGCGACATTCCTTGCTAGGAAATAGCGTTTGCAGATGTCTACGTATCGTAGCAATAGGACACTAACGATTCATAAAACGCGATATCGCATCTCATTTCTATGTTTCATGATAAGATATAATATTCATTGTGCAATGTTATGTATACCTCGAATTCACTTCAAATGGATGTAAATGCGACATTTCCATACTAGGAAATAGCGTTTGTAGATATCTACGTATCGGAACAATAGGGTTATGATGCTTCTTAAAATGAGATATCGCATCACATTTCTATGTTTCATGATAGGATGTAATATTCATTGTGGAGTGTTATGTATACCCCGTATTCACTTCTAATGAATGTAAATGCGACACTTCCTGCCTAGGGAATTGCGTTTGCAGATGTCTCCGTATCGAAGCAATAAAATTCTAATGCTTCTTATATCGCGATATCGCATCTCATATCTATGCTTCATGATGAGATATAATATTTATTGCGAAGTGTCATGTATGCCTCGCATTCACTTCAAATGAATGTAAATGCGACAATTCCTTCCTAGGAAATAGCGTTTGCAGTCGTCTCGGTATCGACGCAGTAGATTTCTAATGCTACTTAAATCCCGATATCGCATTTCATTCCCGTGTTTCGTGATAGGGTATAATATTCATTGCGAAGTGTCATGTATACCTCGCATTCACTTCAAAAGAATGTAAACGCGACACTTCCATGATAGAAAATAGCCTTTGCAGATGTCTCCGCGACGAGGCAACAGGGTCCTAATTCTTCTTAAAACGAGATATCGCATCTCATTTCTATGTTTCATGATAAGATATAATGTTCTTTGCGAAGTGTCATGTATACCTCGTACTCACATCGAAAGAATGTAAATGCGACACTTTCATGCAAGGAAATAGCGGTTGCATATGTCTCCGCATCGAGGCCATAGAGTTCTAATGCTTCTAAGAACGCGATATCTCATCTCACTTCTATGTTTCATGATAAGTTATAATATTCATTGCGAAGTGTCATGTATACCTCGTCTTCACTTCAAAAGAATATAAATGCGACACTTTCTTGGTAGGAAATATCGTTTGCAGATGCCTACATATCGTAGCAATAGAGTTCTAATGCTTCTTAAATCGCGATATCGCATCTCATTTCTATGTTTCATGATAAGTTATAATATTCATTGCGAAGTGTCATGTATACCTCGTATTCACTTCAAAAGAATGTAAATGCGACACTTCCTTGCTAGGACGTAGTGTTTGCTGATATCGACGTATCGAATCAATAGAGTACTAATGCTTATTAAAATGAGATATCGCATCCCATTTCTATATTTCGTTATAAGATATAACATTCATTGCGAAGTGTCATGTATACCTCGTACTCACTTCAGAAGAATGTAAATGCGACACTTCCTTGCTAGTGCGTAGCGTTTCCAGATGTTTACGTATCGAAGCAAGGGAGTTCTAATGCTTTTTAAGTCGCGATTTCGCATGTCATTTCTCTGTTTCGTGATAAGATATAATATTCATTGTGGAGTGTTATGTAAAACTCGTATTCACTTCACAAGACTGTAAATGCGACACTTCCTTCCTAGGAAATAGCGTTTGCAGTTGTCTACGTATCGTAGCAATAGGATTCTAATGATTCATAAAACGCGATATCGCATCTCATTTCTATGAAACATGATATGATATAAAATTCATTGTGGTGTGTGATGTATACCTCGTATTCGCTTCAATAGAATGTAAATGCGACACTTCCTTTCTAGGATGTAGCGTTTGCAGAATTCCTCGTACCGAAGCAATAAAGATCTAATGCTTCTTAAACAGCGATATCGCATCTCATTTCTATGTTTCATGATAAGGTACAATATTCACCGTGCAGACTTATGTATACCTCGAATTCGCATCAAATGAATGTAATTGCGACACTTCCTTGCTAGGCAGTAGCATTTGCAGATGTCTACGTATCGAAGCAAGAGGGTTCTAGTGCTTCTGAAATCGCGATATTGCATCTCATTTCTATGTTTCATCATAAGATATAATATTCATTCTGCAGTGTTATGTATACCTCAAATTCACGTCAAATGAATGTGATTGCGACACTTCCTTGCTAGGAAATAGCGTTTGCAGATGTCTACGTATCGAAGCAATAGTTTTTTAATGCTTCTTAAAACGATATATCGCACCTTATTTCTTTGTATCATGATAAGATATAATATTCATTGCGAAGTGCCATGTATACCTCGTTATCAGTTTGTAAGATTCTAAATGCGACATTTCCTTGCTAGAAAATAGCGTTTGCAGATGTCTACGTATAGAAGCATAAGAATTGTAATGCTTCTTAAAACGAGATATCGCATGCCACTTCTATGTTTCATGATAAGATATAATTTTCATTGCGAAGTGGCATGTATACCTCGTATTCACTTCAAAAGAATGTAAATGCGACACTTCCTTGCTAGGGCGTAGCGTTTGCAGATGTCTACGTATCGAAGCAAGAGTGTTCTAATGCTTTTTAAATAGCGATTTCGCATGACATTTCTATGTTTCGTGATAAGATATAATATTCATTGTGGAGTGTAATGTAAACCTCGTATTCACTTCAAAAGAATGTAAATGCGACCTTTCCTTGCTAGGACGTAGCGTTTGCAGATGTCTACGTATCGTAGCAATAGGATTCTAATGCTTTTTTAATCGCGATTTAGCATGTCATTTCTATGTTTCGTGATAAGATATAATATTCATTGTGGAGTGTTATGTAAACCTCGTATTCACTTCAAAAGAATGTAAATGTGACACGTCCTTGCTAGGAAATAGCGTTGGCAGATATCTACGTATCGAAGCAATAGTGTTCTAATGTTTCTTAAAACGGGATATCTCATCTCATTTCTATGTGTCAGGATAAGATAAGATATTCGTTGCGAAGTGTTATGTATACCTCGCATACACTTCAAATGTATGTAAATGCGACACTTCGTTGCTAGGAAGTAGCGCTTGCAGATGTCTACGTATAGTAGAAATAGAGTTCTTATGCTTTTTAAATCGCGATATCGTATCTCATTTCTATGTTTCATGATAAGATATAATATTCACCGTGCAGACTTATGTATACCTCGAATTCGCAACAAATGAAGTTAATTGCGACACTTCCTTGCTAGTATTTAGCGTTTGCAGATGTCTACGTATAGAAGCAATAGAGTTCTAATGCTTCTTAAAACGAGATATCGCATCTTATTTCTACGTTTCATGATAAGATATAATATTCATTGCGAAGAGTCATGTATACCTCGTATTCGCTTCAAAAGAATGTAAATACGACACTTTCTTGCTAGGCAGTAGCGTTTGCAGATGTCAACGTATCGTAGCAATAGTATTCTAACGATTCATAAAACGCGATATCGCATTTCACTTCTATGATTCATGATGATCAAAAGAATGTAAATGCGACACTTCCTTGCTAAGAAGTAGCGTTTCCAGATGTCTATGCATCGAAACAATAGAGTTCTAGTACGTCTTAAAACGAGATGTCGCATCTCATTTCTATGTTTCATGATAAGACATATTATCCATTGCGAAATGTGATGTATACCTCGTATTCGCTTCAAAAGAATGTAAATGCGACACTTACTTGCTAGGAAATAGCGTTTCCAGTTGTCTAAGTATCGAAACAATAGAGTTTCAATGCTTCTTAAAACGTGATGTGGCACCTCATTTCCCTGTTCCATGATAAGATATAATATTCATTGCGAAGTGTCATGTATACCTCGTATTCACTTCATAGGAATGTAAATGCGACTATTCCTTGCTTTGAAATAGCGTTTGCAGATGTCTACGTATCTTAGCAATAGAGTTCTTATGCTGCTTACATCGCGATATCGCAACTCATTTCTATGCTTCGTGATATGTTATAATATTCATTGCGAAATGTCACGTATACCTCGTATTCACTTCAAAAGAAAGTAAATGCGGCACATCCATGCTAGGAAATAGCGTTTGCATATGTCTACGTATCTTAGCAATAGAGTTCTTATGCTGCTTAAATCGCGATATCGCAACTCATTTCTGTGTTTCGTGATAAGTTATAATATACATTGCGAAATGTCACGTATACCTCGTATTCACTTCAAAAGAAAGTAAATGCGGCACATCCATGCTAGGAAATAGCGTTTGCATATGTCTACGTACCGTAGCAACACAGTTCTAATACTGCTTAGAACGCGATATCGCATCTCACTTCTATGTTTCTTGGTAAGACATAATTTTCATTGCGAACTGTCATGTATACATCGTATTCACTTCAAAAGAATGTAAATTCGACGTTTCCATCCTAGGAAATAGCGTTTTCAGATGTCTACGTATCGTAGCAATAGAGTCCTAATGCTTCTTAAAACGAGATGTCGCATTTCATTTCTATATTTCGTGATAAGATATAATATTCATTGCGAAATATCATGTATACCTCGTATTCACTCCAAACGAATGTAAATGCGACACTTCCTTGCTAGGAAATAGCGTATTCAGATGTCTACGTATCGTAGCAATAGAGTTCTAATGCTACTTAAATCGCGATATCGCATCTCATTTATATGTTTCGTGATAAGATATAATATTCATTGCCAAGTGTCATGTATACCTCGTATTCACTTCAAAAGAATGTAAGTGCGACAACTCCATGCTAGGAAATAGCGTTTGCAGATGTCTCCGCATCGAGGCCATAGAGTTCTAATGCTTCTGAAAGCGCGATATCGCATCTCTTCTCTATGTTTCATGATAAGATATAATATTCATTACGAAGTGTCATGTGTACCTCGTATTCACTTCAAAAGAATGTAAATGCGACTATTGCTTGCTAGGAAATAGCGTTTGCAGATGTCTACGTATCGTAGCAATAGATTTCTAATGCTACTTTAATCGCGATGTCGCATCTCATTTATATGTTTCGTGATAAGATATAATATTCATTGCGAAGTGTTACCTGTGCCTCGCATAAGCTTTAAATGAATGTAAATGCGACACTTTCTAACTAGGAAATATCGTTTGCAGATGTCTACGTATCGAAACAATAGGGTTCTAATGCTTATTAGAACGAGATGTCGCATCTCATTTCTATGTCTCATGATATGGTTAAATATTCATTGCGAAGTGTCACTTATACCTCCCATACACTTGAAGTGAATGTAAATGCGAAATGTCGCATTCATAGGAAATAGTGCTTTCTGATGTCGACGTAACGAGCCAATAGAGTTCTAATGCCTCTAAAAACGCGATATCGCATGCCACTTCTATGTTTCATGATAAGATATAATATTCATTGCGAAGTGGCATGTATACCTCGTATTCACTTCAAAAGAATGTAAATGCGACACTTCCTTGCTAGGATTTAATGTTTGCAGATGTTTACGTATCGAGGCAATAGAGTTCTAATGCTTCTCAAAACGCGTAGTCGCATCTCATTTCTGTGTTTCATGATAAGATATAATATTCATTGCGATGTGTCACTTATACCTCGCATACACTTTAAGTGAATGTAAATGCGACACTTCCACGATAGGAAATAGCGTTTGCAGAAGTCTACGTATCGTAGCAATAGAGTTCTGGTGCTTCTCAAAACGCAATATCGCATCTCATTTCTATGTTTTATGATAATACATGATATTCAATGCGAAGTGTCCTGTATACATCGTACTCACTTCAAAAGAATGTAAATGCGACAATTCCATGCTACGAAATAGCGTTTGCTGATGTCTACGTATCGAAACAATAGAGTTCTACTGCTTCTCAAAACGCGATATCGCATCTCATTTCTTTTGTTTCATGATAAGATCTAATGTTCATTGCGAAGTGTTATGTATACCTTATATTCACTTGAAATGAGTGCAAACGCGACACCGGCTTGCTAGGAATTAGCGTTTGCAGATTTCTACGAATCGTAGCAATGCAGTTCTAATGCTTCTTAAAACGCAATATCGCACCTCATTTCTATGTTTCATGCTAAGATATAATATTCATTGCGAAGTGTCACGTATACTTCGCATACACTTCAAATGAATGTAAATGCGACATTTTCTTGCTAGGAAATAGCGTTTGCAGATGTCTACGTCCCGAAACAATAGAGCTCTAATGATTCTTAGGACGACATATCGCATCCCATTTCTATGTTTCATGATAAGTTATAATATGAATTGCGAAGTGTCATGTATACCTCGTACTCACTTCAAAAGAATGTAAATGCGACACTTCCTTGCTAGGACGTAGTGTTTGCTGATATCGACGTATCGAATCAATAGAGTATTAATGCTTATTAAAATGAGATATCGCATCTCATTTCTATATTTCGTTATAAGATATAACATTCATTGCGAAGTGTCATGTATACCTCGTACTCACTTCAAAAGAATGTAAATGCGACACTTCCTTGCTAGTGCGTAGTGTTTCCAGATGTTTACGTATCGAAGCAAGGGAGTTCTAATGCTTTTTAAGTCGCGATTTCGCATGTCATTTCTCTGTTTCGTGATAAGATATAATATTCATTGTGAAGTGTTATGTAAAACTCGTATTCACTTCACAAGACTGTAAATACGACACTTCCTTCCTAGGAAATAGCGTTTGCAGTTGTCTACGTATCGTAGCAATAGGATTCTAACGATTCATAAAACGCGATATCGCATCTCATTTCTATGAAACATGATATGATATAAAATTCATTGTGGTGTGTGATGTATACCTCGTATTCGCTTCAAAAGAATGTAAATGCGACACTTCCTTTCTAGGAAGTAGCGTTTGCAGAATTCCTCGTACCGAAGCAATAAAGATCTAATGCTTCTTAAATAGCGATATCGCATCTCATTTCTATGTTTCATGATAAGATACAATATTCACCGTGCAGACATATGTATACCTCGAATTCGCATCAAATGAATGTAATTGCGACACTTCCTTGCTAGGCAGTAGCATTTGCATATGTCTACGTATCGAAGCAAGAGGGTTCTAGTGCTTCTTAAATCGCGATATTTCATCTCATTTCTATGTTTCATCATAAGATATAATATTCATTCTGCAGTGTTATGTATACCTCAAATTCACGTCAAACGAATGTGATTGCGACACTTCCTTGCTAGGAAATAGCGTTTGCAGATGTCTACGTATCGAAGCAATAGTTTTTTAATGCTTCTTAAAACGATATATCGCACCTTATATCTTTGTATCATGATAAGATATAATATTCATTGCGAAGTGCCATGTATACCTCGTTATCAGTTTGAAAGATTGTAAATGCGACATTTCCTTGCTAGAAAATAGCGTTTGCAGATGTCTACGTATAGAAGCATAAGAATTGTAATGCTTCTTAAAACGAGATATCGCATGCCACTTCTATGTTTCATGATAAGATATAATATTCATTGCGAAGTGGCATGTATACCTCGTATTCACTTCAAAAGAATGTAAGTGCGACACTTCCTTGCTAGGGCGTAGCGTTTGCAGATGTCTACGTATCGAAGCAAGAGTGTTCTAATGCTTTTTAAATAGCGATTTCTCATGACATTTCTATGTTTCGTGATAAGATATAATATTCATTGTGGAGTGTTATGTAAACCTCGTATTCACTTCAAAAGAATGTAAATGCGACCTTTCCTTGCTAGGACGTAGCGTTTGCAGATGTCTACGTATTGAAGCAAGACAGTTCTAATGCTTTTTAAATCGCGATTTCGCATGTCATTTCTATGTTTCGTGATAAGATATAATATTCATTGAGCAGTGTTATGAATACCTCTAATTCACATCAAATGAATGTAACTGCGACACATCCTTGCTAGGAAATAGCGTTTGCAGATGTCTACGTATCGAATCAATAGAGTTCTAATACTTATTAAAATGAGATATCGGATCTCATATCTATGTTTAATTATAAGATATAATATTCATTGGGAAGTGTCATGTATACCTCGTATTCACTTCAAAAGAATGTAAATGCGACACTTCCTTGCCAGGAAGTAGCGTTTGCAGATGTGAACGTATCGAAGCAATAGAGCTCTAATGCTTCTTAAAATGAGATATCGCATCTCTCTTCTATGTTCCATGATATGATATAATATGCATTGCGAGGTGTCATGTATACCTCGTACTCACTTCAAAAGAATGTAAATGCGACGTTTCCATCCCAGGAATTAGCGTTTGCAGATATCTGCGTATCGTAGCAATAGAGTTCTAACGCTTCTCAAAACGCGATATCGCATCTCATTTCTATGTCTCATGATAAGATATAATATTCATTGCGAAGTGTTATGTATGCCTCGTCTGCACTTCAAAAGAATGTAAATGCGAAACTTCCATGCTAGGAAATAGCGTTTGCAGATGTCTACGTATCCATAGCGATAGAGTTCCAATGCTTGTTAAAACGAGATGTCGCATTTCATTTCCATGTTTCGTAATAAGATATAATATTCATTGTGGAGTGTCATGTACACCTCGTACTGGTACTCACATCACAAGAATGTAAATGCGACACATACATATAAGGAAATAGCGTATGCAGATGTCAACGTATATTAGCAATAGAGATCTAATGCTTCTCAAAAGGCGATATCGCAACTCATTCCTATGTTTCATGATAAGATATAATATTAATTGCGAAGTGTCATGTGTATCTCGTATTCACTTCAAAAGAATGTAAATTCGAAACTTCCATGATAGGAAATAGCGTTTGCAGATGTCTACCTATCCTAGCAATAGAGTTCTAACGCTTCTTAAAACGCGATATCGTATCTCACTTCTATGTTTCATGATGAGATATAATAATCATTATGGAGTGTTATGTATACCTCGTATTCATTTCAAAAGAATGTAAATGCGACAGTTCCCTGCAAGGAAATATTGTTTGCAGATGTCTGCGTATCGTCGCAATAGAGCTCTAATGCTTCTCAAAACGCGATATCGCAACTCATTCCTATGTTTCATGATAAGATATAATATTCATTCCGATGTGACATGTATGTCTCGTATTCACTTCAAAAGAATGCAAATGCGAAACTTCCTTGCTAGGAAATAGCGTTTCCAAATGACTACGTGTCGAAACAATAGGGTTCTAATGATTCTTAAAATGCGATATCGCATCTCACTTCTATGTTTCATGATAAGATATAATATTCATTGCGAAGTGTCATGTATACCGCGTATTCACTTCAAAAGGATGTAAATGCGACACTTGCATGCTAGGAAATAGCGTTTGCAGATGTCTACGTATCGTAGCAATAGAGTTCTAGTGCTTCTTAAAACGCGATATCGCATCTCACTTCTATGTTTTATGATAAGATATAATATTCATTATGGATTATTATGTATACCTCGTATTCACTTCAAAAGAATGTAAATGCTAAACTTCCATGCTAGGGAATAGCGTTTGCAGATGTCTACGTATCGTAGCAATGGAGTTCTAATGCTTCTTAAAACGCCATATCGCATCGCACTTCTATGTTTCATGATAAGATACAGTATTCATTGCGAAGTGTCATGTACATCTCGTATTCACTTCAGAAGAATGTAAAAGCGGCACTTTCCTAGCTAGGAAGTAGCGCTTGCAGATGTCTACGTATCGAAGCAATGGTGTTTTAATGCTTCTCAAAACGCGATATCGCAACTCATTCCTATGTTTCATGATAAGCTATAATATTGATTCCGATGTGTCATGTATATTTCGTATTCACTTCAAAAGAATGTAAATGCTAAACTTCCATGCTAGGGAATAGCGTTTGCAGATGTCTACGTATCGTAGCAATAGAGTTCTAATGCTTCTCAAAATGCGATGTCGAAACTCATTCCTATGTTGCATGATAAGATGTAATATTCATTGCGAAGTGTCACGTATATCGCGTATTCACTTCAAAAGAATGTAAATGCGTCACTTCCTTGGTAGGAAATAGCGTTTGCAGATGTCTACGTATCGTAGCAATAGAGATCTAATGCTTCTTAAAACGCGATGTCGCATCTCAGTTCTATGTTTCGAGATAAGATATAATATTCATTGCGAAGTGTCCTGTATACCTCGATTTTTCTTCACAAGAATGTGAATGTGACACTTCCTTGCTTGGAAATAACGTTTGCAGATGTCTACGCATCGTAGCAATAGAGCTCTAGTGCTTCTTAAATCGCGATATAGCATCTCACTTCTATGTTTCGAGATGAGATATAATATTCATTGCGAAATGTCATGTATACCTCGTATTAACTGCAAAAGAATGTAAATGCGACACTTCTATACTAGGAAATAGCGTTTGCAGATGTCTACGTATCGTAGCAATAGAGTTCTAATGCTTCTTAAAACGCGATATCGCATCTCACTTCTATGTTTCATGATAAGATATAATTTTCATTGCGAAGTGTCATGTATACCTCGATTTCACTTCACAAGGATATAAATGCGACACTTCCTTGCTAGGAAATATTGTTTGCAGATGTCTACGTATCACAGCAATAGGTTACTAATGCTTCTTAAAACGAGATGTCGTACTTCATTTTTATGTTTCGTAATAAGATATAATATTCATTGTGGAGTGTTATGTATACCTCGTATTTACTTCAAAAGAATGCAAATGCGACACTTCCTTGCTAGGAAATAACATTTGCAGATGTCTACGCATCGTAGAAATAGAGTACTAATGCTTCTTAAAATGAGAAGTCGTATTTCATTTCTATGTATCGTAATAAGATATAATATTCATTGTGGAAAGTTATGTATACCTCGTATTCACTTCAAAAGAATGTTAGTCCGACACTTCCTTGCTAGGAAATAACATTTGCGGATGTCTACGTATCGTAGCAATAGTGTTCTAATCCTTCTCAAAACGCGATATCGCAACTCATTCCTATGTTTCATGATAAGATATAATATTCCTTGCGAAGTGTCATGTACATCTCGTTTTCACTTCAAAAGAATGTTAATCCGACACTTCCTTGCTAGGAAATAACATTTGCGGATGTCTACGTATCGTAGCAATAGAGTTCTAATGCTTCTCAAAACGCGATATCGCAACTCATTCCTATGTTTCATGATAAGATATAATATTCATTGCGAAGTGTCATGTATACCTCGTATTATCTTCAAAAGAATGTAAATGCGGCACTTCCATGCTAGGAAATAGCGTTTGCAAACGTCTACGTATCGTAGCATCAGAGTTCTAATGCTTCTCAAAACGCGATATCGCTACTCATTGCTATGTTTTATGATAATATGTAATATTCATTGTGGAGTGTTATGTACACCTCGTATTCACTTCGAAAGAATGTAAATGCGACACTTCCTTGCTAGGTTATAGCGTTTGCAGATGTCTACGTACCGAAACAATAGAGTTCTAATGCGTCTTAACCCGAGATATTGCATCTCATTACTATGTTTCATGATAAGGTATAATATTCATTACGAAGTGTCATGTATACCTCGTATTCACTTCAAAGGATGTAAATGCGACTCTTCCTTGCTAGGAAATAGCGTTTTTTCAGATGTCTACGTATCGAAGCAATATAGTTCTAATGCTTCTTCAAACGAGATATCGCATCTCATTTCTATGTTTCATGATGAGATATAATATTAATTGCGAAATGTTATGTATACCTCGTGTTCACTTCAAATGAATGTAAATGCGGCTCTTCCTTGCTATTAAATATTGTTTGCAGATATCTACGTATCGTAGCAATTGTGTTCTAACGCTTCTTAAAACGCGATGTCGCATCTCATTTCTATGCTTCGTGATAAGATATAATATTCATTGCGATGCGTTACGTATACCTCGCAAACACTTCCAATGAATGTAAATGGGACACTTCCTTGCTAGGAAATAGCGTTTGCAGATGTTTCGTTTCGAAGCAATAGAGTTCGTCTTAGAATTCGTCTTAGAACGCGATATCGCATCTCATTTCTATGTTTCATGATAAGTCGTAGTATTTATTACGAAGTCTTACGCATTCCTCGTCTACACTTCAAAAGAATGTAAATGTCACGCTACTTTGCTAGCAAATGCGTTTCCAGATGTCTACGCGTCGAAGAAACATGGTAGCAATGCTTCCTAAAATGCGACATCGCAACTCTGTTCCATGCTTTATAATAAGAAAAAATATTCATTGCGAAATGTTCTGTATACCTCGTGTACACTTCAAAAGGATGTAATTGCCTCACTTCCTTGCTACGAAATGCGCTTCCAGATGACCAGGTATCGAAGAAATAAAGTTTTAATGATTCTTAATACGCGATATCGCATCTCGTTTATATGGCTCATGATATGATATAATATTCATTGTGAAGTGTTATGTATACCTCGTCTACCGTTCAAAAGAATGCTAACGTCACACTACCTTGCTAGCAAGGAGCGATTCCAGATATCTACGTATCGAAGCAATAGACTTCTAATGTTTCTTAAATCGTGATATCGCATCTCATTTCTATGTTTCATGATAAGATATAATATTCTTTGCAAAGTGTTATGTATACCTCGTCTACCCTTCAAAAGAATGTAGATGTCACACTGCCTTGCTAGCAAGTAGCGTTTGCAGATGGCTACGTATCGAAGCAATAGATCTCTAATGCTTCTTAAAACGCGATATCGCATCTCATTTCTATGTCTCATTATAAGATATAATATTCATTGTGAAGTGTTATTTATACCTCGCATTCACTTCAAAAGAATTTAAATGCGACACTTCCTTGCTAGGAATTTGCGTTTGCAGATGTCTACGTATCATTGCAATAGGGTTCTAATGCTTCGCAAAACGCGATATCGCATCTCATTGCTATGTTTCATGATAAGATATAATATTCATTGCGATGTGTCATGTATACCTCGTATTCACTTCAAATGAATGTAAATCCCACACTTTCTTGCTACGGAATATAGCTTGCAGATGTCTACGTGTCGGGGCAATAGAGTTGTAATGCTTCGTTAAACGCGATTTCGCATATGATTTCTGTGAAAAATGACAAGATGCATTTGTATGTAGGGCGTTATGTATATCTCGGCAACGCTTCAGAGGAATGTAAATCTCACACTTCCTTGCTACGGAATAGCGTTTCCAGAAGTCTACATATCAATGCAATAGATTTCTAATACTTCATGTAGCGCTATATCGCATCTCATATCTATGTCTCATGTTAAGATGCAACGTCAACGCTAGCGTTATTTATATCTCGTCTGCACTTGAAAATAATGCAAATACCGCACTTGCTTGCTACGGAACAGTGCTTCTAGATGTCTACGAATCGAGGCATAGGAGTTCTAATGCTTCATGGAACGCGATATATCATTTCACATTAAGAGTTCGAAGTATGTATGTAGATTTTAATGCATTGTATATATCATTATGCTCACCTGCTTCTGCGCCCCAAAAGTGTGGTTTCCACACTTCCTGACAAGAGGATAGCGATTCTGGTTGTAAATGTGTCGAAGCAATAGAGTTCTAATACATCATTCATCGCGATCTCGCATCATATTTCAATGTGTAATGTAAGATGTAATATTCAATGCAGCGCGTTACGTTCTACTCTCAACACTTCTAGCGAATGTGAACCCTACACTCCTTTGCAGGGGAATAGCGTTTTTAGATATCTACTTGTCGAAGCAATAAAGTTCTATTACTTTATTCAGATCGATGTCGCATCTCATTTCAATGCCGCGTGTTGAGATTTAATATTCAATGAAACGCGTTACGTTTATCTGCTTCTACACGTCACCAGTATAAAAATCCTACAATATCTTGCCAGGAGGTAGCGTTTCTAGATGTGCACGTATTGAAGCAATAGATTTATAATGCTATATAAAACGCGATATCGCATTTGATATCAACAGTTCGAAGTATGTAAGTAGATAAAAATACTCTACACATCTCGTTATGCTTGTCTGCATACACACGCCAAAAGACTGTGATTTCTACACTTCCTTGCAAGGGAATTGCGTTCTTAGATGTCTACTTTTCGAAGCAATAGAGTTCTATTGCTTCATTCAACACGATGTCGCAAGTCATTTCAATGATTCATGGTAAATTGCATTGTTCTATGCAATATGTTACATTTGTCTGCATCTAGACCTTAGAAGGATGTGAATCCTATACTTACTTGCAACAGAATATCTTTTCCAGATCTCTACGTGTCCAAGCAAGACATTTATAATACTTCATGGAGCGCGATGTCGCATCTCATTTCAACGTTTCAAAGCAATGAATCTGTAATCGTATATCCATAACATTATGCTTAACTGTTAGAGGTCTTCAATAGAATGTGAACTATATAATTCCATGCAACGGCATGGCGCTCCGTAGTGTCTGTAGGTTAAAGCAATCGAGCTAGAATTCTCCATGCAATGCGCTGGCGCATCCCATTTCATCGTTTTAAAGTAAGAATGCTGTAATCTCTTATGCATAGCTCTATGCTTATCTGCTTTAAAATTTCATAAGAATGTAAATTCTACAGCTCTATGCAACAGGATTGCCCTTCGTAGTGTCTATATGTCGAGACAATAGAGTACTAATGCATTATACAATGCCATGACTCATCTCATTTCATCGTTTCGAATGAAGTAAGCTGTAATCTTCTATGAAAAGCATTATAATTATCTGCTTCTACTCTACAATAGAATGTGAATTCTATAGATCTAAGCAACAGGAGGGCAGGCTCTCCACCATCCTACTGCCTGCCCTGATGCGGGCAAAGGATTCCCAGGGCCACTCAAACCGCGACCAACATCTATCTTATACTCTAACCGATTCATCGTTATGCGTTTTCCATTTCGAAAGCTGAGTAGGAGCACTTAGTTAGCACAGTTCTGTCACGGAATTCGTTCCATCCATTGTCATTGGCGTGCCAATTGCTGGCTGTTTGGGATATTGTAGTGCATGAGGCAGACTTGTTCCTTATCATCGTCAAGGAGATGGATTTTCACTTCCCCCTTTTTGATTTTTTTAAATTATTGTTTGGAATTTTTGCCGTTTCTGTATCTCTATGACCGCATTGTGGATTCAACTTATGTACGATCTTTTTGGTCTTCATCTTTTGTTACATGTAATATTATATATGTGATGCACGTTTGTCATGTAATGCTCCGATTTGTAAGCCTCAGATACTTTTATTCTTTGGTAAAGCAACTTATTCGATTAATATATATTTATTAGACATAGATATAAACAATTAGAAAAATGTTATTAAAACGCTATTAAATATGTTGTTGCAATCATATATTTAAGGTCTGAAGATGTAGATGCAATTAATGTCCGATATTTTACGTGATCCAATCGACGTATCGAGTGAGGCTATGAAATATAAAAATCTTTTACTATTCTTCGACCCCTTTACATGTTAAATGAATGACTAGTTCTGCAAGACAAGAAGCCTGAATTAGTGAGATATCTAGGAACATAAGTAATTTGTAAGTAACACATCTTTTCTCTTTGAAATATTTGCCTTTGCATAGAATAAAACGTATAGATATAATTGCCTGTTTTGTACTCATTTCGGTCCAATTCTATTATAATCTTTGAGCAGAAGTAATATTGATTATACTTGATTTTTGCAATAGTTCTTTGATTAACAGATTTTATTAACCTAGAATCATTATTTGACGGATTTATCAATCTACTTTGTAGCTCCATCAGTTTCTTTTTCTGCTCGCTACTTTCCATTTTCAGTTCCGTATACTTATCCTTTATTACCATCATATATGTTGCGTAAAATTACAATAACTTTTTGTCTTCAAATTTTGCGGATATTTCAATTAAATTTCCTTTGATTAAATAAACGAAAATTAAAAAACAGTGGCACGTACCATTTCTTGGAAACGTTGTATCGTAATTTGCATCTGACTGTTTTGAAAGGCACGCACTTTACTTAACGTTTGCAATGATTCGGTTAGCGAAGTAAAGAAATATTCTACTTTCGAAATTGTTGGCTCTTGTAATTCTAAGGCAAATATATTCATCTGTCGACATCGTGAACATTGTTTTTTGGCAAAATTCCAGAAAAACAAATCTACTATAAGTAAAATAATAAACATCATAATATTAAATTTAACTCTGTTCATCGTTGCCTTGTTGGACACATCCATAACAATATACAGGGTGGGGCAGTAATAACTAGCACCTCAGATATCCACGCAACTATAAGTTTCATAGAAGTTTTTGCTAATATAAAATTGCATAGTACAAAGGGCCCATCCGTTGATGAAAATAGTTTTTTTGTAAGTGGAGTTATGTTGGACATATGAAGGTTACCTTCATTTTTTAAAATGAATTGGTATATCCATTCTTCCGTAATATGATAGAGCATTTTAAAGCAAGTTTAACGATCTGTAACATGAAGGCATTGAAGGTTACAAAAAGTAAAGAAAGGAGATAATACTCACGGTTTTGATAGAAAGTGAAACATACGTATTGTAAACCGTGGTGGAAGGCGTAACATTTACCGTTTACTTCACTGTGAATAAACACTTTTCGAAGGGCATTTCAATAGTTTGCAGCATAAATTAAACATGATAAGATTAGTATTGAAAAATCGGTTTGAATACGTTTGGTTAGGCTGTTCTTTGTGTCGTTCATTTTATAAGTACTGAGCTGCGGATTCCCGAGGACAGCTCACAAAATTGTTGAACTATAGAAGATTATCATTGTGAATTTGAATCAAAAGGTAATTAAATTCCATTAGATTGTAAACAGATCTCAATGTTTCATTTTAGATAGTAAGATTAAATACTCTTGACAAAACTACAAGAATGGATACATACCTTTCTGTCATTATTATTTCATAAAGAATTATAATTGCAATTATATAGTTCATTACGATAAAAAATATTTCTCAGAAAATTCTAAATATTAAATTAAAGAATCAAGTAAAACATTTTTAATAATTACGAATATGAAAAATACTTGAACATTCCAATAGAAAGATGTCTAAACAGGAGTTAGAAAAGTCAAACATTCAATTTCAATTCCAGAATTCATCTATAAGAGGTAAAATGTTTTGAAAGCTTTAATTACAGTCTTTAATACAAGCAGTTGGGCAGTATTTCAATTTTTAAGAAAATTGATGAAAGTCAACCATTTTGAAGTGGTCAGAATCTTTGTCGTTTGAGCAATAAGTGAATAACAAATAACTGCATAAATTCCAGGCTTAAAAACTTATGGATTATATCCTATGCAGACTCGTTTATGAGCGAGTTACTAAATAATAATCCACACTAAGTAATCATTTTAAAACTTAAACGATTACATCTCGTGAACTTTCAAAGATATCAGAAGTGTGAAAAGTATGTGGTTTATCAAAAACTCTTCTAAAAGAACGGACGAAGCCAATAGAAATCTTTGTTGAAATAAGCAAGTTCTAAAGTTCTAAGCAACGCGATGGCCCTTATCTGCCTATGTTTCATAGCAAGTAAGTTCTGAATTTCTATGAAATCCGATGGAATTCCTCACTACTAACGTTTCAAAGTAAGTTCTCAAATTCTCAGTTCTACGTTTAAAACTATGTGTGTTCTATATATCTATGTAAAGTAATGGTTCCTATTAGTTGTGACGGAAACCTATATATAGTAAGTCAGGGAAGCTCGAAGGGGTTAATTATCTAAATGCTTTAAAGTGTAAAACGTACTTTAATCTAAAGCGATCTATCGTTCCAAGGTATCCGCTCACGTACAACTTTTCTTGGGCGCCAGCTGCTCAGAAAGTAGCAAAGGGAGAGACTACACGACCCCGGGAACCCTGGGGCGGAACAACCCTTGAAACTTCGAAATGCTCCTCCTCTCGACTATGACTAGCCAAGTACACACACTCAGACCGCGAGATACTGAAGTCACGGCATGTTTATTTATGGTCTCGACGTGGGTTTAACTAACAAGGGTTACGGGAAACTACGCAACACGCCGCGAATTACCGGGTATTATAACTCGCTTCACGATATAAGATACAATATACAATATGCGACACAAGAAATGGGACGCTTTAGCGAATAAGCTCTCACGTTCTCTTCTTCAGGTTCCTTGAATTCGCTGGTGGTCCTCGGGTCTCCTGGATCCTCCTCGGGGCTCCTTGGTGGAGTGGGCTGTAGGCTTCGGTATTGTTCGGGTCCATCGATCAGTGGACTTCGGCGATTTCCTCTTCTCGCCTTCTTGGGTGTCCCTGAGGGGATCCTCCTGATCATTTAAATTGCGTAGCGCCTCGCGCGCCGCGCTCCCATGACCCACCTGCAGGGCCGCTGAAATTTTGACTTCCCTTTAGGGGGTTAAGGATGGTTGAGGGCCTTCTCACATCCCAGAGCATTATAAAGCACAGAAGCAGATAAGCATAATGCGATACATAGAGCTTTACAACCTTCTAACTTACTTTGAACTGTTTATATGAAATGCGGTTTATATGATATTGCGGTGCACGAAGCATGACAAATTAAATGCTTCGGCACCTGGACATCTAGAAACGCTATCCCCGGGCAAGAAATTGTAGGGTTTACACTCAATTAATGTGCAGAAGCAGATAAACATAATGCGATGCCATGAATATTACATCTTATCATGAAGTATAGAAGAAAGATGCGCAGCCGCGTTTTACGAAGCATTAGAACTCTATTGTTTCTAAACCTTCAGATATAGAAACGATATTCCGTAGCAAGGAAGTGATGCATTTACATTCATTTGAAGTGTAGAGGAGATATACATAACGCGATGCATTGAAATTACATCTTATCATGTGACACAGAACTGATATGCGACATCGCGTTTTAAGAAGCATTAGAACTCTATTGCTTCGATACATAGACATCTGGAAACGCCATTTCCTTACAAGGAAGTGTGGCATTTACGTTCTTTTGAAGTGTAGACGAGGTATACCTATCACTTCGCAATGAATATTATACCTTATCACGAAATATAGAAATGAGATGCAATATCGCTATTTAAGAAACATTAGAACTCTATTGCTACGATACGTAGACATCTGCAAACGCTACTTCCTAGCAAGGAAGTGTCGCATTTACATTCTGTTGAAGTGAATACGTGGTATATATGACACTCCGCAGTGAATATTATATCCTTTCATAAACATAGACATGAGTTGCGATATCGCGATTTAAGAAGCATTAGAACTCTATTTCTACGATACTTAGACATCTGCAAACGCTACTTTCTAGCAAGGACGTGCCATATTTACCTTCATTTGTTGTGAATACGAAATATACACGACACTTCGCAATGTATATTATATCTTATCATGAAACATAGAAATGTGATGCGATATCGCGTCTTAAGGAGCATTTGAACTTTATTGCTACGATACGTAGACGTCTGCAAACGCCATTTCCTGGCAAGGAAGTGTCGCATTTACATTCTTTTGAAGTGTATGCGAGGTATACATGACACTTCTCAGTGAATATTATATCTTATCAGGAAACATAGAAATGAGATGCAATATCGTGATTTAAGAAGCACTAGAACTCTATTGCTTCGATACTTAGTGTCATGTATACCTCGTAGTCGCTTCAAAAGAATGTAAATGCGACAGTTCCTTGCTAGGAAATAGCGTTTGCAGATATCTACGTATCGAAGAAAAGAGGTCTAAAGCTTCTTAAATCGCGATATCGCATCTCATTTCCATGTTTCATGATAAGATATAATATTCATTGTGCAATGTTATGTATATCTCGTCTATACTTCAAATGAATGTAAATGCGACACTTCCTTGCTAGGAAATAGCGTTTGCAGATGTCTACGTATCGTGGGATTAGGGATCCAATGCTTCTCAAAACGCGATATCGCTTCTCATTTCTATGTTTCATGATAATATATAATATTCATTGCGAAGCGCCATGTATACCTCGCATACACTTCAAATGAATGTAAATACAACACATCCTTGCTAGGAAATAGCGTCTGCAGATGTCTACGTATCGAAGCAATGGAGTTCTAATGCTTCATAAATCGTCACATCGCATCTCATTTCTGTGTTTCATGATAAGATATAATATTCATTGCTAAATGTCATGTATTCCTCGTATTCACTTCAAAAGAATGTAAAGGCTACACTTCCTTGCTAGGAAATAGCGTTTGCAGATGTCTACGAATCGAAGCAATAGAGTTCTAAAGCTTGCTAATTCGCGATATCGCATCTCACTTCTTTGTTCCATGATAATATATAATATTCATTGCGAAGTGTTATGTATACCTCGTCTCCATTCAAAAGAATGTAAATGCGACACTTGCTTGCTAGGAAGTAGCGTTTGCAGATGTCTACTTATCGAAGCAATAGATATCTGATGCTTCATAAATCGCGATATCGCATCTCATTTCAATGTTTCATGATAAGATAAGATGATAAGATATAATATTGTGCAGTGTTATGTATGCCTCGTATTCACCTGAAAAGAATGTAAATGCGACTATTGCTTGCTAGGGAATAGCGTTTGCAGATGTCTACGTATCGTAGCAATAGAGTTCTCATGCTACTTAAATCGCGATATCGCATCTCATTTATATGTTTCGTGATAAGATATAATATTCATTGCGAAGTGTCATGTATACCTCGTATTCACATCAAAAGAATGTAAATGCGACGTTTCCATCCTTGGGAATATCGTTTGCAGATGCCTACTTATCGTAGCAAATGTGTCCTAATGCTTCTTAAAACGAGATGTCGCATTTCATTTCTGTGTTTCGTGATAAGCTATAATATTCATTGCGAAGTGTCATGTATACCTCGTATTCACTTCATAAGAATGTAAATGCGACACTTCCTTGCTAGGAAATAGCGTATTCAGATGTCTACGTATCGTAGCAATAGAGTTCTAATGCTACTTATATCGCGATATCGCATCTCAGTTCTATATTTCGTGATAAGATGTAATATTCATTGCGAAGTGTCATGTACACCTCATATTCACTTCAAAAGAATGTAAATGCGACGTTTCCATCCTAGGAAATAGCGTTTTCAGATGTCTACGTATCGTAGCAATAGAGTCCTAATGCTTCTTAAAACGAGATGTCGCATTTCATTTCTATATTTCGTGATAAGATATGATATTCATTGCGAAATGTCATGTATACCTCGTATTCACTCCAAACGAATGTAAATGCGACACTTCCTTGCTAGGAAATAGCGTATTCAGATGTCTACGTATCGTAGCAATAGATTTCTAATGCTGCTTAAATCGCGATATCGCATCCCATTTACATCTATCGTGATAAGGTATAATGTTCATTGCGAAGTGTCATGTATACCTCGTATTCACTTCAAAAGAATGTAAATGCGAATCTTCCTTGCTAGGAAATAGCGTTTGCAGATGCCTACGTATCGTAGCAATAGAGTTGTAGTGCTTCTCAAAACGCGATATCGCATTTCATCTCTATGCTTGATGATAAGATATAATATTCATTACGAAGTGTCATGTATACCTCGTATTCACTCCAAACGAATGTAAATGCGACACTTCCTTGCTAGGAAATAGCGTATTCAGATGTCTACGTATCGTAGCAATAGTGTTCTATTGCCTCTCATAACGCCATATCGCATCTCATTTCCATGTTTCGTGATAATATACAATACTCATTGCGGAGTGTCATGTACACCTCGTATTCTCTTCAAAAGGAAGTAAATGCGACTATTGCTTGCTAGGAAATAGCGTTTGCAGATGTCTACGTATCGTAGCAATAGAGTTCTAATGCTACTTAACCCGCGATATCGCATCTCATTTCTATGTTTCGTGATAAGATATAATATTCATTGCGAAGTGTCATGCATACCTCGTATTCACTTCAAAAGAATGTAAATGCGACAATTGCTTGCTAGGAAATAGCGATTGCAGATTTCTACGTATCGTAGCAATAGAGTTCTAATGCTTCTCAAAACGCGATATCGCATCTCATTTCTATATTTCCAGATAAGATATAATATTCATTGCGAAATGTCATGTATACCTCGTATTCACTCAAAACGAATGTAAATAAGACACTTCCGTGCTAGGAAATAGCGTATTCAGATGTCTACGTATCGTAGCAAAAGAGTCCTAATGCTTCTTAAAACGCGATATCGCATCCCATTTCTATGTTTCGTGAAAAGATGTAATATTCATTGCGAAGTATCATGTATACCTCGTATTCACTTCAAAAGAATGTAAATGCGACTATTGCTTCCTAGGAAATAGCGTTTGCAGATGTCTACGTATCGTAGGAATAGAGTTCTAATGCTACTTAAATCGCGATATCGCATCTCTCTTCTATGTTTCATGATAAGATATAATATTCATTGCGAAGTGTCATGTATACCTCGTATTCACTTCAAAAGAATGTAAATGCGACTATTGCCTGCTAGGAAATATCGTTTGCAGATGTCTACGTATCGTAGCAATAGAGTTGTAGTGCTCCTCATAATGCGATATCGCATCTCATTTCTATATTTTGTGATAAGATATAATATTCATTGCGAAGTGTCATGTATACCTCGTATTCGCTTCAAAAGAATGTAAATGCGACTATTGCTTGCTAGGAAATAGCGTATTCAGATGTCTACGTATCGTAGCAATAGAGTTCTAATGCTACTTATATCGCGATATCGCATCTCAGTTCTATATTTCGTGACAAGATGTAATATTCATTGCGAAGTGTCATGTACACCTCGTATTCACTTCAAAAGAATGTAAATGCGACGTTTCCATCCTAGGAAATAGCGTTTTCAGATGTCTACGTATCGTAGCAATAGAGTCCTAATGCTTCTTAAAACGAGATGTCGCATTTCATTTCTATATTTCGTGATAAGATATAATATTCATTGCGAAATGTCATGTATAACTCGTATTCACTCCAAACGAATGTAAATGCGACACTTCCTTGCTAGGAAATAGCGTATTCAGATGTCTACGTATCGTAGCAATAGAGTTCTAATGCTGCTTAAACCGCGATATCGCATCCCATTTACATGTATCGTGATAAGGTATAATGTTCATTGCGAAGTGTCATGTATAGATCGTATTCACTTCAAAAGAATGTAAATGCGAATCTTCCTTGCTAGGAAATAGCGTTTGCAGATGCTTACGTATCGTAGCAATAGAGTTGTAGTGCTTCTCAAAACGCGATATCGCATCTCATTTCTATGCTTCATGATAAGATATAATATCCATTGCGATGTGTCATGTATACCTCGTATTCACTCCAAACGAATGTAAATGCGACACTTCCTTCCTGGGAAATAGCGTATTCAGATGTCTACGTATCGTAGCAATAGAGTTCTAATGCTACTTAGATCGCGATATCGCATCTCATTTATATGTTTCGTGATAAGATATAATATTCATTGCCAAGTGTCATGTATACCTCGTATTCACTTCAAAAGAATGTAAGTGGGACACCTCCATGCTAGGAAATAACGTTTGCAGATGTCTCCGCATCGAGGCCATAGATTTCTAATGCTTCTGAAAACGCGATATCGCATCTCTTCTCTATGTTTCACGATAAGATAGAGTATTCATTACGAAGTGTCATGTGTACCTCGTATTCACTTCAAAAGAATGTAAATGCGACTATTGCTTGCTAGGAAATAGCGTTTGCAGATGTCTACGTATCGTAGCAATAGGGTTCTAATGCTACTTAAATCGCGATATCGCATCTCATTTATATGTTTCGTGATAAGATATAATATTCATTGCGAAGTGTCATGTATACCTCGTATTCACTCCAAACGAATGTAAATGCGACACTTCCTTGCTAGGAAATAGCGTATTCAGATGTCTACGTATCGTAGCAATAGTGTTCTATTGCCTCTCAATACGCTATATCGCATCTCATTTCCATGTTTCGTGATAATATATAATACTCATTGCGAAGTGTCATGTACACCTCGTATTCACTTCAAAAGGAAGTAAATGCGACTATTGCTTGCTAGGAAATAGCGTTTGCAGATGTCTACGTATCGTAGGAATAGAGTTCTAGTGCTACTTAAACCGCGATATCGCATCTCATTTCTATGTTTCGTGATAAGATGTAATATTCATTGCGAATTGTCATGTATACCTCGTATTCACTTCAAAAGAATGTAAATGCGACTATTGCTTCCTAGGAAATAGCGTTTGCGGATGTCTACGTATCGTAGGAATATAGTTCTAATGCTACTTAAATCGCGATATCGCATCTCATTTCTATGTTTCGTGATAAGATGTAATATTCATTGCGAAGTGTCATGTATACCTCGTATTCACTTCAAAAGAATGTAAATGCGACTATTGCCTGCTAGGAAATATCGTTTGCAGATGTCTACGTATCGTAGCAATAGAGTTCTAATGCTACTTAAATCGCGATATCGCATCTCACTTCTATGTATCGTGATAAGAAACAATATTCATTGCCAAGTGTCATGTATACCTCGTATTCGCTTCAAAAGAATGTAAATTCGACTATAGCTTGCTAGGAAATAGCGTTTGCAGATGCCTGCGTATCGTAGCAATAGGTTTCTAATGCTACTTAAATCGCGATATCGCATCTCATTTCTATGTTTGGTAATAAGATATAATATTCATTGCGAAGTGTCATGCATACCTCGTATTCACTTCAAAAGAATGTAAATGCGAGTATTCCATGCTAGGAAATACGTTTGCAGATGTCTACGTATCGTAGCAATAGAGTTCTAGTGCTACTTAAACCGCGATATCGCATCTCATTTATATGTTTCGTGATCAGATATAATATTCATTGCGAAGTGTCATGTACACCTAGTATTCACTCCAAGCGAACGTAAATGCGACACTTCCTTGCTAGGAAATAGCGTATTCAGATGTCTAAGTATCGTAGCAATAGAGTTCTAATGCTACTTAAATCGCGATATCGCATCTCATTTCTATATTTTGTGATAAGATATAATATTCATTGCGAAGTGTCATGTATACCTCGTATTCGCCTCAAAAGAATGTAAATGCGACTATTGCTTGCTAGGAAATAGCGTTTGCAGATGTCTACGTATCGTAGCAATAGAGTTCTAATGCTACTTAAATCGCGATATCGCATCTCATTCCTTTGTTTCGTGATAAGATATAATATTCATTGCGAAGTGTCATGTATACCTCGTATTCACTTCAAAAGAATGTAAATGCGACTATTGCCTGCTAGGAAATATCGTTTGCAGATGTCTACGTATCGCAGCAATAGAGTTCTAATGCTACTTAAATCACGATATCGCATCTCATTTATATGTTTCGTGATAAGATAAAATATTCATTGTGAAGTGTCATGTATACCTCGTATTTACTTCAAAAGAATGTAAATGCGACGTATCCATCCTAGGAAATAACGTTTGCAGATGTCTACGTATGGTAGCAATAGAGTTCTAATACTACTTAAAACGCGATATCGCATCCCACTTATATGTTTGGTGATAGGATATAATATTCATTGCGAAGTGTCATGTATACCTCGTATTCACTCAAAACGAATGTAAATGCGACACTTCCTTGCTGGGAAATAGCGTATTCAGATGTCTATGTATCGTAGCAATAGAGTTCTAATGCTGCTTAAATCGCGATATCGCATCTCACTTCTATGTATCGTGATAAGATACAATATTCATTGCCAAGTGTCATGTATACCTCGTATTCGCTTCAAAAGAATGTAAGTGCGACACCTCCATGCTAGGAAATAGCGTTTGCAGATGTCTCCGCATCGAGGTCATAGAGTTCTAATGCTTCTGAAAACGCGATATCGCATCTCTCTTCTATGTTTCTTGATAAGATATAATATTCATTGCGAAGTGACATCTATACCTCGTATTCACTTCAAAAGAATGTAAATTCGACTATTGCTTGCTAGGAAATAGCGTTTGCAGATGCCTGCGTATCGTAGCAATAGGGTTCTAATGCTACTTAAATCGCGATATCGCATCTCATTTCTATGTTTGGTGATAAGATATAATATTCATTGCGAAGTGTCATGCATACCTCGTATTCGCTTCAAAAGAATGTAAATGCGAGTATTCCATGCTAGGGAATACGTTTGCAGATGCCTTCGTATTGTAGCAATAGAATTCTAATGCTTCTTAGATCGCGATATCGCATCTCATTTCTATGTTTCGAGATAAGTTATAATATTCATTCCGAAGTGTCATGTATACCTCGTATTCACTTCAGAAGAATGTAAATGCGACTATTCCTTGCTAGGAAATAGCGTTTGCAGATGCCTACGTATTGTAGCAATAGAATTCTGGTGCTTCTTATATCGCGATATCGCATCTCATTTCTATGTTTCGTGATAAGTTATAATATTCATTCCGAAGTGTCATCTATACCTCGAATTCACTTCAAAAGAATGTAAATGCGACAGTTCCATCCTAGGAAACAGCGTTTGCAGATCTCTACGTATCGAAGCAGTAGAGTTCTAATGCTACTTAAAACGCGATATCGCATCTCATTTCTATGTTTCGTGATAAGATATAATATTTATTGCGAAGTGTCATGCATACCTCGTATTCACTTCAAAAGAATGTAAATGCGACTATTACTTGCTAGGAAATAGCGTTTGCAGATTTCTACGTATCGTAGCAATAGATTTCTAATGCTTCTCAAAACGCGATATCGCATTTCATTTCTATATTTCCAGATAAGATATAATATTCATTGCGAAGTGTCATGTACACCTCGTATTCACTTCAAAGGAATGTAAATGCTACGTTTCCATCCTAGGAAATAGCGTTCGCAGATGTCTACGTATCGTAGGAATAGAGTTCTAATGCTACTTAAATCGCGATATCGCATCCCGTTTATATGTTTCGTGATAAGATATAATATTCATTGCGAAGTGTCATGTATACCATGTATTCACTTCAAAAGAATGTAAATGCGACGTTTGCATCCTTGCGAATAGCGTTCGCAGATGTCTACGTATCGTAGGAATAGAGTTCTAATGCTACTTAAATCGCGATATCGCATCTCTCTTCTATGTTTCATGATAAGATATAATATTCATTGCGAAGTGTCATGTATACCTCGTATTCACTTCAAAAGAATGTAAATGCGACTATTGCCTGCTAGGAAATATCGTTTGCAGATGTCTACGTATCGTAGCAGTAGAGTTGTAGTGCTCCTCCAAACGCGATATCGCATCCTATTTCTATGCTTCATGATAAGATGTAATATCCATTGCGATGTGTCATGTATACCTTGTATTCACTCCAAACGAATGTAAATGCGACACTTCCTTCCTGGGAAATACCGTATTCAGATGTCTACGTATCGAAGCAATAGTGTTCTGTTGCCTCTCAAAACGCCATATCGCATCTCATTTCCATGTTTCGTGATAATATATAATACACATTGCGAAGTGTCATGTACACCTCGCATTCACTTCAAAAGGAAGTAAATGCGACTATTGCTTGCTAGGAAATAGCGTTTGCAGATGCCTACGTATCGTAGCAATAGAGTTGTAGTGCTCCTCAAAACGCGATATCGCATCTCATTTCTATGCTTCATGATAAGATATAATATTCATTGCGAAGTGTCATGTATACCTCGCATTCACTCCAAACGAATGTAAATGCGACTATTGCTTCCTAGGAAATAGCGTTTGCAGATGTCTACGTATCGTAGCAATAGAGTTCTAATGCTAATTAAACCGCGATATCGCATCTCATTTCCATGTTTCGTGATAATATATAATACTCATTGCGAAGTGTCATGTACACCTCGTATTCACTTCAAAAGGAAGTAAATGCGACTATTGCTTGCTAGGAAATAGCGTTTGCAGATGTCTACGTATCGTAGCAATAGAGTTCTAATGCTACTTAAATCCCGATATCGCATCTCATTTCTATATTTTGTGATAAGATATAATATTCATTGCGAAGTGTCATGTATTCCTCGTATTCGCTTCAAAAGAATGTAAATGCGACTATTGCTTGCTAGGAAATAGCGTTTGCAGATGTCTACGTATCGTAGCAATTGATTTCTAATGCTACTTAAATCGCGATATCGCATCTCATTTCTATGTTTCGTGATAAGATGTAATATTCATTGCGAAGTGTCATGTATACCTCGCATTCACTTCTAAAGAATGTAAATGCGACGTTTCCTTGGGAATATCGTTTGCAGATGTCTACGTATCGTAGCATAAGAGTCCTAATGCTTCTTAAAACGCGATATCGCATCTCATTTCTATGTTTCGTGATAAGATGTAATATTCATTGCGAATTGTCATGTATACCTCGTATTCACACCAAAAGAATGTAAATGCGACTATTGCTTGTTAGGAAATAGCGTTTGCAGATGTCTACGTATCGTAGCAATAGAGTTCTAATGCTACTTAAATCGCGATATCGCATCTCATTTATATGTTTCGTGATAAGATATAATATTCATTGCGAAGTGTCATGTATACCTCGTATTCACTCCAAACGAATGTAAATGCGACTATTGCTTCCTAGGAAATAGCGTTTGCAGATGTCTACGTATCGTAGCAATAGAGTTCTAATGCTACTTAAATCACGATATCGCATCTCATTTATATGTTTCGTGATAAGATAAAATATTCATTGTGAAGTGTCATGTATACCTCGTATTTACTTCAAAAGAATGTAATTGCGACGTTTCCATCCTAGGAAATAACGTTTGCAGATGTCTACGTATCGTAGCAATAGAGTTCTAATACTACATAAAACGCGATATCGCATCCCACTTATATGTCTCTTGATAAGATACAATATTCATTGCGAAGTGACATGTATACCTCGTATTCACTTCAAAAGAATGTAAATTCGACTATTGCTTGTTAGGAAATAGCGTTTGCAGATGCCTGCGTATCGTAGCAATAGGGTTCTAATGCTACTTAAATCGCGATATCGCATCTCATTTCTATGTTTGGTGATAAGATATAATATTCATTGCGAAGTGTCATGCATACCTCGTATTCACTTCAAAAGAATGTAAATGCGAGTATTCCATGCTAGGAAATACGTTTGCAGATGCCTACGTATTGTAGCAATAGAATTCTAATGCTTCTTATATCGCGATATCGCATTTCATTTCTATATTTCCAGATAAGATATAATATTCATTGCGAAGTGTCATGTGTACCTCGTATTCACTTCAAAAGAATGTAAATGCGACTATTGCCTGCTAGAAAATATCGTTTGCAGATGTCTACGTATCGTAGCAATAGAGTTGTAGTGCTCCTCAAAATGCGATATCGCATCTCATTTCTATGCTTCATGATAAGATATAATATTCATTGCGAAGTGTCATGTATACCTCGTATTCACTCCAAACGAATGTAAATGCGACACTTTCTTGCTAGGAAATAGCGTATTCAGATGTCTACGTATCGTAGCAATAGTGTTGTGTTGCCTCTCAAAACGCCATATCGCATCTCATTTCCATGTCTCGTGATAATATATAATACTCATTGCGAAGTGTCATGTACACCTCGTATTCACTTCAAAAGGAAGTAAATGCGACTATTGCTTCCTAGGAAATAGCGTTTGCAGATGTCTACGTATCGTAGCAATAGAGTTCTAATGCTACTTAAACCGCGATATCGCATCTCATTTATATGTTTCGTGATAAGATATGATATTCATTGCGAAGAGTCATGTACACCTCGTATTCACTACAAGCGAACGTAAATGCGACACTTCCTTGCTAGGAAATAGCGTATTCAGAAGTCTACGTATCGTAGCAATAGAGTTCTAATGCTACTTAAATCGCGATATCGCATCTCATTTATATGTTTCGTGATAAGATAAAATATTCATTGTGAAGTGTCATGTATACCTCGTATTTACTTCAAAAGAATGTAATTGCGACGTTTCCATCCTAGGAAATAACGTTTGCAGATGTCTACGTATCGTAGCAATAGAGTTCTGATACTACTTAAAACGCGATATCGCATCCCACTTATATGTTTCTTGATAAGATATAATATTCATTGCGAAGTGACATGTATACCTCGTATTCACTTCAAAAGAATGTAAATTCGACTATTGCTTGCTAGGAAATAGCGTTTGCAGATGCCTGCGTATCGTAGCAATAGGGTTCTAATGCTACTTAAATCGCGATATCGCATCTCATTTCTATGTTTGGTGATAAGATATAATATTCATTGCGAAGTGTCATGCATACCTCGTATTCACTTCAAAAGAATGTAAATGCGAGTATTCCATGCTAGGAAATACGTTTGCAGATGCCTACGTATTGTAGCAATAGAATTCTAATGCTTCTTATATCGCGATATCGCATTTCATTTCTATATTTCCAGATAAGATATAATATTCATTGCGAAGTGTCATGTACACCTCGTATTCACTTCAAAAGAATGAAAATGCGACGTTTCCATCCTAGGAAATAGCGTTCGCAGATGTCTAGGTATCGTAGGAATAGAGTTCTAATGCTACTTAAATCGCGATATCGCATCCCATTTATATGTTTCGTGATAAGATATAATATTCATTGCGAAGTGTCATGTATACCTTGTACTCACTTCAAAAGAATGTAAATGCGACGTTTGCATCCTTGGGAATAGCGTTTGCAGATGTCTACGTATCGTAGGAATAGAGTTCTAATGCTACTTAAATCGCGATATCGCATCTCTCTTCTATGTTTCATGATAAGATATAATATTCATTGCGAAGTGTCATGTATACCTCGTATTCACTTCAAAAGAATGTAAATGCGACTATTGCCTGCTAGAAAATATCGTTTGCAGATGTCTACGTATCGTAGCAATAGAGTTGTAGTGCTCCTCAAAATGCGATATCGCATCTCATTTCTATGCTTCATGATAAGATATAATATTCATTGCGAAGTGTCATGTATACCTCGTATCCACTCCAAACGAATGTAAATGCGACACTTTCTTGCTAGGAAATAGCGTATTCAGATGTCTACGTATCGTAGCAATAGTGTTGTGTTGCCTCTCAAAACGCAATATCGCATCTCATTTCCATGTTTCGTGATAATATATAATACTCATTGCGAAGTGTCATGTACACCTCGTATTCACTTCAAAAGGAAGTAAATGCGACTATTGCTTGCTAGGAAATAGCGATTGCAGATGTCTACGTATCGTAGCAATAGAGTTCTAATGCTACTTAAACCGCGATATCGCATCTCATTTATATGTTTCGTGATAAGATATGATATTCATTGCGAAGAGTCATGTACAGCTCGTATTCACTACAAGCGAACGTAAATGCGACACTTCCTTGCTAGGAAATAGCGTATTCAGGAGTCTACGTATCGTAGCAATAGAGTTCTAATGCTACTTAAATCGCGATATCGCATCTCACTTCTATATTTTGTGATGAGATATAATATTCATTGCGAAGTGTCATGTATAACTCGTATTCGCTTCAAAAGAATGTAAATGCGACTATTGCTTGCTACTAAATAGCGTTTGCAGATGTCTACGTATCGTAGCAATAGAGTTCTAATGCTACTTAAATCGCGATATCGCATCTCATTTATATGTTTCGTGATAAGATATAATATTCATTGCGAAGTGTCATGTATACCTCGTATTCACTTCAAAAGAATGTAAGTGCGACACTTCCTTGCTAGGAAGTAGCGATTGCAGATGTCTACGTATCGAAGCAATAGATTTCTAATGCTTCTTGAATCGCCGTATTGCATATCATTTCTATGTTTCATGGTAAGATATAATATTCATTGTGGAGAGTTATGTATATCTCGTATTCCTTTCAAAAGAATGTAAATGCAACACTTCCTTGCAAGGAAGTTACGTTCGCTGATGTCTACGAATCGTAGCAATAGAGTTCTGGTGCTTGTTAAAACGAGATATCGCGTCTCATTTCTATGTTCCATGATAAGATACAATATTCATTACGAAGTATCATGTATACCTCGCATACACTTCAAAAGAATGTAAATGCGACACTTCCTTGCTAGGACGTAGCATTTGCAGATGTCTACGTACCGAAGCAATAGATTTCTAATGTTTCTTAAAACGAGGTATCGCTTCTCATTGCTATGTTTCATGATAGTATTTAATATTCATTGCGTAGTGTTATGTATACCTCGCATACACTTCAAATGAATGTAAATGCGACACTTCCTTTCTAGGAAATAGCGTTTGCAGATGTCTACGTATCGAAGCAATATAATTCTAATGCTTCTTAAATCGCCATATCGCATCTCATTTCTACGTTTCACGATAGTATTTAATATTCATTGCGTAGTGTCATGTATACCTCGCATACACTTCAAATGAATGTAAAGGCGACACCTCCTTGCTAGGAAATAGCGTTTGGAGATGTCTACGCATAGAAGCTGTAGAGTTCTAATGCTTCTTTATCGTCATATCGCATCTCACATCTACGTTTCCTGATAAGATATAATATTCATTGCGAAGTGTCATGTATACCTCGTATTCCTTTCAAAAGAATGGAAATGCGACACTTTCGTGCTAGGAAACAGCGTTTGCAGATGTCTACGTATTGTAGCATTAGTGCTCTAATCCTTCTCAAAACGCGATGTCGTTTCACATTTCTATGTTTCATGATAGTATTTAATATTCATTGCGTAGTGTCATGTATACCTCGCATACACTTCAAATGAATGTAAATGCGACACTTCCTTCCTAGGAAATAGCGTTTGCAGATGTCTACGTATCGAAGCAATAGGGTTCTAATGCTTCTTATATCGCGATATCGCATCTCATTTCTATGTTTCATGATAAGATATAATATTCATTGTGCAGTGTTATGTATACCTCGTATTCACTTCACAAGAATGTAAATGCGACACTTCCTTGCTAGGAAGTAGCGTTTGCAGATATCTACGTATCGGAGCAATAGCGTTCTAATGCTACTTAGAGCGCGACATCGCATCTCATTTCTATGTTTCATGATAAGGTATAATATTCATTGCGAAATGTCATGTATACCTCGTGTTCACTTCAAAGGAGTGATAATGCGACACTTCCTTGCTAGGAAGTAGCGTTTGCAGATGTCTACGTATCGAAGCAATAGATTTCTACAGCCTGCTAATTCGCGATATCGCATATCATATCTATGTTTCATGATAATATATAATATTCATTGCGAAGTTTCATGTATACCTCGCAAACAATTCAAACGAATGTGAATGCGACAGTTCCTAGCTTGGAAATAGTGTTTGCAGATGTCTACGTATCGAAGCAATAGAGTTCTAATGCTTCTTAAAAGGAGATATCGCGTCTCATTTCTATGTTTCATGATAAGACATAATATTCATTGCGACGTGTCATGTATACCTCGTATTCACTTCAAATGAATGTAAATGCGACACTTCCTTGCTAGGAAATAGCGTTTGCAGATGTCTACGTATCGAACCAGTAGATTTCTAATGCTTCTTAAATGGCCATATCGCATCTCATTTCTATGTTTCATGATAAGATATAATATTCATTGTGCAGTGTTATGTATATCTCGTCTATACATCAAACGAATGTAAATGCGACACTTCCTTTCTAGGAAATATGGTTTGTAGATGTCTACGTATCGAAGCAATGGAGTTCTAATGCTTCTCAAAACGCGAAATCGCTACTCATTACTATGTTTCATGATAATATATAATATTCATTGTGGAGTGTTATGTATACCTCGTATTCCTCTCCAAGCAATGTAAGTGCGACACTTCCTTGCTAGGAAGTAGCGTTTGCAGATGTCTACGTATCGAACCAATAGATTTCTAATGCTTCTTAGATGGCCATATCGCATCTCATACCTATGTTTCATGATAAGATATAATATTCATTGTGCAGTGTTATGTATATCTCGTCTATACTTCAAATGGATGTCAATGCGACACTTCCTTGCTAGGAATTAGCGTTTCCAGATGTCTACGTATCGAAGCAATAGATTTCTACAGCCTGCTAATTCGCGATATCGCATATCATATATATGTTTCATGATAATATATAATATTCATTGCGAAGTTTCATGTATACCTCGCATACAATTCAAACGAATGTGAATGCGACAGTTCCTAGCTTGGAAATAGTGTTTGCAGATGTCTACGTATCGAAGCAATAGAGTTCTAATGCTTCTTAAATCGCCATATTGCATCTCATTTCTATGTTTCATGATAAGATATAATATTCATTATGCAGTGTTATGTATACCTCGTATTCACTTCAAAAGAATGTGAATGCGACACTTCCTTGCTAGGAAATAGCGTTTGCAGATTTCTGCGTATCGAAGCAATAGAGTTCTAAAGCTTGCTAATTCGCGATATCGCTTCCCATTTCTATGTTTGATGATAATATATAATATTCACTGCGAAGTGTCATGTATACCTCATATTCACTTCAAAAGAATGTAAATGCGGCACTTCCCTTCTAGGAAGTAGCGTTTGCAGATATCTACGTATCGAAGCAATAGAGATCTAATGCTCCTTAAATCGCGAAATCGCTTCTCATTTCTGTGTTTCATGATAAGATACAATATTCAATGTGGAGTGTTATGTTTTTCTCGTCTACGCTTCAAATGAATGTAAATCCGACACTTCCTTGCTAGGAAATATCGTTTGCAGATGTCCACGCATCGAAGCAATAGAGTTCGAATGCTTCTTAAATCGCCATATTGCATCTCATTTCTATGTTTCACGGTAGGATATAATATTCATTGTGGAGTGTTATGTTTACCTCGTATTCACTTCAAAAGAATGTAAGTGCGACACTTCCTTGATAGGAAGTAGCGTTTGCAGATGTCTACGTATCGAAGCAATAGGGATCTAATGCTACTTATATCGCCATATCGCATCTCATTTCTATGTTTCATGATAATATATAATAATCACTGCGAAGTGTCATGTATACGTCGCATACACTTCAAATGAATGTAAATGAGACACTTCCTTGCTTGGAAATAGCATTTGCAGATGTTACGTATCGAAGCAATAATGTTCTAATGCATCTTAAATCGCGATATCGCATCCCATTCCTATGTTTCATGATAAGATATAATATTCATTGTGCAGTGTTGTGTATACCTCGTACTCACTTCAAAAGAATGTAAATGCGGCACTTCCCTTCTAGGAAGTAGCGTTTGCAGATATCTACGTATCGAAGCAATAGAGATCTAATGCTCCTTAAATCGCGAAATCGCTTCTCATTTCTGTGTTTCATGATAAGATATAATATTCAATGTGGAGTGTTATGTTTTTCTCGTCTACGCTTCAAATGAATGTAAATCCGACACTTCCTTGCTAGGAAATATCGTTTGCAGATGTCCACGCATCGAAGCAATAGTATTCTAATGCTTCTTAAATCGTCATATCGCATCCCATATCTACGTTTCATGATAAGATATAATATTCATTGCGAAGTGCTGTGGATACATCATCTACACTTCAAAAGAATGTTAATACGATACTTCCTTGCCAAGAAGTAGCGTTTGCAGATAGCTGCGTATCGAAGCATTAAATCTCGAATGCTTCTTAGAACGCGATATCGCATCTCATTTCTATGTTTCTTGATAAGATATAATATTCATTGTGGAGTGTTATGTAAAGCTCGTATTCACTTCAAAAGAATGTAAATGCGACACTTTCTTCCTATTAAATTGCGTTTGCAGATGTCTACGTATCGTAGCAATAGAGTTCTAAGGCTCTTTAAATCGCGATGTCACATCCTATTTGTATGTTTCATGATAAGATGTAATATTAATTGCGAAGTGTTTTGAATACCTCGTATGCACTTCAAGAGAATGTAAGTGCGACACTACCATGATAGGAAATAGCGTTTGCAGATGTCTACGTATCGAAGCAATAGAGTTCTAATGGTTCTTAAAACGAGATGTCGCATCTCATTTCTATGATTCATGATATGGTACAATATTCATTGCGAAGTGTTATGTATACGTCGATTTCACTTCAAAAGAATGTATATGCGACACTCCCTTGCTAGGGTGTACTGTTTGCAGATGTCTACGCACCGAAGAAGCAGTGTTCTAATGCCTCTTAAATCGCGATATCGCATCTCATTTCTATGTTTCATGACAAGATATAATTTTCATTGCGAAGTGTCATGTATACTACGCATTCATATCAAAAGAATGTAAATGCGAGACTTCCATGCTAGGAAATAGCGTTTGCAAATGTCCACGTATCGTAGCAGTAGTGTTCTAATGCTTCCCAAAAAGCGATATCGCATCTCATTTGTACGCTTCATGACAAGATATACTATACATTGCGAAGTGTCATGTATTCCTCGCATACACTTCAAATGAATGTAAATGCGACACTTCCTTGCTAGGAAATATCGTTTTCAGATGTCTACGTATCGAAGCTGTACAGTTCTAATGCTTCTTATATCGCATCTCATTTCAATGTTTCATGACAAGGTATAATATTCATTGCGAAGTGTTATATATTCCTCGTCTACACTTCAGATGAATGTAAATGCGACACACCCTTCCTACGAAATAGCGTTTGCAGATGTCTACGTATCGAAGCAAAAGAGTTCTAATGCTTTTTAAAACGCGATATCATATCTCATTTCTATGTTTTACGATAAGACATAATACTCATTGCAAAGTGTTACGTATACCTCGTATACACTTCAAATGAATGTAAATGCGACACTTCCTTGCTAGGAAATAGCGTTTGCAGATGTCTACGTATAGGAGCAATAGATTTCTAAAGCTTGATACTTCGCGATATCGCATCTCATTTCAATGTTTCATGATAAGATACAATATTCATTGTGCAGTGTTATGTATACCTCGTATTCACCTCAAAAGAATGTAAATGCGACACTTCCTTGCTAGGAAATAGCGTTTGCAGATGTCTACCTATCGAGGCAATAGAGTTCTAAACTTGTTAATTCGCGATATCGCATCTCATTTCTATGTTTCATGATAATAGATAATATTCATTACGAAGTGCCATGTATACCTCGCATACACATCAAATGAATGTAAATGCGACGCTTCCTTGCTAGGAAATAGCGTTTGCAGATGTCTACGTATCGGGGCAATAGAGTTCTAATCTTGTTAATTCGCGATATCGCATCTCATTTCTATGTTTCATGATAATAGATAATATTCATTGCGAAGTGCCATGTATACCTCGCATACACTTCAAATGAATGTAAATGCGACACTGCCTTGCTAGGAAATAACGTTTGCAGATGTCTACGTATCGAAGCAATAGAGTTCTAATCCTTGTTAATTCGCGATATCGCATCTCATTCATATGTTTCATGATAATATATAATATTCATTGCGAAGTGTCATGTATACCTCGCATACACTTCAAATGAATGTAAATGCGACACTTCCGTGCTAGGAAATAGCGTTTGCAGATGTCTACGTAACGGAGCAATAGATTTCTAAAGCTTGATAATTCGCGACATCGTTTCTCATTTCTATGTTTCATGATAGTATATAATATTCATTTCGTAGTGTCATGTATACCACGCATACACTTCAAATGAATGTGAATGCGACAGTTCCTTGCTAGGATATAGCATTTGCAGATATCGACGTATCGAAGCAATAGAGTTCTAAAGTTTCTTAAATCGCAATATCGCATTTCATTTCTATGCTTCATGATAAGATATAATATTCATTGTGCAGTGCTATGTACACCTCGCACACACTTCAAATTAGTGTAAATGCGACCCTTCCTTGCTAGGAAATTGCGTTGGCAGATGTCTACGTATCGAAGCAATAGAGTTCTAATTCCTGTTAAATCGCGATATCGCATCTCATTTCTATGTTTCGCGATAAGATATAATATTCAATGCGAAGTGTCATGTATACCTTGTAATCACTTCAAGTGAGTGTAAACGCGACACTTCCTTGCTAGGAATTAGCGTTTGCAGATATCCACGTATCGAGACACTAGAATTCTAATGCTTCTTAAATCGCCACATCGCATCTCACTTTTATGCTTCAGGATAAGATATAATATTCATTGTGGAGTGTTATGTATACCTCGTATTCACTTCAAAATAATGTAAATGCGACACTTCCTTGCTAGGAAGTAGCGATTGCAGATGTCTACGTATCGAAGCAATAGAGTTCTAATGCCTCTTAAAACGGGATATCGCATCTCATTTCAATGTTTCATGATAAGGTATATTATTCATTGCAAAGTGTCATGTATACCTCGTACCGACTTCAAAAGAAAGTAAATGCGACACTTCCTTGCTAGGAAGTAGCGTCTGCAGATGTCTACGTATCGAAGCAGTAGAGTTCTAATGCCTCTTAAAACGAAATATCGCATCACATTTCTATGTTACTTGATAAGGTATAATATTCATTGCGAAGTGTCATGAATACCTCGTATTCACTTCAAAAGAATGTAAATGCGACACTTTCTTGCCAGGAAGTAGCGTTTGCTGATGTCTACGTATCGAAGCAACAGAGTTCTAATGCTTCTTAAATCGCGATATCGCTTCTCATTTCTATGCTTCATGATTGGATATAATATTCATTGTGGAGTGTCATGTGTAGCTCGCATACACTTCAAATGAAAGTAAAAGCGTCACTTCCTTGCTAGGAAATAGCGTTTGCAGATGTACAAGTATCGTAGCAATGGAGTTCTTATGCTTCTTTTAACGCGAGAAGGCATCTCATTTCTATGTTTCATGATAAGGTATAATATTATTTGCGAAGTGTCATGAGTACCTCGTTTTCGCTTCAAGAGAATGTAAATGCGACACTACCTTGCTATTAGTTAGCGCTTGCAGATGTCTACGTATCGAAGCAATAGAGTTCTAATGCTTCATAAAATGAGATATCGCACATCATTCCTATGTTTCATGATGAGATATAATATTCATTGCGATGTGTCATGTATACATCGTATTCACTTCAAAAGAATGTAAATGCGACACTTCCTTGCTAAGACGTAGCGTTTGCAGATGTCTATGTATCGAATCAATAGAGTTCTAATGCTTCTTAAAATGAGATATCGCATCTCATTCCTATGTTTCATGATAAGATATAATATTAATTGCGATGTGTCATGTATACCTCGTATTCACTTGAAAAGAATGTAAATGCGACACTTCCTTGCTTGGAAGTAGCGCTTGCAGATGTCTACGTATCGAAGCAATAGAGTTCTAATGCTTCATAAAATGAGATATCGCACCTCATTCTTATGTTTCATGATGAGATATAATATTCATTGCGAAGTGTCATGTGTACCTCGTATTCACGTCAAAAGAATGCAAATGCGATACTTCCTTGCTAGGAAACAGCGTTTGCTGATGTCTACGTATCGAGGCAATAGAGTTCTAATGCTTCTTAAATCGCCATATCGCATCTCACTTTTATGTGTTACGATAAAATATTATATTGATTGCGAAGTGTTATGTATACCTCGCATACACTTCAAATGAATGTAAGTGCGACACTTCCTTTCTAGGAAATAACATTTCCAGACGTTTACGTATCGTAGCAATAGAGTTCTAATGCTTTCTAAAGCGCGATACCGCATCTTATTTCTATGTTTCATGATAAGATATAATATTCATTGCGAGGGGTCATGTATACCTCGTATTCACTTCAAAAGAGTGTAGATGCGGCACTACCTTGCTAGGAAGTAGCTTTTGCAGATGTCTACGTATCGTAATAATAGTGCTCTAACGCTTCTTGTAACGCGATATCGCATCTCATTTCTATGTTTCATGATAAGGTATAATATTCAATGCGAAGTGCCATGTATACCTCGTACTCACTTCAAAAGAATATAAATACGACGCTTCCTTGCTAGGAAATAGCGTTTGCAGATATCTACATATCGTAGCAATAGAGTTCTAATGCTTCTTAGAATGGGATATCGCATCTGATTTCTATGTTTCATGATAACATGTAATATTCGTTGCGAAGTGTCATGTATACATCGTATTCACTTCAAATGAATGTAAATGCGACACTTCCTTGCTAGGAAATAGAGTTTGCAGAAATCTACGTATCGTAGCAATAGAGTTCTAATTCTTCTTAAAATGGGATATCGCATCTCATTTCTATGTTTCATGGTAACATGTAATATTCGTTGCGAAGTGTCATGTATACTTCGTATTCACTTCAAATGAATGTAAATGCGACACTTCCTTGCTAGGAAATAGCGTTTCCAGATATCTACGTATCGTAGCAATAGTGTTGTGTTGCCTCTCAAAACGCAATATCGCATCTCATTTCCATGTTTCGTGATAATATATAATACTCATTGCGAAGTGTCATGTACACCTCGTATTCACTTCAAAAGGAAGTAAATGCGACTATTGCTTGCTAGGAAATAGCGATTGCAGATGTCTACGTATCGTAGCAATAGAGTTCTAATGCTACTTAAACCGCGATATCGCATCTCATTTATATGTTTCGTGATAAGATATGATATTCATTGCGAAGAGTCATGTACAGCTCGTATTCACTACAAGCGAACGTAAATGCGACACTTCCTTGCTAGGAAATAGCGTATTCAGGAGTCTACGTATCGTAGCAATAGAGTTCTAATGCTACTTAAATCGCGATATCGCATCTCACTTCTATATTTTGTGATGAGATATAATATTCATTGCGAAGTGTCATGTATAACTCGTATTCGCTTCAAAAGAATGTAAATGCGACTATTGCTTGCTACTAAATAGCGTTTGCAGATGTCTACGTATCGTAGCAATAGAGTTCTAATGCTACTTAAATCGCGATATCGCATCTCATTTATATGTTTCGTGATAAGATATAATATTCATTGCGAAGTGTCATGTATACCTCGTATTCACTTCAAAAGAATGTAAGTGCGACACTTCCTTGCTAGGAAGTAGCGATTGCAGATGTCTACGTATCGAAGCAATAGATTTCTAATGCTTCTTGAATCGCCGTATTGCATATCATTTCTATGTTTCATGGTAAGATATAATATTCATTGTGGAGAGTTATGTATAACTCGTATTCCTTTCAAAAGAATGTAAATGCAACACTTCCTTGCAAGGAAGTTACGTTCGCTGATGTCTACGAATCGTAGCAATAGAGTTCTGGTGCTTGTTAAAACGAGATATCGCGTCTCATTTCTATGTTCCATGATAAGATACAATATTCATTACGAAGTATCATGTATACCTCGCATACACTTCAAAAGAATGTAAATGCGACACTTCCTTGCTAGGACGTAGCATTTGCAGATGTCTACGTACCGAAGCAATAGATTTCTAATGTTTCTTAAAACGAGGTATCGCTTCTCATTGCTATGTTTCATGATAGTATTTAATATTCATTGCGTAGTGTTATGTATACCTCGCATACACTTCAAATGAATGTAAATGCGACACTTCCTTTCTAGGAAATAGCGTTTGCAGATGTCTACGTATCGAAGCAATATAATTCTAATGCTTCTTAAATCGCCATATCGCATCTCATTTCTACGTTTCACGATAGTATTTAATATTCATTGCGTAGTGTCATGTATACCTCGCATACACTTCAAATGAATGTAAAGGCGACACCTCCTTGCTAGGAAATAGCGTTTGGAGATGTCTACGCATAGAAGCTGTAGAGTTCTAATGCTTCTTTATCGTCATATCGCATCTCACATCTACGTTTCCTGATAAGATATAATATTCATTGCGAAGTGTCATGTATACCTCGTATTCCTTTCAAAAGAATGGAAATGCGACACTTTCGTGCTAGGAAACAGCGTTTGCAGATGTCTACGTATTGTAGCATTAGTGCTCTAATCCTTCTCAAAACGCGATGTCGTTTCACATTTCTATGTTTCATGATAGTATTTAATATTCATTGCGTAGTGTCATGTATACCTCGCATACACTTCAAATGAATGTAAATGCGACACTTCCTTCCTAGGAAATAGCGTTTGCAGATGTCTACGTATCGAAGCAATAGGGTTCTAATGCTTCTTATATCGCGATATCGCATCTCATTTCTATGTTTCATGATAAGATATAATATTCATTGTGCAGTGTTATGTATACCTCGTATTCACTTCACAAGAATGTAAATGCGACACTTCCTTGCTAGGAAGTAGCGTTTGCAGATATCTACGTATCGGAGCAATAGCGTTCTAATGCTACTTAGAGCGCGACATCGCATCTCATTTCTATGTTTCATGATAAGGTATAATATTCATTGCGAAATGTCATGTATACCTCGTGTTCACTTCAAAGGAGTGATAATGCGACACTTCCTTGCTAGGAAGTAGCGTTTGCAGATGTCTACGTATCGAAGCAATAGATTTCTACAGCCTGCTAATTCGCGATATCGCATATCATATCTATGTTTCATGATAATATATAATATTCATTGCGAAGTTTCATGTATACCTCGCAAACAATTCAAACGAATGTGAATGCGACAGTTCCTAGCTTGGAAATAGTGTTTGCAGATGTCTACGTATCGAAGCAATAGAGTTCTAATGCTTCTTAAAAGGAGATATCGCGTCTCATTTCTATGTTTCATGATAAGACATAATATTCATTGCGACGTGTCATGTATACCTCGTATTCACTTCAAATGAATGTAAATGCGACACTTCCTTGCTAGGAAATAGCGTTTGCAGATGTCTACGTATCGAACCAGTAGATTTCTAATGCTTCTTAAATGGCCATATCGCATCTCATTTCTATGTTTCATGATAAGATATAATATTCATTGTGCAGTGTTATGTATATCTCGTCTATACATCAAACGAATGTAAATGCGACACTTCCTTTCTAGGAAATATGGTTTGTAGATGTCTACGTATCGAAGCAATGGAGTTCTAATGCTTCTCAAAACGCGAAATCGCTACTCATTACTATGTTTCATGATAATATATAATATTCATTGTGGAGTGTTATGTATACCTCGTATTCCTCTCCAAGCAATGTAAGTGCGACACTTCCTTGCTAGGAAGTAGCGTTTGCAGATGTCTACGTATCGAACCAATAGATTTCTCATGCTTCTTAGATGGCCATATCGCATCTCATACCTATGTTTCATGATAAGATATAATATTCATTGTGCAGTGTTATGTATATCTCGTCTATACTTCAAATGGATGTCAATGCGACACTTCCTTGCTAGGAATTAGCGTTTCCAGATGTCTACGTATCGAAGCAATAGATTTCTACAGCCTGCTAATTCGCGATATCGCATATCATATATATGTTTCATGATAATATATAATATTCATTGCGAAGTTTCATGTATACCTCGCATACAATTCAAACGAATGTGAATGCGACAGTTCCTAGCTTGGAAATAGTGTTTGCAGATGTCTACGTATCGAAGCAATAGAGTTCTAATGCTTCTTAAATCGCCATATTGCATCTCATTTCTATGTTTCATGATAAGATATAATATTCATTGTGCAGTGTTATGTATACCTCGTATTCACTTCAAAAGAATGTGAATGCGACACTTCCTTGCTAGGAAATAGCGTTTGCAGATTTCTGCGTATCGAAGCAATAGAGTTCTAAAGCTTGCTAATTCGCGATATCGCTTCCCATTTCTATGTTTGATGATAATATATAATATTCACTGCGAAGTGTCATGTATACCTCATATTCACTTCAAAAGAATGTAAATGCGGCACTTCCCTTCTAGGAAGTAGCGTTTGCAGATATCTACGTATCGAAGCAATAGAGATCTAATGCTCCTTAAATCGCGAAATCGCTTCTCATTTCTGTGTTTCATGATAAGATATAATATTCAATGTGGAGTGTTATGTTTTTCTCGTCTACGCTTCAAATGAATGTAAATCCGACACTTCCTTGCTAGGAAATATCGTTTGCAGATGTCCACGCATCGAAGCAATAGAGTTCGAATGCTTCTTAAATCGCCATATTGCATCTCATTTCTATGTTTCACGGTAGGATATAATATTCATTGTGGAGTGTTATGTTTACCTCGTATTCACTTCAAAAGAATGTAAGTGCGACACTTCCTTGATAGGAAGTAGCGTTTGCAGATGTCTACGTATCGAAGAAATAGGGATCTAATGCTACTTATATCGCCATATCGCATCTCATTTCTATGTTTCATGATAATATATAATAATCACTGCGAAGTGTCATGTATACGTCGCATACACTTCAAATGAACGTAAATGAGACACTTCCTTGCTTGGAAATAGCATTTGCAGATGTTACGTATCGAAGCAATAATGTTCTAATGCATCTTAAATCGCGATATCGCATCCCATTCCTATGTTTCATGATAAGATATAATATTCATTGTGCAGTGTTGTGTATACCTCGTACTCACTTCAAAAGAATGTAAATGCGGCACTTCCCTTCTAGGAAGTAGCGTTTGCAGATATCTACGTATCGAAGCAATAGAGATCTAATGCTCCTTAAATCGCGAAATCGCTTCTCATTTCTGTGTTTCATGATAAGATATAATATTCAATGTGGAGTGTTATGTTTTTCTCGTCTACGCTTCAAATGAATGTAAATCCGACACTTACTTGCTAGGAAATATCGTTTGCAGATGTCCACGCATCGAAGCAATAGTATTCTAATGCTTCTTAAATCGCGATATCGCATCTCATTTCTATGTTTCATGATAAGATATAATTTTCATTGCGAAGTGTCATGTATACTACGCATTCATATCAAAAGAATGTAAATGCGAGACTTCCATGCTAGGAAATAGCGTTTGCAAATGTCCACGTATCGTAGCAGTAGTGTTCTAATGCTTCCCAAAAAGCGATATCGCATCTCATTTGTACGCTTCATGACAAGATATACTATACATTGCGAAGTGTCATGTATTCCTCGCATACACTTCAAATGAATGTAAATGCGACACTTCCTTGCTAGGAAATATCGTTTTCAGATGTCTACGTATCGAAGCTGTACAGTTCTAATGCTTCTTATATCGCATCTCATTTCAATGTTTCATGACAAGGTATAATATTCATTGCGAAGTGTTATATATTCCTCGTCTACACTTCAGATGAATGTAAATGCGACACACCCTTCCTACGAAATAGCGTTTGCAGATGTCTACGTATCGAAGCAAAAGAGTTCTAATGCTTTTTAAAACGCGATATCATATCTCATTTCTATGTTTTACGATAAGACATAATACTCATTGCAAAGTGTTACGTATACCTCGTATACACTTCAAATGAATGTAAATGCGACACTTCCTTGCTAGGAAATAGCGTTTGCAGATGTCTACGTATAGGAGCAATAGATTTCTAAAGCTTGATACTTCGCGATATCGCATCTCATTTCAATGTTTCATGATAAGATACAATATTCATTGTGCAGTGTTATGTATACCTCGTATTCACCTCAAAAGAATGTAAATGCGACACTTCCTTGCTAGGAAATAGCGTTTGCAGATGTCTACCTATCGAGGCAATAGAGTTCTAAACTTGTTAATTCGCGATATCGCATCTCATTTCTATGTTTCATGATAATAGATAATATTCATTACGAAGTGCCATGTATACCTCGCATACACATCAAATGAATGTAAATGCGACGCTTCCTTGCTAGGAAATATCGTTTGCAGATGTCTACGTATCGGGGCAATAGAGTTCTAATCTTGTTAATTCGCGATATCGCATCTCATTTCTATGTTTCATGATAATAGATAATATTCATTGCGAAGTGCCATGTATACCTCGCATACACTTCAAATGAATGTAAATGCGACACTGCCTTGCTAGGAAATAACGTTTGCAGATGTCTACGTATCGAAGCAATAGAGTTCTGATCCTTGTTAATTCGCGATATCGCATCTCATTCATATGTTTCATGATAATATATAATATTCATTGCGAAGTGTCATGTATACCTCGCATACACTTCAAATGAATGTAAATGCGACACTTCCGTGCTAGGAAATAGCGTTTGCAGATGTCTACGTAACGGAGCAATAGATTTCTAAAGCTTGATAATTCGCGACATCGTTTCTCATTTCTATGTTTCATGATAGTATATAATATTCATTTCGTAGTGTCATGTATACCACGCATACACTTCAAATGAATGTGAATGCGACAGTTCCTTGCTAGGATATAGCATTTGCAGATATCGACGTATCGAAGCAATAGAGTTCTAAAGTTTCTTAAATCGCAATATCGCATTTCATTTCTATGCTTCATGATAAGATATAATATTCATTGTGCAGTGCTATGTACACCTCGCACACACTTCAAATTAGTGTAAATGCGACCCTTCCTTGCTAGGAAATTGCGTTGGCAGATGTCTACGTATCGAAGCAATAGAGTTCTAATTCCTGTTAAATCGCGATATCGCATCTCATTTCTATGTTTCGCGATAAGATATAATATTCAATGCGAAGTGTCATGTATACCTTGTAATCACTTCAAGTGAGTGTAAACGCGACACTTCCTTGCTAGGAATTAGCGTTTGCAGATATCCACGTATCGAGACACTAGAATTCTAATGCTTCTTAAATCGCCACATCGCATCTCACTTTTATGCTTCAGGATAAGATATAATATTCATTGTGGAGTGTTATGTATACCTCGTATTCACTTCAAAATAATGTAAATGCGACACTTCCTTGCTAGGAAGTAGCGATTGCAGATGTCTACGTATCGAAGCAATAGAGTTCTAATGCCTCTTAAAACGGGATATCGCATCTCATTTCAATGTTTCATGATAAGGTATATTATTCATTGCAAAGTGTCATGTATACCTCGTACCGACTTCAAAAGAAAGTAAATGCGACACTTCCTTGCTAGGAAGTAGCGTCTGCAGATGTCTACGTATCGAAGCAGTAGAGTTCTAATGCCTCTTAAAACGAAATATCGCATCACATTTCTATGTTACTTGATAAGGTATAATATTCATTGCGAAGTGTCATGAATACCTCGTATTCACTTCAAAAGAATGTAAATGCGACACTTTCTTGCCAGGAAGTAGCGTTTGCTGATGTCTACGTATCGAAGCAACAGAGTTCTAATGCTTCTTAAATCGCGATATCGCTTCTCATTTCTATGCTTCATGATAGGATATAATATTCATTGTGGAGTGTCATGTGTAGCTCGCATACACTTCAAATGAAAGTAAAAGCGTCACTTCCTTGCTAGGAAATAGCGTTTGCAGATGTACAAGTATCGTAGCAATGGAGTTCTTATGCTTCTTTTAACGCGAGAAGGCATCTCATTTCTATGTTTCATGATAAGGTATAATATTATTTGCGAAGTGTCATGAGTACCTCGTTTTCGCTTCAAGAGAATGTAAATGCGACACTACCTTGCTATTAGTTAGCGCTTGCAGATGTCTACGTATCGAAGCAATAGAGTTCTAATGCTTCATAAAATGAGATATCGCACATCATTCCTATGTTTCATGATGAGATATAATATTCATTGCGATGTGTCATGTATACATCGTATTCACTTCAAAAGAATGTAAATGCGACACTTCCTTGCTAAGACGTAGCGTTTGCAGATGTCTATGTATCGAATCAATAGAGTTCTAATGCTTCTTAAAATGAGATATCGCATCTCATTCCTATGTTTCATGATAAGATATAATATTAATTGCGATGTGTCATGTATACCTCGTATTCACTTGAAAAGAATGTAAATGCGACACTTCCTTGCTTGGAAGTAGCGCTTGCAGATGTCTACGTATCGAAGAAATAGAGTTCTAATGCTTCATAAAATGAGATATCGCACCTCATTCTTATGTTTCATGATGAGATATAATATTCATTGCGAAGTGTCATGTGTACCTCGTATTCACGTCAAAAGAATGCAAATGCGATACTTCCATGCTAGGAAACAGCGTTTGCTGATGTCTACGTATCGAGGCAATAGAGTTCTAATGCTTCTTAAATCGCCATATCGCATCTCACTTTTATGTGTTACGATAAAATATTATATTGATTGCGAAGTGTTATGTATACCTCGCATACACTTCAAATGAATGTAAGTGCGACACTTCCTTTCTAGGAAATAACATTTCCAGACGTTTACGTATCGTAGCAATAGAGTTCTAATGCTTTCTAAAGCGCGATACCGCATCTTATTTCTATGTTTCATGATAAGATATAATATTCATTGCGAGGGGTCATGTATACCTCGTATTCACTTCAAAAGAGTGTAGATGCGGCACTACCTTGCTAGGAAGTAGCTTTTGCAGATGTCTACGTATCGTAATAATAGTGCTCTAACGCTTCTTGTAACGCGATATCGCATCTCATTTCTATGTTTCATGATAAGGTATAATATTCAATGCGAAGTGCCATGTATACCTCGTACTCACTTCAAAAGAATATAAATACGACGCTTCCTTGCTAGGAAATAGCGTTTGCAGATATCTACATATCGTAGCAATAGAGTTCTAATGCTTCTTAGAATGGGATATCGCATCTGATTTCTATGTTTCATGATAACATGTAATATTCGTTGCGAAGTGTCATGTATACATCGTATTCACTTCAAATGAATGTAAATGCGACACTTCCTTGCTAGGAAATAGAGTTTGCAGAAATCTACGTATCGTAGCAATAGAGTTCTAATTCTTCTTAAAATGGGATATCGCATCTCATTTCTATGTTTCATGGTAACATGTAATATTCGTTGCGAAGTGTCATGTATACTTCGTATTCACTTCAAATGAATGTAAATGCGACACTTCCTTGCTAGGAAATAGCGTTTCCAGATATCTACGTATCGAAGCAATAGACATCTAATGCTTCAAAAATCGCCATATCGCATCTCATTTCTATGTTTCATGATCAGATATAATATTCATTATGCAGTGTTATGTATACCTCGTATTCACCTCAAAGGAATGTAAATTCGACACTTCCTTGCTAGGAGATAGCGTTTGCAGATGTCTACGTATCGAAGCATTAGGGATCTAATGCTTCTTAAATCGCGATATCGCTTCTCATTTCTATGTTTCATGATAATATATAATATTCACTGCGAAGTGTCATGTATACCTGGCATACACTTCAAATGAATGTAAATGCGACACTTCCTTGCTAGGAAATAGCGTTTGCAGATGTCTACGTATCGAAGCAATAGGGATCTAATGCTTCTTAAATCGCGATATCGCTTCTCATTTCTATGTTTCATGATAATATATAATATTCACTGCGAAGTGTCATGTATACCTCGCATACACTTCAAATGAATGTATATGCGACACTTACTTGCTAGGAAATAGCGTTTGCAGATGTCTACGTACCGAAGCAATAGACATCTAATGCTTCATAAATCGCCATATCGCATCTCATTTCTATGTTTCATGATCAGATATAATATTCATTGTGCAGTGTTATGTATACCCAGTATTCACCTCAAAGGAATGTAAATGCGACACTTCCTTGCTAGGAAATAGCGTTTGCAGATGTCTACGTATCGAAGCAATAGGGATCTAATGCTTCTAAAATCGCGATATCGCTTCTCATTTCTATGTTTCATGATAATATATAATATTCATTGCGAAGTGTCATGTATACCTCGCATACACTTCAAATGAATGTGAATGCGACAGTTCCTTGCTAGGAAATAGTGTTTGCAGATATCTACGTATCGAAGCAATCGAGTTCTAAAGCTTCATAAATCGCGATATCGCATCTCATTTCAATGCTTCATGATGAGATATAATGTTCATTGTGCAGTGTTATGAATACCGCGTATTCACTTCAAAAGAATGTAAATGCGACACATCCGTGCTAGGAAGAAGCGTTTGCAGATTTCTACGTATCGAAGCAATAGGGATCTAATGCTTCTTAAATCGCGATTTCACTTCTCATTTCTATGTTTCATTATAATATATAATATTCATTGCAACGTGTCATGTATACCTCGCATACACTTCAAATAAATGTGAATGCGATAGTTCCTTGCTAGGAAATATCGTTTGCAGATGTCTACGTATCGAAGCAATAGACATCTAATGCTTCATAAATCGCCATATCGCATCTCATTTCTATGTTTCATGATCAGATATAATATTCATTGTGCAGTGTTATGTATACCTCGTATTCACCTCAAGGGAATGTAAATGCGACACTTCCTTCCTAGGAAATAGCGTTTGCAGATGTATACGTATCGAAGAAATAGGGATCTAATGCTTCTTAAATCGCGATGTCTCTTCTCATTTCTATGTTTCATTCTAATATATAATATTCATTGCGAAGTGTCATGTATACCTCGCATACACTTCAAATGAATGTAAATGCGACACTTCCTTGCTAGGAAATAGCGTTTGCAGATGTCTATGTATCGAAGCAATAGACATCTAATGCTTCATAAATCGCCATATCGCATCTCATTTCTATGTTTCATGATCAGGTATAATATTCATTGTGCAGTGTTATGTATACCTCGTATTCACCTCAAAGGAATGTAAATGCGACACTTCCTTCCTAGGAAATAGAGTTTGCAGATGTCTGCGTATCGAAGCAATAGGGATCTAATGCTTCTTAAATCGCGATATCGCTTCTCATTTCTATGTTTCATGATAATATATAATATTCCCTGCAAAAGTGTCATGTATACCTCACATACACTTCAAATGAATGTAAATGGGACACTTCCTTGCTAGGAAATATCGTTTGCAGATGTCTACGTATCGAAGCAATATACATCTAATGCTTCATAAATCGCCATATCGCATCTCATTTCTATGTTTCATGATCAGATATAATATTCATTATGCAGTGTTATGTATACCTCGTATTCACCTCAAAGGAATGTAAACGCGACACTTCCTTGCTAGGAAATAGCGTTTGCAGATGTCTACGTATCGAAGCAATAGGGATCTAATGCTTCTTAAATCGCGATATCGCTTCTCATTTCTATGTTTCATAATAATACATAATATTCACTGCGAAGTGTCATGTATACCTCGCATACACTTCAAATGAATGTAAGTGCGATACTTCCTTGCTAGGAAATAGCGTTTGCAGATGTCTACGTATCGAAGAAATAGACATCTAATGCTTCATAAATCGCCATATCGCATCTCATTTCTATGTTCATTGATCAGATATAATATTCATTATGCAGTGTTATGTATACCTCGTATTCACCTCAAAGGAATGTAAATGCGACACTTCCTTGCTGAGAAATAGCGTTTACAGTTGTCTACGTATCGAAGCAATAGACATCTAATGCTTCATAAATCGCCATATCGCATCTCATTTCTATGTTTCATGATCAGGTATAATATTCATTGTGCAGTGTTATGTATACCTCGTATTCACCTCAAAGGAATATAAATGCGACACTTCCTTGCTGGAAAATAGCGTGTGCAGATGTCTACGTATCGGAGCAATAGGCATCTAATGCTTCTTAAATCGCGATATCGCATCTCATTTCAATGTTTCATGATGAGATATAATATTCATTTTGCAGTGTTATGAATACCGCGTATTCACTTCAAAGGAATGTAAATGCGACACTTCCTTGCTAGGAAGAAGCGTTTGCAGATGTCTACGTATCGAAGCAATAGGGATCTAATGCTTCTTAAATCGCGATGTCTCTTCTCATTTCTATGTTTCATTATAATATATAATATTCATTGCGAAGTGTCATGTATACCTCGCATACACTTCAAATGAATGTAAATGCAACACTTCCTTGCTAGGAAATAGCGTTTGCAGATGTCTACGTATCGAAGCAATAGACATCTAATGCTTCATAAATCGCCATATCGCATCTCATGTCTATGTTTCATGATCAGGTATAATACTCATTGTGCAGTGTTATGTACACCTCGTATTCATCTCAAAGGAATGTAAATGCGACACTTCCTTCCTAGGAAATAGCGTTTGCAGATGTCTACGTATCGAAGCAATAGGGATCTAATGCTTCTTAAATCGCGATATCGCTTCCCATTTCTATGTTTCATGATAATATATAATATTCCCTGCAAAAGTGTCATGTATACCTCACATACACTTCAAATGAATGTAAATGGGACACTTCCTTGTTAGGAAATATCGTTTGCAGATGTCTACGTATCGAAGCAATAGACATCTAATGCTTCATAAATCGCCATATCGCATCTCATTTCTATGTTTCATGATCAGATATAATATTCATTGTGCAGTGTTATGTATACCTCGTATTCACCTCAAAGGAATGTAAATGCGACACTTCCTTGCTAGGAAATAGCGTTTGCAGATGTCTACGTATCGAAGCAATAGGCATCTAATGCTTCTTAATTCGCGATGTCTCTTCTCATTTCTATGTTTCATTATAATATATAATATTGATTGCGAAGTGTCATGTATACCTCGCATACACTTCAAATGAATGTAAATGCGACACTTCCTTGCTAGGAAATAGCGTTTGCAGATGTCTACGTATCGAAGCAATAGACATCTAATGCTTCATAAATCGCCATATCGCATCTCATTTCTATGTTTCATGATCAGGTATAATATTCATTGTGCAGTGTTATGTATACCTCGTATTCACCTCAAAGGAATGTAAATGCGACACTTCCTTGCTGGGAAATAGCGTTTGCAGATGTCTACGTATCGAAGCAATAGGGATCTAATGCTTCTTAAATCGCGATATCGCTTCTCATTTCTATGTTTCATGATAATATATAATTCTCCCTGCAAAAGTGTCATGTATACCTCACATACACTTCAAATGAATGTAAATGGGACACTTCCTTGCTAGGAAATATCGTTTGCAGATGTCTACGTATGGAAGCAATATACATCTAATGCTCATAAATCGCCATATCGCATCTCATTTCTATGTTTCATGATCAGATATAATATTCATTATGCAGTGTTATGTATACCTCGTTTTCACCTCAAGGAATGTAAACGCGACACTTCCTTGCTAGGAAATAGCGTTTGCAGATGTCTACGTATCGAAGCAATAGGGATCTAATGCTTCTTAAATCGCGATATCGCTTCTCATTTCTATATTTCATGATAATATATAATATTCACTGCGAAGTGTCATGTATACCTCGCATACACTTCAAATGAATGTAAATGCGACACTTCCTTGCTAGGAAATAGCGTTTGCAGATGTCTACGTATCGAAGCAATATACATCTAATGCTTCATAAATCGCCATATCGCATCTCATTTCTATGTTTCATGATAAGATATAATATTCATTGTGCAGTGTTATGTATACCTCGTATTCACTTCAAATGAATGTAAATGCGACACTTCCTTGCTGGGAATTAGCGTTTGCAGATTGTCTTCGTATCGAACCAATAGAATTCTAATGCTTCTTAAATCGCCATATCGCATCTCATTTCTGTGTTTTTATGATAAGATATAATATTCATTGTGCAGTGTTATGTATATCTCGTCTATACTACAAATGAATGTAAATGCGACACTTCCTTGCTAGTAAATAGCGTTTGCAGATGTCTACGTTTCGTGGCATTAGAGTTCTAATGCTTCTCAAAACGAGATATCGCTTCTCATTTCTATGTTTCATAATAATATATAATTTTCATTGCGAAGTGTTATGTATACCTCGTATTCACTTCAAAATAATGTAAACGCGACACTTCCTTGCCAGGAAATAGAGTTTGCAGATGTCTACGTATCGAAGAAGTAGACATCTAATGCTTCTCAATCGCGATATCGCATCTCATTTCTATGTTTCATGATAAGATATAATATTCATTGTGCAGTGTTATGTGTATCTCGTCTATACTTCAAATGAATGTAAATGCGACACTTCCTTGCTTGGAAATAGCCTTTGCAGATGTCTACGTATCGAGGCAATGTTTTCTAATGCTTCTTCAGTCGTCATATCGCATCACATTTCTATGTTTCATGATAATATATAGTACTCATTGTGAAGTGTCATGTATACCTCGCATACACTTCAAATGAATGTAAATGCGACACTTCCTTGCTAGGAAATAGAGTTTGCAGATGTCTACGTATCGAAGAAATAGACATCTAATGCTTCTTAAATCGCGATATCTCATCTCACTTCTATGTTTCATGATAAGATATAATATTCATTGCGAAGTGTCATTTATATCTCGTACTCACTTCAAAGAAAGTAAATGCGACACTTCCATGCTAGGAAATGGCGTTTGCAGATGTCTCCGCATCGAGGCCGTAGAGTTCTTGTGCTTCTTAAGACGCGATATCGCATCTCATTTCTATGTTTCATGATAAGATATAATATACATTGCGAAGTGTCATGTATACCTCGGACTCAGTTCAAAGGAATGTAAATGCGACACTTCCTTGCTAAGAAATAGCGTTCCCAGATGTCTCCGCATCGAGGCAATAGGGTTCTAATACTTCTCAAAACGCGATATCGCATCTCATTTCTATGCTTCATGATAAGATATAATATTCATTCCGAAGTGTCATGTATACCTCGATTTCACTTCACAAGAATATAAATGCGACACTTCCTTGCTAGGAAATATTGTTTGCAGATGTCTACGTAGCGAAGCAATTGACTTCTAATGCTTCTTTAAACGCGATATCGCATTTCAGTTCTATGTTTCATGATAAGATGTAACATTCATTGCGAAGTGTTATGTATACCACGTCTACATTTCAAAGGAATGTATATGCCGCAGTTCCTTGCAGCGAAATGCGTTTTCAGAAGTCTACGTTTCACGCAAATAGAGTAGTAGTGCATCCTAAAACGCGATATCGCATCTCAGTACTGTTTTCTCATGATAAGGTAAAATATTCATTGCGAGGTATTATGTATACCTCGTCTACACTTCAAAAGAATGTAAATGCCCCACTTACTTGCTAGGAAATAGCGTTTCTAGATGTCTAAGTCTCGAAGCAATGGACTTCTAATGCTTCTTTAAACGCGATATCGCATTTCAGTTCTATGTTTCATGATAAGATGTAACATTCATTGCGATGTGTTATGTATACCACGTCTACATTTCAAAGGAATGTATATGCCGCAGTTCCTTGCAGCGAAAGATGCGTTTTCAGAAGTCTACGTTTCACGGAAATAGAGTAGTAGTGCATCCTAAAACGCGATATCGCATCTCAGTACTGTTTCTCATGATAAGATAAAATATTCATTGCGAGGTATTTTGTATACCTCGTCTACACTTCAAAAGAATGTAAATGCCCCACTTACTTGCTAGGAAATAGCGTTTCCAGATGTCTACGTCTCGAAGCAATGGACTTCTAATGCTTCTTTAAACGCGATATCGCATCTCATTTCTATGTTTCATAATATGATGTAATATTCATTGCGAATGCTATTTATATCTCGTCTACACATCAGAAGAATGTAAATGCCACACTTCCTTGCAGGGAAATATCGTATCCAGATGTCTACGTATCGAAGCAATTGCGTTGCAATGCTTTTTAAAACGCGATATCGCATCTCATTTCTATGCTTCATGATAAAACACTATATTCATTGCGAAGTGTTATGTACCACTCGTCTAGGCCCCGAAAGAATGTAAGTGCCACTCTTCGTCACAAGGAAATAGCGTTTCCAGATGTCTACGTATCGAAGCAATGGAGTTCTAATGCTTCGTAGAACGCGGCTGCGCATCTTACTTCTATATTTCATGATAAGATGTAATATTCATAGCATCGCGTTATGTTTATCTGCTTCTGCATATGAATTGAGTGTGAACCCTATACTTTCCTGCCCGGGGATAGCGTTTCTAGATGTCCAGGTGCCGAAGCATTTAATTTGTCATGCTTCATGCACCTCAATATTGCATTTCATATAAACAGTTCAAAGTAAGTTAGAAGGTTGTAAAGCTCTATGCATCGCATTATGCCTGTGCTTTTGTGCTTTATAATGTTCTGGGATGTGAGAAGGTCCTCAACCATTCTTAACCCCCTAAAGAGAAGTCAAAAGTCCAGCGGCCCTGCAGGTGGGCCATGGGAGCGCGGCGCGCGAGGCGCTACGCAATTTAAATGATCAGGAGGATCCCCTCAGGGACACCCAAGGGGGCGAGAAGAGGAAATCGCCGAAATCCACTGATCGATGGACCCGAACAATACCGAAGCCTACAGCCCACTCCACCAAGGAGCCCCGAGGAGCACCAGCGAATTCAAGGAACCTGAAGAAGAGAACGTGAGAGCTTATTCGCTTAAGCGTCCCATTTCTTGTGTCGCATATTGTATATTGTATCTTATATCGTGAAGCGAGTTATGATACCCGGTAATTTGCGGCGTGTTGCGTAGTTTTCCGTAGCCCTTCTTAGTTAAACCCACGTCGAGACCATAAATAAACATGCCGTGACTTCAGTATCTCGCGACCTGAGTGTGTGTACTTGGCTAGGCGTAGTCGAGAGGAGGAGCATTTCGAAATTTCAAGGGTTGTTCCGCCCCAGGGTTCCCGGGGTCGTGTAGTCTATCCCTTTGCTACTTTCTGAGCAGCTGGCGCCCAAGAAAAGTTGTACGTGAGCGGATACCTTGAAACGATAGATCGCATTAGATTAAAGTACGTTTTACACCTTAAAGCATTTAGATAATTAACCCCTTCGAGCTTCCCTGACTTACTATATATAGGTTTCCGTCACAACTAATAGGAACCATCACTTTACATAGATATATAGAACACACATAGTTTTAAACGTAGAACTGAGAATTTGAGAACTTACTTTGAAACGTTAGTAGTGAGAAATTCCATCGGATTTCATAGAAATTCAGAACTTACTTGCTATGAAACATAGGCAGATAAGGGCCATCGCGTTGCTTAGAACTTTAGAACTTGCTTACTTCAACAAAGATTTCTATTGGCTTCGTCCGTTCTTTTAGAAGAGTTTTTGATAAACCACATACTTTTCACGCTTCTGATATCTTTGAAAGTTCGCGAGATGTAATCGTTTAAGTTTTAAAATGATTACTTAGTGTGGATTATTATTTAGTAACTCGCTCATAAACGAGTCTGCATAGGATTTAATCCATAAGTTTTTAAGCCTGGAATTTATGCAGTTATTTGTTATTCACTTATTGCTCAAACGACAAAGATTCTGACCACTTCAAAATGGTTGACTTTCATCAATTTTCTTAAAAATAGAAATAGTGCCCAACTGCTTGCATTAAAGACTGTAATTAAAGATTTCGAAACATTTTACCTCTTATAGATGAATTCTGGAATTGAAATTGAATGTTTGACTTTTCTAGCTCCTGTTTAGACATCTTTCTATTGGAATGTTCAAGTATTTTTCATATTCGTAATTATTAAAAATGTTTTACTTGATTGTTTTATTTAATATTTAGAATTTTCTGAGAAATATTTTTTATCGTAATGAACTATATAATTGCAATTATAATTCTTTATGAAGTAATAATAACAGAAAGGTATGTATCCATTCTTGTAGTTTTGTAAAGAGTATTTAATCTTACTATCTAAAATGAAACATTGAGATCTGTTTACAATCTAATGGAATTTAATTACCTTTTGATTCAAATTCACAATGATAATCTTCCATAGTTCAACAATTTTGTGAGCTGTCCTCAGGAATCCGCAGCTCAGTACTTATAAAATGAACGACACAAAGAACAGCCTAACCAAACGTATTCGAACCGATTTTTCAATACTAATCTTATCATGTTTAACTTATGCTGCAAACTATTGAAATGCCCTTCGAAAAGTGTTTATTCACAGTGAAGTAAACGATAAGTATTACGTCTTCCACCACTGTTTACAATACGTATGTTTCATTTACTATCAAAACCGTGAGTATTATCGCCTTTCTTTACTTTTTGTAACCTTCAATGCCTTCATGTTACAGATCGTTAAACTTGCTTTAAAATGCTCTATCGTATTACGGAAGAATGGACATACCAATTCATTTTAAAAAATGAAGGTAACCTTCATATGTCCAACATAACTTCACTTACAAAAAAACTATTTTCATCAACGGATGGCCCCTTTGTACTATGCAATTTTATATTAGCAAAAACTTCTATGAAACTTATAGTTTCGTGGATATCTGAGGTGCTAATTATTACTGCCTCACCCTGTATATTGTTATGGATGTGTCCAACAAGGCAACGATGAACAGAGTTAAATTTAATATTATGATGTTTATTATTTTACTTATAGTATATTTGTTTTTCTGGAATTTGGCCAAAAAACAATGTTCACGATGTCGACAGATGAATATATTTACTATAGGCTCGCTCACCTCCCCCTGCTTCGGTTAGACTAGCTCGCAGATCACCACCCATGCGAGAAGCGCGACACGGACCATTGCCACCCATAAGACGCCTCTTCGGCGGATAATAAGACCGCAGGTTCGCGGAAGGGCTGTGCCCCGAGGTAGCGTGATGGGCTCGACGGTGGAGGAGTCGGGAAGTGAGCAAGAAGAGACCCTGAAGCCCGAAGGATACGATCCAGAGCTCTGCAACGATAAGACCGTTGCAGTAGTCCATGGAGACAAACAGGATGGTTCTCGGGTGTGAGAAGGACCTCTACCCCTCCCCTGAGCTCATGGAGAGGATAACTCAGGATGCGCAGCGGAATTGCAGGTGAGCCGTGGAAAGCGCGGCGCGCGACACGCGCCGCAGTTCAAATAATCCAGAGGACCCCCTCTTTTTGGAGACACACCAGAGGGGGCGATCAGGGAAGATCGCCGAAATTCACCGATCGATGCCTCGAACAATACCGAAGCGTATGGCCCTACCCCATCAAGGAGCCCTAAGGAGGGTCTAAGGGGATTCGAAGACCCCCAGCAAACCTATATAATGAGCTAGCCAGCACGAAGACAGCCTCTTATTCTTCTGAACGACTTAGCGACTACTTAGCGAGCAACCGAGCAAGCGATTATACGGAGCGATTCGGAGGAGAGAGAGAGAGAGAGAGGGAGAGGTAGACGGACTGAACGGGATCCATACTTGTTGGAAACGAGAACGTGAGTCCTTATACGCTAAAGCGTCCAATTTGTTCCCTGCCGCAATTGTGATATCGCGTACTGTAATTTGTATTGTATAACGGGTAGTGATCCCCGGTCATTCGCGGCGTGTCGTATACCCTTTTGTAATACCGCGTCGAGGCAATCTAGAAAGAAGCCGTGAGTTCAGTATCCCGCAACCCTAATTTGCGCACTCGGCTAGAAGCAGTCGAGCGAAAGAGTATTTCGAAATTTCGAGGGTTATCTTGCACCGGGTTTCCCCGGGTTGCGTGGTTTATTAGTTTTTGCTACTTCTTGAGTAGCTGGCGCCCAAAAAGTCCCAGCCTCGCAGCTTCGATATACTTGCTGGATAGGAAATTTATTGCTCTGTACTTCTCGTTGCCGAAGCACGCGGATATTCTGTACCCCGATATAACCCCGGACTAAACTTCTGGATACCCCGTCATTATTGGTTCTATATACCATTTTCTTGCGGATTGTAACGGGAAAAACCATCACAGTACATAATTATACATGACTGCATAAAAAGGATGTCATATACTTTTATAGTCAATGCGATATAAGAATATAAAACGATGAACTATCCACTCCCATCAGGAGTAAAAACAATGTTTGGTACGCAAAGTTCATTGCAAAATATAATCAAGCAGTTAATATATCAAATCACTGCACACAATAAATCACTGAATGTATAATGATATGAATAGTAAGAAAAACATATTTACCTGTTAGATGTTTATAAATTCAAATTTAAAAGTCCAAGTCACATTTAATATATTATTGTTTAACAAGGTGATTTAATGTTGTTTCAAATAGGCGTGCAGAACTAGGTCGTACTTCTGTCAATGTAATTTCATTCGAAAAATACAAAGGATAAGAGGAAATATTCTCCAATATATAACATATATAAATCAACGGATGCAAGAGAGAACACTCGACCTCGGTATAACGAGACCGGGGCGTCATCCTGCAGTAATCGTATAACGCATGTTCCGAGGTGGTGTAGAGAGGGAATGTGGATTGTGAAAAGCATAAAATAATAACAATGTAACTAAAGAGAAAGAGAATATGAGGAAGCATTGCATTTATTAAGAGGAAATCCTAGAAATATCAAACAACAGATTATATACCATACTGTAAGGGTAAGGTACAACGAAATAGACGATAGTCGTGAGAGAAACTAAAAAAATCGAGAAACTTAAAAAGAAAATAATAATTTAGATTGAGCGAATCAATATCACTGATCCCGGCAAGCTTAATGGAAAACGCATAACGATGAATCGGTTAGAGTATAAGATAGATGTTGGTCGCGGTTTGAGTGGCCCTGGGAATCCTTTGCCCGCATCAGGGCAGGCAGTAGGATGGTGGAGAGCCTGCCCTCCTGTTGCTTAGATCTATAGAATTCACATTCTATTGTAGAGTAGAAGCAGATAATTATAATGCTTTTCATAGAAGATTACAGCTTACTTCATTCGAAACGTTGAAATGAGATGAGTCATGGCATTGTATAATGCATTAGTACTCTATTGTCTCGACATGTAGACACTACGAAAGGCAATCATGTTGCATGGAGCTGTAGAATTTACATTCTTATGAAGTCTTAAAGCAGATAAGCATAGAGTTATGCATAAGAGATTACAGCATTCTTACTTTGAAACGATGAAATGGGATGCGCGAGCGCATTGCATGGAGAATTCTAGCTCGATTGCTTTAACAGACAGACACTACGGAGCGCCATGCCGTTGCATGGAATTATATAGTTCACATTCTATTGAAGACCTCTAACAGTTAAGCACAATGTTATGGATATATGATTACAGATTCTTTGCATTGAAACGTTGAAATGAGATGCGACATCGACCTGATTGAAATATTAGAAATGTCTTGCTTGACACGTAGAGATCTGGAAACGATATTCTGTTGCAAGTAAGTATAGGATTCACATCCTTCTAAGGTCTAGATGCAGACAAATGTAACATATTGCATAGAACATTGCAATTTACCATGAATCATTGAAATGACATGCGATATCGTGTTGAATGAAGCAATAGAACTCTATTGCTCCTATAAGTAAACAAATGGAAACACTATTTCCTAGCAAGGAAGTGTCGCATTTACATTTATTTATGGTGTAAACAAGGTATACATAATACCTCGCAATGAATATTTTATCTTATCATGAGAAACAGTACTGAGATGCGATATCGCGTTTTAGGATGCACTACTACTCTATTTCCGTGAAACGTAGACTTCTGAAAACGCATTTCGCTGCAAGGAACTGCGGCATATACATTCCTTTGAAATGTAGACGTGGTATACATAACACTTCGCAATGAATGTTACATCTTATCATGAAACATAGAACTGAAATGCGATATCGCGTTTAAAGAAGCATTAGAAGTCAATTGCTTCGATACGTAGACATCTGGAAACTCTATTTCCTAGCAAGGAAGTGTGGCATTTACATTCTTTTGAAGTGTAGGCGAGGTATACATAACACTTCGCAATGAATATTACAAATTATCATGAAACACAGAAATAGGATTCCATGTCGCGTTTTAAGAAGAAATAGAACTCTCTTGCTTCGATACGTAGACATCTCGAAACGCTATTTCCCAGCAAGGAAGTGTGGCATTTACTTTCATTCGGAGTATAGACGAAGTATACATAATACTTCGCAATGAATATTATATCTTATCATGAAACATAGCAATGAGATGCGATATCCCGTTTTAGGAGGCATTAGAACTCTATTGCTTCGATACGTAGACATCTGCAAATGCTACGTCCTAGTAAGGAAGTGTCGCATTTACATTCTTTTGAAGTGAATACGAGGTATACATGACACTTCGCAATGAACACTATATCCTATCATGTAACATAGAAGTGAGATGCGATATCGGTATTTAAGATGCATTAGAACTCTATTGCTTCGATACGGAGACATCTCCAAACGCTATTTCCTTGCAAGGAAGTGTCGCATTTACATTCTTGTGAATTGAATACGAGGTATACATGACACTTCGCAATGAATATTATATCTTATCATGAAACATAGAAATGGGATGCGATATTGCGATTTGAAATGCAATAGAACTCCATTGCTACGATACGTAGACATCTGCAAAAGCTATTTCCTAGCAAGGAAGAGTCGCATTTACATTCTTTTGAAGTGAATACGAGGTATACATAACACTGTACAATGAATATTATATCTTATCACGAAACATAGAAATGAGATGCGATATCCCTATTTAAGAAGCATTAGAACTCTATTGCTTCGATACGGGGACATCTCCAAACGCTATTTCCTAGCAAGGAAGTGTCGCATTTACATTCTTGTGAATTGAATACAAGGTATACATGACACTTCGCAATGAATGTTGTATCTTATCATGCAACATAGAACTGAGGTGCGATATCTACTATTATGAAGCATTAGAACTCCATGGCTTCGATACGTAGACATCTGGAAACGCTATTTCCTAGCAAGGAAGTGTGGCATTTACATCCTTTTGAGGTGTAGACGATGTACACATAACACTTCGCAATGAATATTGTATCTTATCATGAAGTATAGAAATGAGATGCATTATCGCGTTTTAAGAAGCATTGGAGCCCTACTGATTCCATACGTAGGGGCCTAGAAACACTATTCCGTAGCAATGTAGTTGTTTGTCATGATAGGATGTAAATCAATGCAACCCGTAACGTATATCTCGCCAATACTTCAAGAGAATGTTAATCACACACATACTTGCGACGGAATAGCGTTTCTAGATTTCTAAGTATCGCAGCAATGGAGTTCTAGTGCTTCATAAAACGCGTTATAGCATCTCATTTTTATGTCTCATGATTAGATGAAATGTCCAACGCTGTGCGTTATTTATATCTTGTCAATACTTGATGAGACTGTAAACCCCACACTTCCTCCCGACGGAATAGCGTTTCTAGATGTCTACGTATCGAAGCTATAGAGTTGTAACTCTTCATAAAAGGTGACATCGCACCACATTCCTATGTTTCATGATAAGATGCTATACCAATATAATAATATATACCAAGGCGTAATGTATATCTCGTCAAAACTTCAAAAGAATGTAAATCCCACACATCTTTGGAACGGAATAGCGTCCTTCGATGTCTACTGTGACGTGTTTTCCCTTTACAAGCCGCAAGAAAGGGGGTATACAGAACCAATAATAGAGGGGTATGCAGGAGTTTAATCCGGGGTACAAAGTATCCGCGCGATGCGACCGTCCGCGGATTCGCCAACGCCAAGTACAGAACAAAGTATTTCCTACCCAGCCAGTATTTCGAAGCTGCGAGGCTGGGACTCTTTGGGCGCCAGCTACTCAAGAAGTAACAAAACTAGTAGACCACGCAACCCGGGGAAACCCGGTGCAAGATAACCCTCGAAGTTTCGAAATACTCCTTCGCTCGACTACTTCTAGCCGAGTGCGCATATTAGGGTCGCGGGATACTAAACTCACGGCTTCTTTCTATATTGCCTCGACGCGGGACTACTAAATGTTATACGACACGTCGCGAATGATCGGGGATCACCACCCGTTATACGATACAAAATACAATACGTGATATCAGAAATGCGGCAGGAAAAAATGGGACGCTTTAGCGTATAAGGACTCACGCTCTCGCTTCCAACAATTCTGGATCTCGCTCTGTCCTTCTCTCTCTTTCTCTCTCTCTCTCCTCCAAATCGCTCCGTACAATCGTTTGCTAGTTTGCTCGCTAAGTCTTCGCTAAGTCTTCGCTAAGTCGTCTCTAAGTAGTCGCTAAGAAATCGCTAAGAAGTAGAGGCTGTCTTCATGCTGGCTAGCTCGTTATATAGGTTTGCTGGGGGTCTTCGCATCCCCTTAGATCCTCCTTAGGGCTCCTTGGTTGGGTAGGGCTATATGCTTCGGTATTGTTCGGGGCATCGATCGGTGGATTTCGGTGATCTTCCCTGATCGCCCCCTCTGATGTGTCTAGAGGGGGTCATCTGGATTATTTGAACTGCGGCGCGTGTCGCGCGCCGCGATTTCCTCGGCTCGCCTGCAGTTCAGCTGCGCATCTTGAGTTTTCCTCTCCATGGGTTCAGGGGAGGGGTGGACGTCCTTCTCACACCCGATGTCCTTCCTGTTTGTCTCCATGGACCATGGCAGCGGTCTTATCGGTGCCAGGCTCTGGATCTTATCCTTCGGGCTTCAGGGTCTTTTCTGGTACGTTTCCCGACTCCTCCACCGTCGAGCCCGTCACGCTACCTCGGCGCACAGCACTTCCGCGAACCTACGGTATTTTAATCCGCCGAAGGGGTGCCTCCTGGGACGCTTCTTCAATCAGCCCGCCAGTCTAATCCGTAGAACGGTGAGAGAGAAAAGAACGGGGGGGGGGGGGAGGTTCTACCATCGCGTATTTCACGCTCCTCGCAATTACAGCTATCGCGATTGTCCGTGTCGCGCTTCTCGCATGGGTGGTGATCTGCGAGCTAGTCTAACTGAAGCAGGGGGGGGGGGTGGGGGGGGTGAGCAAGCCTTGTGACGTCACCACGTCACACTACATGTCGAAGCAATAGTGTTCTAATTCTCCATAAAACGCGGTATCGCATCTCATTTCTCTGTCTCATGATAAGATGTAGTATTCAATGCAACCCGTTATGTATATCTCGTCTGCACGTCGAAAGAATGTAAATCCCACTCTTCCTTGCGACGTAATAGAGTTTCTGGATGTCTGCGTATCGATGCAATGCAGTTCTAATGCTTCTTTAAACGCGATATCGCATCTGACTTCTATGTTTCATGATAAGAAATAATGTTCATTGCGAAGTGTCAGGTACATTTCGTTATCACTTCAAAAGAATGTAAATGCGAAACTTCCATGCTAGGAAATAGCGTTTGCAGATGTCTACGTATCGTAGCAATAGAGTTCTAATGCTTCCTAAAACGCCATATCGCATCTCACTTCTATGTTTCATGATAAGATATAATATTCATTGCGAAGTGTCCTGTATACGTCGATTTCTCTTCACAAGAATGTGAATGTGACACTTCCTTGCTAGGAAATAACGTTTGCAGATATCTACGCATCGTAGCAATAGAGTTCTAGTGCTTCTTAAATCGCGATATAGCATCTCACTTCTATGTTTCGAGATAAGATATAATATTCTTTGCGAAATGTCATGTATACCTCGTATTAATTGCAAAAGAATGTAAATGTGACACTTCCATGCTAGGAAATAGCGTTTGCAGATGTCTACGTATCGTAGCATTAGAGTTCTAATGCTTCTTAAAACGCGATATCGCATCTCACTTCTATGTTTCATGATAAGATATAACATTCATTATGGAGTGTTATGTATACCTCGTATTCACTTCAAAAGAACGTAAATGCTAAACTTCCATGCTAGGGAATAGCGTTCGCAGGTGTCTACGTATCGTAGCAATGGAGTTCTAATGCTTCTCAAAACGCGATAACGCATCTCATTCCTATGTTTCATGATAAGATATAATTCTCATTGCGAAGTGTCATGTATATCTCGTATTCACTTCAAAAGAATGTAATTGCGACTCTCCTTGCTAGGAAATAGCGTTTGCAGATATTTACGTATCGTAGCAATAGAGTTCTAATGCTTCACAAAACGCGATAACGCATCTCATTCCTATGTTTCATGATAAGATATAATTCTCATTGCGAAGTGTCATGTATATCTCGTATTCACTTCAAAAGAATGTAAATGCGACTCTCCTTGCTAAGAAATAGCGTTTGCAGATGTCTACGTATCGTAGCAATAGAGTTCTAGTGCTTCTCAAAACGCGATATCGCATCTCACTTCTATGTTTCATGATAAGATATAATATTCATTGCGAAGTGTCATGTATACCTCGTACTCACATCACAAGAATGGAAAAGCGGCACTTCCTTCCTAGGAAGTAGCGCTTGCAGATGTCTACGTATCGAAGCAATAGTGTTCTAATGCTTCTCAAAACGCGATATCGCAACTCATTCCTATGTTTCATGATAAGATATAATATTCATTCCGATGTGTCATGTATATCTCGTATACACTTCAGAAGAATGTAAGTGCGAAACTTCCATGCTAGGAAATAGCGCTTGCAGATGTCTACGTATCGTAGCAATAGAGTTCTAATGCTTCTCAAAACGCGATATCGCAACTCATTCCTATGTTTCATGATAAGATATAATATTCATTGCGAAGTGTCATGTATATCTCGTATACACTTCATAAGAATGTAAATGCGAAACTTCCATGCTAGGAAATAGCGTTTGCAGATGTCTACGTATCGTAGCAATAGAGTTCTAATGCTTCTTAAAATGCCATATCGCATCTCACTTCTATCTTTCATGATAAGATATAATATTCATTGCGAAGTGTCATGTACATCTCGTTTTCACTTCAAAAGAATGTAAATGCGAAACTTCCATGCTAGGAAATAGCGTTTGCAGATGTCTACGTATCGTAGCAATAGAGTTCTAATGCTTCTTAAAACGCCATATCGCATCTCACTTCTATCTTTCATGATAAGATATAATATTCATTGCGATGTGTTATGTATACCTCGTATTATCTTCAAAAGAATGTAAATGCGGCACTTCCATGCTAGGAAATAGCGTTTGCAGATGTCTACGTATCGTAGCAATAGAGATCTAATGCTTCTTAAAACGCGATATCGCATCTCACTTCTATGTTTCGAGATAAGATATAATATTCATTGCGAAGTGTCCTGTATACGTCGATTTCTCTTCACAAGAATGTGAATGTGACACTTCCTTGCTTGGAAATAACGTTTGCAGATGTCTACGCATCGTAGCAATAGTTTTCTAATGCTTCTTAAATCGCGATATCGCATCTCATTTCTATGTTTCATGATAAGATATAATATTCATTGTGCAGTGTTATGTATACCCCGTATTCACTTGAAAAGAATGTAAATGCGACACTTCCTTGCTAGGAAGTAGCGTTTGCAGATGCCTGCGTATCGTAGCATTAGTGCTCTAATGCTTCTCAAAACGCGATATCGTTTCTCCTTTCTATGTTTCATGATAATATATAATATTCATTGCTTAGTGTCATGTGTACCTCGTATTCACTTCAAAAGAATGTAAACGCGACACTTCCTTGCCAGGAAATAGCGTTTGCAGATATCTACGTATCGAAGCAATAGATTTCTATAGCTTGCTAATTCGCGATATCGCATCTCATATCTATGTTTCATGATAATATATAATATTCACTGCGAAGTGTCATGTATACCTCGTATTCCTTTCAAAGGAATATAAATGCGACACTTCCTTGCAAGGAAATAGCGTTTGCAGATGTCTAAGGATCGAAGCAATTGTGTTCTAATGCTTCTTAAATCGCGATATCGCATCCCATTTCTATGTTTCCTGATAAGATATAATATTCATTGCGAAGTGTCATGTATACCTCGTATTCCTTTCAAAGGAATGTAAGTGCGACACTTCCTTGCTAGGAAGTAGCGTTTGCAGATGTCTACGTATCGAACCAATAGAATTCTAGTGCTTCTTAAATCGCCATATCGCATCTCATATCTACGTTTCCTGATAAAATATAATTTTCATTGCGAAGTGCCATGTATACCACGTATTCCGTTCAAAAGAATATAAATGCGACACTTCCTTGCAAGGAAATAGCGTTTGCAGATGTCTAAGGATCGAAGCAATTGTGTTCTAATGCTTCTTAAATCGCGATATCGCATCCCATTTCTATGTTTCATGATAAGATATAATATTCATTGCGAAGTGTCATGTATACCTCGTATTCCTTTCAAAAGAATGTAAGTGCGACACTTCCTTGCTAGGAAGTAGCGTTTGCAGATGTCAACGTATCGAACCAATAGATTTCTAATGCTTCTTAAATCGCCATATCGCATCTCATTTCTATGTTTCATGATAAGATATAATATTCATTGTGCAGTGTTATGTATATCTCGTCTATACTTCAAATGGATGTAAATGCGACACTTCCTTGCCAGGAAATAGCGTTTGCAGATGTCTACGTATCGTAGCATTAGAGTTCTAATGCTTCACAAAACCCGATAACGCTACTCATTACTATGTTTCATGATAATATATAATACTTAATGTGGAGTGTTATATATACCTCGTATTCACTTCAAAAGAATGTAAATGAGACACTTCCTTGCTTGGAATTAGCGTTTGCAGATATCTACGTATCGAAGCAATAGAGTTCTAAAGCTTCTTAAATCGCGATATCGCATCTCATGTCTATGTCTCGTGATAAGATATAATGTTCATTGTGCAGTGTTATGAATACCTCGTATTCACTTCAAAGGAATGTAAATGCGACACTTCCTTGCTTGGAAATAGCGTTTGCAGATGTCTACGTATCGAAGCAATAGTTTTCTAATGCTTCTTAAATCGCGATATCGCATCTCATTTCTATGTTTCATGATAAGATATAATATTCATTGTGCAGTGTTATGTATACCCCGTATTCACTTGAAAAGAATGTAAATGCGACACTTCCTTGCTAGGAAGTAGCGTTTGCAGATGCCTGCGTATCGTAGCATTAGTGCTCTAATGCTTCTCGAAACGCGATATCGTTTCTCCTTTCTATGTTTCATGATAATATTTAATATTCATTGCTTAGTGTCATGTGTACTTCGTGTTCACTTCAAAAGAATGTAAACGCGACACTTCCTTGCCAGGAAATAGCGTTTGCAGATGTCTACGTATCGTAGCATTAGAGTTCTAATGCTTCTCAATACCCGATAACGCTACTCATTACTATGTTTCATGATAATATATAATACTTATTGTGGAGTGTTATATATACCTCGTATTCACTTCAAAAGAATGTAAATGAGACACTTCCTTGCTTGGGATTAGCGTTTGCAGATGTCTACGTATCGAAGCAATAGATTTCTATAGCTTGCTAATTCCCGATATCGCATCTCATATCTATGTTTCATGATAATATATAATATTCACTGCGAAGTGTCATGTATACCTCGCATACACTTCAAATGAATGTGAATGCGACAGTTCCATGCTAGGAAATAGTGTTTGCAGATATCTACGTATCGAAGCAATAGAGTTCCATAGCTTCTTAAATCGCGATATCGCATCTCATTTCTATGTTTCATGGTAAGATATAATATTTATTGTGCAGTGTTATGTATGCCTCGTATTCACCACAAAAGAATTTAAATGCGACACTTCCTTGCTAGGAAATAGCGTTTGCCGATGTCTATGTATCGAAGAAATAGTGTTCTAATGCTTCTTAAATCGCCATATCGCATCTCATTTCTATGTTTCGTGATAAGATATAATATTCATTGCGAAGTGTCATGCTTACCTCGTATTCATTTCAAAAGAATGTATATGCGACTCTTCCTTGCTAGGAAATAGCGTTTGCTGATGTCTACGTAACGAAGCAATTGTGTTCTAATGCTTCTTAAATCGCGATATCGCATCCCATTTCTATGTTTCATGATAAGATATAATATTCATTGTGCAGTGTTATGTATACCCCGTATTCACTTGAAAAGAATGTAAATGCGACACTTCCTTGCTAGGAAGTAGCGTTTGCAGATGCCTGCGTATCGTAGCATTAGTGCTCTAATGCTTCTCAGAACGCGATATCGTTTCTCCTTTCTATGTTTCATGATAATATATAATATTCATTGCTTAGTGTCATGTGTACCTCGTATTCACTTCAAAAGAATGTAAACGCGACACTTCCTTGCCAGGAAATAGCGTTTGCAGATGTCTACGTATCGTAGCATTAGAGTTCTAATGCTTCCCAATACCCGATAACGCTACTCATTACTATGTTTCATGATAATATATAATACTTATTGTGGAGTGTTATATATACCTCGTATTCACTTCAAAAGAATGTAAATGAGACACTTCCTTGCTAGGAAATAGCGTTTGCAGATGTATACGTATCGAAGCAATGGACTTCTAATGCTTCATAAATCGCCATATCGCATCTCATTTCTATGGTTTATGACAAGATATAATATTCATTGTGCAGTGTTATGTGTATCTCGTCTACTCTTCAAATGAAAGTAAATGGGACACTTCCTTGCTAGGAAATAGCGTTTGCCGATGTCTATGTATCGAAGAAATAGTGTTCTAATGCTTCTTAAATCGCCATATCGCATCTCATTTCTATGTATCATGATAAGATATAATACTCATTGCGAAGTGTCATGTATACCTCGTATTCACTACAATTGAATGTAAATGCGACTCTTCCTTGCAAGGAAATAGCGTCTGCAGATGTCTAGGTATCGTAGCAATAGAGTTCTAATGCTTCTTAAAACGCGATATCGCATCTCACTTCTATGTTTCATGGTAAGATATAATATGATTTGCGAAGTGTTATGTATTCCTAGTCTACACTTCAAATGAATGTAAATGCGACACTTCCTTGCAAGGATATAGCGTTTGCAGATGTCTACGTATCGTAGCAATAGAGTTCTTATGATTCTCAATACCCGATAACGCTACTCATTACTATGTTTCATGATAATATATAATACTTATTGTGGAGTGTTATATATACCTCGTATTCACTTCAAAAGAATGTAAATGAGACACTTCCTTGCTTGGGATTAGCGTTTGCAGATGTCTACGTATCGAAGCAATAGATTTCTATAGCTTGCTAATTCCCGATATCGCATCTCATATCTATGTTTCATGATAATATATAATATTCACTGCGAAGTGTCATGTATACCTCGCATACACTTCAAATGAATGTGAATGCGACAGTTCCATGCTAGGAAATAGTGTTTGCAGATATCTACGTATCGAAGCAATAGAGTTCCATAGCTTCTTAAATCGCGATATCGCATCTCATTTCTATGTTTCATGGTAAGATATAATATTTATTGTGCAGTGTTATGTATGCCTCGTATTCACCACAAAAGAATTTAAATGCGACACTTCCTTGCCAGGAAATAGCGTTTGCAGATGTCTACGTATCGTAGCATTAGAGTTCTAATGCTTCTCAATACCCGATAACGCTACTCATTACTATGTTTCATGATAATATATAATACTTATTGTGGAGTGTTATATATACCTCGTATTCACTTCAAAAGAATGTAAATGAGACACTTCCTTGCTTGGGATTAGCGTTTGCAGATGTCTACGTATCGAAGCAATAGATTTCTATAGCTTGCTAATTCCCGATATCGCATCTCATATCTATGTTTCATGATAATATATAATATTCACTGCGAAGTGTCATGTATACCTCGCATACACTTCAAATGAATGTGAATGCGACAGTTCCATGCTAGGAAATAGTGTTTGCAGATATCTACGTATCGAAGCAATAGAGTTCCATAGCTTCTTAAATCGCGATATCGCATCTCATTTCTATGTTTCATGGTAAGATATAATATTTATTGTGCAGTGTTATGTATGCCTCGTATTCACCACAAAAGAATTTAAATGCGACACTTCCTTGCTAGGAAATAGCGTTTGCCGATGTCTATGTATCGAAGAAATAGTGTTCTAATGCTTCTTAAATCGCCATATCGCATCTCATTTCTATGTATCATGATAAGATATAATACTCATTGCGAAGTGTCATGTATACCTCGTATTCACTACAATTGAATGTAAATGCGACTCTTCCTTGCAAGGAAATAGCGTCTGCAGATGTCTAGGTATCGTAGCAATAGAGTTCTAATGCTTCTTAAAACGCGATATCGCATCTCACTTCTATGTTTCATGGTAAGATATAATATGATTTGCGAAGTGTTATGTATTCCTAGTCTACACTTCAAATGAATGTAAATGCGACACTTCCTTGCAAGGAAATAGCGTTTGCAGATGTCTACGTATCGTAGCAATAGAGTTCTTATGATTCTTAAAACGCGATATCGCATCTCATTTCTATGTTTCATGGTAAGATATAATATGATTTGCGAAGTGTCATGTATTCCTAGTCTACACTTCAAATGAATGTAAATGCGACACTTCCTTCCTAGGAAATAGCGTCTGCAGATGTCTTCGTATCGAAGCAATTGAGTTCTAATACTTCGTAATTCGCGATATCGCTTCTCATTTCTACGTTTCATAATACGAGATAATATTCATTGCGAAGTGTCTTGTATACCTCGCACACACTTCAAATGAATGTAATTCCGACACTTCCTTTCTGGTAGATTACGTTTCCAGATGTCTACGTGTCGAAGCAATAGAGTTCTAATGCTTCTTAAAACGAGATATCGCATATCATTTCTGTTTCATGATAAGATATAATATTTATTGCGAAGTGTCATGTATACCTCGCATCCACTTCAAATGAATGTAAATGCTACACTTGCTTGCTAGGAAACAGCGTTTGCAGATGTCTCCGTATCGAAGCAATAGAGTTCTAATGCTTCTAAAATCGCGATATCGCATCTCATTTTTATGTATCATGATAAGATATAATATTCATTGTGCAGTGTTATGTATACGTCGTATTCAATTGAAAAGAATGTAAATGCGACAGTTTCTTGCTAGGAAAAGGAATGCAGATGCCTACGTATCATAGCAATAGAGTTCTAATGCTTCTTGAAACGCGATATCAATCCTCATTTCTATATTTCATGATAAGATGTAATATTCATGGCATCGCATTATGTTTATCTGCTTCTGCACATGAATTGAGTGTAAACCCTACAATTTCTTGCCCGGGGATAGCGTTTCTAGATGTCCAGGTGCCGAAGCATTTAATTTGTTATGCTTCATGCACCGCAATATCATATAAACCGCATTTCATATAAACAGTTCAAAGTAAGTTAGAAGGTTGTAAAGCTCTATGCATCGCATTATGCTTATCTGCTTCTGTGCTTTATAATGCTCTGGGATGTGAGAAGGCCCTCAACCATCCTTAACCCCCTAAAGGGAAGTCAAAATTTCAGCGGCCCTGCAGGTGGGTCATGGGAGCGCGGCGCGCGAGGCGCTACGCAATTTAAATGATCAGGAGGATCCCCTCAGGGACACCCAAGAAGGCGAGAAGAGGAAATCGCCGAAGTCCACTGATCGATGGACCCGAACAATACCGAAGCCTACAGCCCACTCCACCAAGGAGCCCCGAGGAGGATCCAGGAGACCCGAGGACCACCAGCGAATTCAAGGAACCTGAAGAAGAGAACGTGAGAGCTTATTCGCTAAAGCGTCCCATTTCTTGTGTCGCATATTGTATATTGTATCTTATATCGTGAAGCGAGTTATAATACCCGGTAATTCGCGGCGTGTTGCGTAGTTTCCCGTAACCCTTGTTAGTTAAACCCACGTCGAGACCATAAATAAACATGCCGTGACTTCAGTATCTCGCGATCTGAGTGTGTGTACTTGGCTAGTCATAGTCGAGAGGAGGAGCATTTCGAAGTTTCAAGGGTTGTTCCGCCCCAGGGTTCCCGGGGTCGTGTAGTCTATCCCTTTGCTACTTTCTGAGCAGCTGGCGCCCAAGAAAAGTTGTACGTGAGCGGATACCTTGGAACGATAGATCGCTTTAGATTAAAGTACGTTTTACACTTTAAAGCATTTAGATAATTAACCCCTTCGAGCTTCCCTGACTTACTATATATAGGTTTCCGTCACAACTAATAGGAACCATTACTTTACATAGATATATAGAACACACATAGTTTTAAACGTAGAACTGAGAATTTGAGAACTTACTTTGAAACGTTAGTAGTGAGGAATTCCATCGGATTTCATAGAAATTCAGAACTTACTTGCTATGAAACATAGGCAGATAAGGGCCATCGCGTTGCTTAGAACTTTAGAACTTGCTTACTTCAACAAAGATTTCTATTGGCTTCGTCCGTTCTTTTAGAAGAGTTTTTGATAAACCACATACTTTTCACACTTCTGATATCTTTGAAAGTTCACGAGATGTAATCGTTTAAGTTTTAAAATGATTACTTAGTGTGGATTATTATTTAGTAACTCGCTCATAAACGAGTCTGCATAGGATATAATCCATAAGTTTTTAAGCCTGGAATTTATGCAGTTATTTGTTATTCACTTATTGCTCAAACGACAAAGATTCTGACCACTTCAAAATGGTTGACTTTCATCAATTTTCTTAAAAATTGAAATACTGCCCAACTGCTTGTATTAAAGACTGTAATTAAATCTTTCAAAACATTTTACCTCTTATAGATGAATTCTGGAATTGAAATTGAATGTTTGACTTTTCTAACTCCTGTTTAGAAATCTTTCTATTGGAATGTTCAAGTATTTTTCATATTCGTAATTATTAAAAATGTTTTACTTGATTCTTTAATTTAATATTTAGAATTTTCTGAGAAATATTTTTTTATGGTAATGAACTATATAATTGCAATTATAATTCTTTATGAAATAATAATAACAGAAAGGTATGTATCCATTCTTGTAGATTTGTCAAGAGTATTTAATCTTACTATCTAAAATGAAACATTGAGATCTGTTTACAATCTAATGTAATTTAATTACCTTTTGATTCAAATTCACAATGATAATCTTCCATAGTTCAACAATTTCGTGAGCTGTCCTCAGGAATCCGCAGCTCAGTACTTATAAAATGAACGACACAAAGAACAGCCTAACCAAACGTATTCGAACCGATTTTTCAATACTAATCTTATCATGTTTAACTTATGCTGCAAACTATTGAAATGCCCTTCGAAAAGTGTTTATTCACAGTGAAGTAAACGGTAAGTATTACGCCTTCCACCACTGTTTACAATACGTATGTTTCATTTACTATCAAAACCGTGAGTATTATCGCCTTTCTTTACTTTTTGTAACCTTCAACGCCTTCATGTTACAGATCGTTAAACTTGCCTTAAAATGCTCTATCGTATTACGGAAGAATGGACATACCAATTCATTTAAAAGAATGAAGGTAACCTTCATATGTCCAACATAACTCCACTTACAAAAAAACTATTTTCATCAACGGATGGTCCCTTTGTACTATGCAATTTTATATTAGCAAAAACTTCTATGAAACTTATAGTTTCGTGGATATCTGAGGTGCTAATTATTACTGCCCCACCCTGTATATTGTTATGGATGTGTCCAACAAGGCAACGATGAACAGAGTTAAATTTAATATTATGATGTTTATTATTTTACTTATAGTATATTTGTTTTTCTGGAATTTTGCCAAAAAACAATGTTCACGATGTCGACAGATGAATATATTTGCCTTAGAATTACAAGAGCCAACAATTTCGAAAGTAGAATATTACTTTACTTCGCTAACCGAATCATTGCAAACGTTAAGTAAAGTGCGTGCCTTTCAAAACAGTCAGATGCAAATTACGATACAACGTTTCCAAGAAATGGTACGTGCCACTGTTTTTTAATTTCCGTTTATTTAATCAAAGGAAATTTAATTGAAATATCCGCAAAATTTGAGGACAAAAAGTTATTGTAATTTTACGCAACATATATGATGGTGATAAAGGATAAGTATACGGAACTGAAAATGGAAAGTAGCGAGCAGAAAAAGAAACTGATGGAGCTACAAGGTAGATTGATACATCCGTCAAATGATGATTCTAGGTTAATAAAATCTGTTAATCAAAGAACTATTGCAAAAATCAAGTATAATCAATATTACTTCTGCTCAAAGGCTATAATAGAATTGGACCGAAATGGGTACAAAACTGGCAATTATATCTATACGTTCTATTCTATGCAAAGGCAAATATATCAAAGAGAAACGATGTGTTACTTACAAATTACTTATGTTCCTAGATATCTCACTAATTCAGGCTTCTTGTCTTGCAGAACTAATCATTCATGTAACATGTAAAGGAGTCGAAGAATAGTAAGAGATTTTTATATTTCATAGCCTCACTTGATACGTCGATTGGATCACGTAAAATATCGGACATTAATTGCATCTACATCTTCAGACATTAAATATATAATTGCAACAACATATTTAATAGCGTTTTAATAACATTTTTCTAATTGTTCATATCTATGTCTAATAAATATATATTAATCGAATAAGTTGCTTTACCAAAGAATAAAAGTATCTGAGGCTTACAAATCGGAGCATTACATAACAAACGTGCATCACATATATAGTATTACATGTAACAAAAGATGAAGACCAAAAAGATCGTACATAAGTTGAATCCACAATGCGGTCATAGAGATACAGAAACGGCAAAAATTCCAAACAATAATTAAAAAATTCAAAAAGGGGGGAGTGAAAATCCATCTCCTTGACGATGATAAGGAACAAGTCTGCCTCATGCACTACAATATCCCAAACAGCCAGCGATTGGCACGCCAATGACAACGGATGGAACGAATTCCGTGTCAGAACTGTGCTAACAAAGTGCTCCTACTCAGCTTTCGAAATGGCATACTGTTAGTACTGGGGCGGCATTCGTATCACGGCACTATTAAAGCACCGAGATATAGCACACGGGCTACACGGCCGTGACAATGACACTATCAGCTCACCATAGCTACACGCGTGGTTGTGGCGTAGGCTGACATTTACTAATGGGGAAGCTGTTTCCATAAAAATTATAAGCAAATATGAAAAATGACTGAACTGTGCAATTTATTTATTTTGATTCCAATATAGATACACCGGCACAACACAAAGATATAAGAACTCGATTTTATTATTTTCTATAAACTAGCTCGATAGGGCGATTTTTTCCATAAAGTCGATAATTACTTTGTCATAAAAATATATACACTTATTTTATATATATTTTCTTCAATTTATTGTTACAAATTCCTGCAATTGAGGGTTACATTAAATACGATGACAGCATGTTATTTCAAAAATTACACAAGGCGAAGTTAGGGACGCAACAGCATGAATTTTTATTTTATAAGTAATATTTTTCTTATAAATAATATTTTTAGTCTATGATGGATTGAAAGAAATATATACGACTCGCTCAATAACTATAAATATAGGAAAACGACCATCAAAATGTCTATCAATACTCATATGCTGAGCATCTACTGACATCTAACGGTTCTAATTTGTATGAAAGCACAGGTTCCCCATTGCCAAATGTGATCCTGCGTCATTGCTGAGGAGATTCATGAATGGAGCGATGATACGCGTGTCACCATGGTGCTGGTTCTGCGCGATTCGCTTGTCTAGAACGTGCTGGTAACACGTTCTGGCATTTTAGTCAACGAATCCGGTCACAGATGACTACGAATCAGTTGACACTCCTCGGAAGTGGCAATATAGTGCCGGCATGGTGTCGCTACCATCTTGCCGTTTGTTATCTGGGATGCTTTTTAGTGCATTACTCGGAATTGAATTTGAACACATAGCTACTTAATCGCAAATTTGTATGTACTGTGACGTGGTGAAGTCACAAGGCTCGCTCACCCCCCCCCCCCCCCCCCCCACTGCTTCGGTTAGACTAGCTCGAAGATCACCACCCATGCGAGAAGCGCGAAACAGACCATCGCGATAGCTGTATTTGCGAGGAGCGTGAAATACACGATGGTAGAACCACCCCCCCCCCCCTCCCGTTCGTTTCTCTCTCACCGTTCTACGGATTAGACTGGCGAGCTGATGGAAGAAGCGACCCATAAGACAACTCTTCGGCGGATAATAAGATCTCAGGTTCGTGGAAGGGCTGTGCGCCGAGGTAGCGTGACGGGCTCGACGGTGGAGGAGTCGGGAAGTGAGCAAGAAGAGACCCTGAAGCCCGAAGGATAGGATCGAGAGCTCTGCAACGATAAGACCGCTGCCATAGTCCATGGAGACAAACAGGATGGTTCTCGGGTGTGAGAAGTACCTCTACACCTCCCCCATTAGAACTCTATTGCTTCGATACGTAGACATCTGGAAACTCTATTCCCTAGCAAGGAAGTGTTGCATTTACATTTTTTTGACGTGTAGACGAGAATACATGACACTTCGCAATGAATATTATATCTTATCATGAAACATAGAAATGAGATGCGATATCGCGTATTGAGAAGCATTAGATATCTATTGCTACGATACGTAGACATCTGCAAGCGCTATTTCCTAGCAAGGAAGTACCGCATTTACATTCTTTTGAAGTGAATACGAGGTATACATATCACTCCACAATGCATATTATATCTTATCATGAAACATAGAAATGAGATGCGATATCACGATATATGAAGCACTATAAGCCTGTTGCTTCGATACGTAGACATCTGCAAACGCTATTTCCTAGCAACGAAGTGTCGCATTTACATTATTTCGAAGCGAATACGAGGTAAACACAGCACGTCGCAATGAATATTATATCTTATCATGAAGTATAGATATGAGATGCGATATCCCGTCTTAAAAAGCATGAGAACTCTAACGCTACGATACGTAGCCATCTGCAAACTCTATTTCCTAGCAAGGAAGTGTCGCATTTACATTCTGTTGAAGTGTAGACGAGATTACATGACACTTCGCAATGAATATTATATCCTGACATGAAACATAGAAATGAGATGCGATATCCCGTTTTAAGAAGTAATAAAACTCTATTGCTTCGGTACGGAGACATCTGCAAACGCTATTTCCTAGGATGGAAGTGTCGCATTTACATTCATTTACAGTGAATACGAGGTATAAGTGACACTTCGCAATGAATATTATATCTTATCATGAAACATAGACATGAGATGTGATATCGCGTTTTAAGAAGAGTCAGAACTCTATTTCTACGATACGAAGACATCTGCAAACGCTATTTCCTAGCAAGGAAGTGTCGCATTTACATTCTTTTGAAGTGAATACGAGGTATACATAGCATTTCGCAATGGATATTATGTCTTATCGTGAAACATAGAAATGAGATGCGACATCACGTTTTATGAAGCATTAGAACTCTATTGCTTCGATACGTAGACATCTGCGAACGCTATTTCCTAGCAAGGAAGCGTCGCATATACATTCGTTTGAAGTGTAGACGAGGAATACATAACACTGCACAATGAATATTATATCTTATCATGAAACATAGAAATGAGATGCTATATGGCGATATAAGAAGCATTAGAACACTATTGCTTCGATAGGTAGACATGGGCAAACGCTATTTCCTCGCAAGGAAGTGTCGCATTTACATTCTTTTGAAGTGAATACGAGGAATACATAACACTTCACAATGAATATTATATCTTATCATGAAACATAGAAATGAGATGCGATATGGCGATTTAAGAAGCTTTAGAAATCTATTGCTTGGATACGTAGATATCGGCAAACGCTATTTCCTAGCAAGGAAGTGTCGCATATACATTCATTTGAAGTGTATGCGAGGTATACATGACACTACGCAATGTACATTATATACTATCATGAGACATAGAAATGAGATGCGATATCGCGAATTAGCAAGCTTTAGAACTCTATTACTTCGATACGTAGACATCTGCAAACGCTACTTCCTAGCAAGGAAGTGTCACATTTACATTCATTTGAAGTACAGACGAGATATACATAACACCGCACAATGAATATTATATCTTATCATGAAACATAGAAATAAGATGCTATATGGCGACTTAAGAAGCATTAGAACTCTGTTGCTTCGATACGTAGACATCGGCAAACGCTATTTCCTAGCAAGGAAGTGTCGCATTTACATTCTTTTGAAGTGAATACGAAGTATACATAACCCTCCTCAATGAATATTATATCATGTCATGAAAGATACGAATGAGATGCGATATCGCGTTATAAAAAACATTAGATCTCTATTGCTTCGAAATGTAGACATCTGGAAACGTAGTTTCCTAGAAAGGAAGTGTCGCATTTACATTCATTTGAAGTGTATGCGAGGTATACATGACACTTCACAATGAATATTATATCTTATCATGAAACATACAAATGAGGTGCGATATCGTGTCTTGAGAAGCATTAGAACTCTATTGCTTCCATACGTAGACATCTGCAAATGCTATTTCCCTGCAGGGAAGTGTCGCGTTTACATTCTTTTGAAGTGAATACGAGGTATACATAACACTCCACAATGAATATTATATATTATCATGAAACATACTAATGAGAAGCGATATCGCGTTTTGAGCAGCATTAGAAATCTATTGCTTCCATACGTAGACATCTGCAAACGCTATTTCCTGGCAAGGAAGTGTCGCGTTTACATTCTTCTGAAGTGAATACGAGGTATACATAACACTCCACAATGAATATTATATCTTATCATGAAACATAGAAATGAGATGCGATATGGCGTTTTAAGCAGCATTATAACTCCATTGCTTCGATACGTAGACATCTTCAAACGCTATTTCCTAGCAAGGAAGAGTCGCACTTACATTCCTTTGCAGTGAATACGATGTATACATGACAATTCGCAATGTATATTATATCTTATCATGAAACATAGAAATGCGGTGGGACAACGCGATTTAAGATGCATTAGGTCTCTATTGCTTCGATACGGTTACATCTGCAAACGCTATTTAATAGCAACGAAGTGTCGCATTTACATTCCTTTGAAGTGAATACGAGATATACATAACCCTCCTCAATGAATATTATATCTCATCATGAAGCATGGAAATGAGAATCGAAATGGCTATTTAAGGTGCATTAGAACTCTATTGCTTCGATACGTAGACATCTGCAAACGCTACTTCCTGGCAAGGAAGTGTCGCATTAACATTCTTTTGAAGTGTATACGAGGTATACATAATACTGCACAATAAATATTGTGTCTTCTCGCGAAACATAGAAATGAAATGCGATATCGCGTTTTGAGTAACATTAGAACTCTATTGCTTCGTTACGTATACATCTAGAAACGCTATAACTTAGCAAGGAAGTGTCGCTTTTACATTCATCTGAAGTGTATGCGAGCTATACATGACACTTCGCAATGAATATTATATCTTATAATGAAACACAGGTGTGAGATGCGATATCGCGTTTTAAGAAGCATTAGAATATTTTTGCTTCGATAAATAGAAATCTGCAAACGCTACTTCCTAGCAAGGAAGTGTCGCATTTACATTCATTGGAAATCTATGCGAGGTATATATAAAAATTTCATCCTATCATGAAACATAGAAATGAGATGCGATATCCCGTTTTAAGAAGCATTAGAACTCTATTGCTTCGAAACGTAGACATTTGTGAACGCTACTTCCTAGCAAGGAAGTGTCGCATTTACATTCTTTTCAGGTGAATACAGGGAGTACATATCACATCGCAATGAATATTATATCTTATCACGAAACGTAGAAATGAGTTGCGATATCGCGATTTAAGTAGCGTTAGAACTGTATTGCTACGATACGTGGACATCTGAATACGCTATTTCCTAGCATGGAAGTGTCGCATTTAAATTCTTTTGAAGTGAATACGAGGTGTACATGACACTTCGCAATGAATATTATATCTTATCACGAAACATATATAATGAGATGCGATATCGCGATTTAAGTAGCATTAGAACGCTATTGTTACGATACGTAGACATTTGCAAACGCTATTTCCTAGCAAGCAATAGTCGCATTTACATTCTTCTGAAGTGAATGCGAGGTGTACATGACACTTCGCAATGAATATTACATCTTATCACGAAACATAGAAAAAAGATGCGATATCGCGATATAAGTAGCATTAGAACTCTATTGCTACGATACGTAGACATCTGAATACGCTATTTTCTAGCAAGAAAGTGTCGCATTTACATTCGCTTGGAGTGAATACGAGGTATACATGACACATCGCAATGAATATTATATCTTATCACGAAACGTAGAAATGAGATGCGATATCGCGATTTAAGTAGCGTTAGAACTCTATTGCTACGATACGTGGACATCTGAATACGCTATTTCCTAGCAAGAAAGTGTCGCATTTACATTCGTTTGGAGTGTATACGAGGTATACATGACACATAGCAATGAATATTATATCTTATCATGAAACGTAGAAATGAGTTGCGATATCGCGATTTAAGTAGCGTTAGAACTCTATTGCTACGATACGTGGACATCTGAATACGCTATTCCCTAGCAAGGAAGTGTCGCATTTACATTCGTTTGGAGTGAATGCGAGGTATACATGACACTTCGCAATGAATATTATATCTTATCACGAAACATAGAAATGAGATGCGATATCGCGATTTAAGTAGCATTAGAACTCTATTGCTACGATACGTAGACATCTGCAAACGCTATTTCCTAGCAAGCAATAGACGCATTTTCATTCTTTTGAAGTGAATACGAGATATACATGACACTTCGTAATGAATATTATATCTTATCATGAAACATAGAAGTGAGATGCGATATCGCGTTTTAAAAAGCATTCGAACTCTATTGCCTCTACGATTATGCATCTGCAGACGCTACTTCCGAGCATGGAAGTGTCGCATTTACATTCTTTTGAAGTGAATACGAGGTGTACATGACACTGCGCAATGAATATCATATCTTATCACGAAACGTAGAAATGATTTGCGATATCGCGATTTACGTAGCGTTAGAACTCTAGTGCTACGATACGTAGACATCTGAATACGCTATTTCCTAGGAAGGAAGTGTCGCATTTACATTCGTTTGGAGTGAATACGAGGTATACTTGACACTTCGCAATGAATATTATATCTTATCATGAAGCACAGAAATGAGATGCGATATCGCGTTTTGAGAAGCATTAGAACTCTATGGCCTCGATGCGGAGACATCTGCAAAGGCTACTTCCTAGCATGGAGGTGTCGAACTTACATTCCTTTGAAGTGAATACGAGGTATACATGACACTTGGCAATGAATATTATATATTATCACGAAACATATAAATGAAATGCGATATCGCGATTTAAGTAGCATTAGAACGCTATTGCTACGATACGTAGACATCTGCAAACGCTATTTCCTAGCAAGCAATAGTCGCATTTCCATTCTTTTGAAGTGAATACGAGGTACACATGACACTTCGTAATGAATATTTTATCTTATCATGAAACATAGAAGAGAGATGCGATATCGCGTTTTAAGAAGCATTAGAACTCTATGGCCTCGATGCGGAGACCTCTGCAAACGCTATTTCCTAGCATGGAAGTGACGCATTTTCATTCTTTTGAAGTGAATACGATGTATACATGACACTTCGCAATGAGTATTATATCTTATCGTGAAACATATAAATGAGACGTGATATCGCGATTTAAGTAGCATTAGAACTCTAATGCTACGATACGTAGACATCAGAATACGCTATTTCCGAGCAAGGAAGATTCGTATTTACATTCTTTTGAAGTGAATACGAGGTATACATGACACTTCGCAATGAACATTATATCTTATTATGTAACATAGTTGTGAGATGCGATATCGCGTTTTAAGTAGCATTAGAAATCTATTGCCTCGACGCGTAGACATCTGCAGACGCTATTTCCTAGCATGGAAGTGTCGCATTTACATTCTCTTGAAGTGAACACGAGGTGTACATGACACTTCGCAATGAATATTCTATCTTATCAGGAAACATAGAAATGAGATGCGATATCGCGTTTTGAGAAGCATTAGAATTCTATTGCTACGATACGTAGACATCTGCAAACGCTATTTCCTAGCAACCAATAGTCGCATTTACATTCTTTTGAGGTGAATTCGAGGGTTACATGACACTTCGGAATGAATATTATAACTTATCACGAAACATAGATATGAGATGCGATATCGCGATCTAAGAAGCATTAGAACTCTATTGCTACGATACGTAGACATCTTCAAACGCTATTTCCTAGCAAACAATAGTCGCATTTACATTCTTTTGAAGTGAATACGAGGTATACATGACACTTCGGAATGAATATTATAACTTATCACGAAACATAGAAATGAGATGCGATATCGCGATTTAAGTAGCATTAGAACTCTATTGCTACGATACGAAGACATCTGAATACGCTATTTCCTAGCAAGGAATTGTCGCATTTACATTCTTTTGAAGTGAATACGAGGTATACATGACAATTCGCAATGAATATTATATCTTATCATGAGACATAGAAGAGAGATGCGATACCGCGTTTTGAGAAGCATTAGAACTCTATTGCTACGATACGTAGACATCTGCAAACGCTATTTCCTAGCAAGGAATAGTCGCATTTTCATTCTTTTGAAGCGAATACGAGGTATACATGACACTTCGCAATGAATATTATATCTTATCAGGAAACATAGAAATGAGATGCGATATCGCGTTTTGAGATGCATTAGAATTCTATTGCTACGATACGTAGACATCTGCAAACGCTATTTCCTAGCAACCAATAGTCGCATTTACATTCTTTTGAGGTGAATTCGAGGGTTACATAACACTTCGGAATGAATATTATAACTTATCACGAAACATAGAAATGAGATGCGATATCGCGATCTAAGAAGCATTAGAACTCTATTGCTACGATACGTAGATATCTTCAAACGCTATTTCCTAGCAAACAATAGTCGCATTCACATTCTTTTGAAGTGAATACGAGGTATACATGACACTTCGCAATGAATATTATATCTTATCATGAATAATAGAAGAGAGACGCGATATCGCGTTTTAAGAAGCATTAGAACTCTATGGCCTCGATTCGGAGACATCTGCAAAGGCTACTTCCTAGCATGGAGGTGTCGAACTTACATTCTTTTGAAGTGAATACGATGTATACATGACACTTGGCTATGAATATTATATATTATCACGAAACTTATAAATGAGATGCGATATCGCGATTTAAGTAGCATTAGAACGCTATTGCTACGATGCGTAGACATCTGCAAACGCTATTCCCTAGGAAGCAATAGTCGCATTTTCATTCTTTTGAAGTGAATACGAGGTATACATGACACTTCGTAACGAATATTTTATCTTATCACGAAACATAGAAATGGAATGCGACATCTCGTTTTAAGAAGCACTAGGACTCTTTTGCTACGATACGTAGAAATCTGCAAACGCTATTTCCTAGCAAGCTATAGTCGCACTTACACTCTTTTGAAGAGAATACGAGGTATACATGACACTTCGTAATGAATATTATTTCTTATCATGAAACGTAGAATAGTGATGCGATATCGCGTTTTAAGAAGCATTAGAACTCTATGGCCTCGATGCGGAGACCTCTGCTAACGCTATTTCCTAGCATGGAAGTGTCGCATTTACATTCGTTTGGAGTGAATACGAGGTATTCATGACACATCGCAATGAAGATTATATCTTATCATGAAGCATAGAAATGAGATGCGCCATCTCGTTTTAAGATGCATTAGATCTCTATTGCTACGATACGTAGACATCCGCAAACGCTATTTCCTAGCATGGAGGTGTCGAACTTACATTCTTTTGAAGTGAATACGAGGTATACATGACACTTCGCAATGAATATTATATCTTATCACGAAACATATAAATGAGATGCGATATCGCGATTTAAGTAGCATTAGAACTCTATTGCTACGATACGTAGACATCTGCAAACGCTATTTCCTAGCAAGCTATAGTCGCACTTACACTCTTTTGTAGAGAATACGAGGTATACATGACATTTCGTAATGAATATTATATCTTATCATGAAACGTAGAAGAGAGATGCGATATCGCGTTTTAAGAAGCATTAGAAATCTGTTGCCTCGACGCGTAGACATCTGGAGACGCTATTTCCTAGCATGGAAGTGTCGCATTTACATTCTTTTGAAGTGAATACGAGGTGTACATGACACTTCGCAATGAATATTATATCTTATCAGGAAACATAGAAATGAGATGCGATATCGCATTTTGAGAAGCATTAGAATTCTATTGCTACGATACGTAGACATCTGCAAACGCTATTTCCTAGCAACCAATAGTCGCATTTACATTCTTTTGATGTGAATTCGAGGGTTACATGACACTTCGGAATGAATATTATAACTTATCACGAAACATAGAAGTGAGATGCGATATCGCGATCTAAGAACCATTAGACCTCCATTGCTACGATAAGTAGGCATCTGTAAACGCTATGCCCTAGCAAGGAATAGTCGCATTTACATTCTTTTGAAGTGAATACTAGGTATACATGACACTTCGCAATGAATATTATATCTTATCATGAAGCATAGAATTGAGATGCGATATCGCGTTCTGAGAAGCATTAGAAATCTATTGCTACGATACGTAGACATGTGAAAACGCTATTTTCTTGCATGGAAGTGCCGCACTTATATTCTTTTGAAGTGAATAATAGGTATACGTTTCACTTCGCAATGAATATTATATCTTATCATGAAACATAGAAGAGAGATGCGATATCGCGTTTTAGGAAGCATTAGAAATCTACGGCCTCGATGCGGAGCCACCTGCAAACGCTATTTCCTAGTATGGAAGTGACGCACTTACATTCTTTTGATGTGAATGCGAGGTATACATGACACTTGGCAATGAATATTGTATATTATCACGAAACTTATAATTGGGATGCGATATCGCTATTTAAGTAGCATTACAACGCTATTGCTACGATACGTAGACATCTGCAAACGCTATTCCCTAGCAAGCAATAGTCGCATTTTCATTCTTTTGAAGTGAATACGAGGTATACATGACACTTCGTAATGAATATTTTATCTTATCATGAAACATAGAAATGAGATGCGATATCGCGATTTAAGTAGCATTAGAACACTATTGCTGCGATACGTAGACATCTGAATACGTTATTTCCTAGCAAGGAAGTGTCGCATTTGCTTTCGTTTGGAGAGAATACGAGGTATACTTGACACTTCGCAATGAATATTATATCTTATCAGGAAACATAGAAATGAGATGCGATATCGCGTTTTGAGATGCATTAGAATTCTATTGCTACGATACGTAGACATCTGCAAACGCTATTTCCTAGCAACCAATAGTCGCATTTACATTCTTTTGAGGTGAATTCGAGGGTTACATAACACTTCGGAATGAATATTATAACTTATCACGAAACATAGAAATGAGATGCGATATCGCGATCTAAGAAGCATTAGAACTCTATTGCTACGATACGTAGATATCTTCAAACGCTATTTCCTAGCAAACAATAGTCGCATTCACATTCTTTTGAAGTGAATACGAGGTATACATGACACTTCGCAATGAATATTATATCTTATCATGAATAATAGAAGAGAGACGCGATATCGCGTTTTAAGAAGCATTAGAACTCTATGGCCTCGATTCGGAGACATCTGCAAAGGCTACTTCCTAGCATGGAGGTGTCGAACTTACATTCTTTTGAAGTGAATACGATGTATACATGACACTTGGCTATGAATATTATATATTATCACGAAACTTATAAATGAGATGCGATATCGCGATTTAAGTAGCATTAGAACGCTATTGCTACGATGCGTAGACATCTGCAAACGCTATTCCCTAGGAAGCAATAGTCGCATTTTCATTCTTTTGAAGTGAATACGAGGTATACATGACACTTCGTAACGAATATTTTATCTTATCACGAAACATAGAAATGGAATGCGACATCTCGTTTTAAGAAGCACCAGGACTCTTTTGCTACGATACGTAGAAATCTGCAAACGCTATTTCCTAGCAAGCTATAGTCGCACTTACACTCTTTTGAAGAGAATACGAGGTATACATGACACTTCGTAATGAATATTATTTCTTATCATGAAACGTAGAATAGTGATGCGATATCGCGTTTTAAGAAGCATTAGAACTCTATGGCCTCGATGCGGAGACCTCTGCTAACGCTATTTCCTAGCATGGAAGTGTCGCATTTACATTCGTTTGGAGTGAATACGAGGTATTCATGACACTTCGCAATGAAGATTATATCTTATCATGAAGCATAGAAATGAGATGCGCCATCTCGTTTTAAGATGCATTAGATCTCTATTGCTACGATACGTAGACATCCGCAAACGCTATTTCCTAGCATGGAGGTGTCGAACTTACATTCTTTTGAAGTGAATACGAGGTATACATGACACTTCGCAATGAATATTATATCTTATCACGAAACATATAAATGAGATGCGATATCGCGATTTAAGTAGCATTAGAACTCTATTGCTACGATACGTAGACATCTGCAAACGCTATTTCCTAGCAAGCTATAGTCGCACTTACACTCTTTTGTAGAGAATACGAGGTATACATGACATTTCGTAATGAATATTATATCTTATCATGAAACGTAGAAGAGAGATGCGATATCGCGTTTTAAGAAGCATTAGAAATCTGTTGCCTCGACGCGTAGACATCTGGAGACGCTATTTCCTAGCATGGAAGTGTCGCATTTACATTCTTTTGAAGTGAATACGAGGTGTACATGACACTTCGCAATGAATATTATATCTTATCAGGAAACATAGAAATGAGATGCGATATCGCATTTTGAGAAGCATTAGAATTCTATTGCTACGATACGTAGACATCTGCAAACGCTATTTCCTAGCAACCAATAGTCGCATTTACATTCTTTTGATGTGAATTCGAGGGTTACATGACACTTCGGAATGAATATTATAACTTATCACGAAACATAGAAGTGAGATGCGATATCGCGATCTAAGAACCATTAGACCTCCATTGCTACGATAAGTAGGCATCTGTAAACGCTATGCCCTAGCAAGGAATAGTCGCATTTACATTCTTTTGAAGTGAATACGAGGTATACATGACACTTCGCAATGAATATTATATCTTATCATGAAGCATAGAATTGAGATGCGATATCGCGTTCTGAGAAGCATTAGAAATCTATTGCTACGATACGTAGACATGTGAAAACGCTATTTTCTTGCATGGAAGTGCCGCACTTATATTCTTTTGAAGTGAATAATAGGTATACATTTCACTTCGCAATGAATATTATATCTTATCATGAAACATAGAAGAGAGATGCGATATCGCGTTTTAGGAAGCATTAGAAATCTACGGCCTCGATGCGGAGTCACCTGCAAACGCTATTTCCTAGTATGGAAGTGACGCACTTACATTCTTTTGATGTGAATGCGAGGTATACATGACACTTGGCAATGAATATTGTATATTATCACGAAACTTATAATTGGGATGCGATATCGCTATTTAAGTAGCATTACAACGCTATTGCTACGATACGTAGACATCTGCAAACGCTATTCCCTAGCAAGCAATAGTCGCATTTTCATTCTTTTGAAGTGAATACGAGGTATACATGACACTTCGTAATGAATATTTTATCTTATCATGAAACATAGAAATGAGATGCGATATCGCGATTTAAGTAGCATTAGAACACTATTGCTGCCATACGTAGACATCTGAATACGTTATTTCCTAGCAAGGAAGTGTCGCATTTGCATTCGTTTGGAGAGAATACGAGGTATACTTGACACTTCGCAATGAATATTATATCTTATCATGAAACATAGAAGTGAGATGCGTCATCGCGTTTCAAGAAGCATTAGAACTCTATTGCCTCTACGTGTAGACGTCTGCAGACGCTATTTCCTAGCATGGAAGTGTCGCACTTACATTCTTTTGAAGTGAATACGAGGTATACACGACACTTCGCAGTGAATATTATAACTTATCATGAAACATAGAAGTGAGATGCGACATCGCGTTTTAAGAAGCATTAGAACTCTATTGCTACGATACGTAGACATCTGAATACGCTATTTTCTAGCAAGAAAGTGTCGCATTTACATTCGTTTGGAGTGAATACGAGGTATACATGACACTTCGCAATGAATATTATATCTTATCACGAAACATAGAAATGAGATGCGATATCGCGATTTAAGTAGCATTAGAACTCTATTGCTACGATACGTAGACATCTGCAAACGCTATTTCCTAGCAAGGAATAGTCGCATTTACATTCTTTTGAAGTGAACACGAGGTATACATGACACTTCGCAATGAAAATTATATCTTATCATGAAACATAGAAGTGAGATGCGATATCGCATTTTAAGAAGCATTCGAACTCTATTGCCTGTACGATTATGCATCTGCAGGCGTTACTTCCTAGCATGGAAGTGTCGCATTTACATTCTTTTGAAGTGAATACGAGGTGTACATGACACTGCGCAATGAATATCATATCTTATCACGAAACGTAGAAATGAGTTGCGATATCGCGATTTAAGTAGCGTTAGAACTCTATTGCTACGATACGTAGACATCTGCAAACGCTATTTCCTAGCAACCAATAGTCGCATTTACATTCTTTTGAGGTGAATTCGAGGGTTACATGACACTTCGGAATCAATATTATAACTTATCACGAAACATAGAAATGAGATGCGATATCGCGATCTAAGAAGCATTAGAACTCTATTGCTACGATACGTAGATATCTTCAAACGCTTTTTCCTAGCAAACAATAGTCGCATTTACATTCTTTTGAAGTGAATACGAGGTATACATGACACTTCGGAATGAATATTATAACTTATCACGAAACATAGAAATGAGATGCGATATCGCGATTTAAGTAGCATTAGAGCTCTATTGCTATGACACGTAGACATCTGAATACGTTATTCCCTAGCAAGGAAGTGTCGCATTTACATTCGTTTGGAGTGAGTACGAGGTATACTTGTCACTTCGCAATGAATATTTTATCTTATCATGAAGCACAGAAATGAGATGCGATATCGCGTTTTGGGAAGCATTAGAACTTTATTGCTACGATACGTAGACATCTGCAAACGCTATTTCCTAGCAAGGAATAGTCGCATTTACATTCTTTTGAAGTGAACACGAGGTATACATGACACTTCGCAATGAAAATTATATCTTATCATGAAACATAGAAGTGAGATGCGATATCGCATTTTAAGAAGCATTCGAACTCTATTGCCTGTACGATTATGCATCTGCAGACGCTACTTCCTAGCATGGAAGTGTCGCATTTACATTCTTTTGAAGTGAATACGAGGTGTACATGACACTGCGCAATGAATATCATATCTTATCACGAAACGTAGAAATGAGTTGCGATATCGCGATTTAAGTAGCATTAGAACTCTAGTGCTACGATACGTAGACATCTGAATACGCTATTTCCTAGGAAGGAAGTGTCGCATTTACATTCGTTTGGAGTGAATACGAGGTATACTTGACACTTCGCAATGAATATTATATCTTATCATGAAGCACAGAATTGAGATGCGATATCGCGTTTTGAGAAGCATTAGAACTCTATGGCCTCGATGCGGAGACATCTGCAAATGCTACTTCCTAGCATGGAGGTGTCGAACTTACATTCTTTTGAAGTGAATACGAGGTATACATGACACTTGGCAATGAATATTATATATTATCACGAAACATATAAATGAAATGCGATATCGCGATTTAAGTAGCATTAGAACGCTATTGCTACGATACGTAGACATCTGCAAACGCTATTTCCTAGGAAGCAATAGTCGCATTTTCATTCTTTTGAAGTGAATACGAGGTACACATGACACTTCGTAATGAATATTTTATCTTATCATGAAACATAGAAGAGAGATGCGATATCGCGTTTTAAGAAGCATTAGAACTCTATGGCCTCGATGCGGAGACCTCTGCAAACGCTATTTCCTAGCATGGAAGTGTCGCATTTTCATTCTTTTGAAGTGAATACGATGTATACATGACACTTCGCAATGAGTATTATATCTTATCATGAAACATATAAATGAGACGTGATGTCGCGATTTAAGTAGCATTAGAACTCTAATGCTACGATACGTAGACATCAGAATACGCTATTTCCGAGCAAGGAAGATTCGTATTTACATTCTTTTGAAGTGAATACGAGGTATACATGACACTTCGCAATGAACATTATATCTTATTATGTAACATAGATGTGAGATGCGATATCGCGTTTTAAGTAGCATTAGAAATCTATTGCCTCGACGCGTAGACATCTGCAGACGCTATTTCCTAGCATGGAAGTGTCGCATTTACATTCTTTTGAAGTGAACACGAGGTGTACATGACACTTCGCATTGAATATTATATCTTATCAGGAAACATAGAAATGAGATGCGATATCGCGTTTTGAGAAGCATTAGAATTCTATTGCTACGATACGTAGACATCTGCAAACGCTATTTCCTAGCAGCCAATAGTCGCATTTACATTCTTTTGAGGTGAATTCGAGGGTTACATGACACTTCGGAATGAATATTATAACTTATCACGAAACATAGAAATGAGATGCGATATCGCGATCTAAGAAGCATTAGAACTCTATTGCTACGATACGTAGACATCTTCAAACGCTATTTCCTAGCAAACAATAGTCGCATTTACATTCTTTTGAAGTGAATACGAGGTATACATGACACTTCGGAATGAATATTATAACTTATCACGAAACATAGAAATGAGATGCGTCATCGCGTTTCAAGAAGCATTAGAACTCTATTGCCTCTACGTGTAGACGTCTGCAGACGCTATTTCCTAGCATGGAAGTGTCGCACTTACATTCTTTTGAAGTGAATACGAGGTATACACGACACTTCGCAGTGAATATTATAAGTTATCATGAAACATAGAAGTGAGATGCGACATCGCGTTTTAAGAAGCATTAGAACTCTATTGCTACGATACGTAGACATCTGAATACGCTATTTTCTAGCAAGAAAGTGTCGCATTTACATTCGTTTGGAGTGAATACGAGGTATACATGACACATCGCAATGAATATTATATCTTATCACGAAACGTAGAAATGAGATGCGATATCGCGATTTAAGTAGCGTTAGAACTCTATTGCTACGATACGTGGACATCTGAATACGCTATTTCCTAGCAAGAAAGTGTCGCATTTACATTCGTTTGGAGTGTATACGAGGTATACATGACACATCGCAATGAATATTATATCTTATCACGAAACGTAGAAATGAGTTGCGATATCGCGATTTAAGTGGCGTTAGAACTCTATTGCTACGATACGTGGACATCTGAATACGCTATTCCCTAGCAAGGAAGTGTCGCATTTACATTCGTTTGGAGTGAATGCGAGGTATACATGACAATTCGCAATGAATATTATATCTTATCACGAAACATAGAAATGAGATGCGATATCGCGATTTAAGTAGCATTAGAACTCTATTGCTACGATACGTAGACATCTGCAAACGCTATTTCCTAGCAAGCAATAGACGCATTTTCATTCTTTTGAAGTGAATACGAGATATACATGACACTTCATAATGAATATTATATCTTATCATGAAACATAGAAGTGAGATGCGATATCGCGTTTTAAGAAGCATTCGAACTCTATTGCCTCTACGATTATGCATCTGCAGACGCTACTTCCGAGCATGGAAGTGTCGCATTTACATTCTTTTGAAGTGAATACGAGGTGTACATGACACTGCGCAATGAATATCATATCTTATCACGAAACGTAGAAATGAGTTGCGATATCGCGATTTAAGTAGCGTTAGAACTCTATTGCTACGATACGTAGACATCTCCAAACGCTATTTCCTAGCAACCAATAGTCGCATTTACATTCTTTTGAGGTGAATTCGAGGGTTACATGACACTTCGGAATGAATATTATAACTTATCACGAAACATAGAAGTGAGATGCGATATCGCGATCTAAGAACCATTAGACCTCCATTGCTACGATAAGTAGGCATCTGTAAACGCTATGCCCTAGCAAGGAATAGTCGCATTTACATTCTTTTGAAGTGAATACGAGGTATACATGACACTTCGCAATGAATATTATATCTTATCATGAAGCATAGAATTGAGATGCGATATCGCGTTCTGAAAAGCATTAGAAATCTATTGCTACGACACGTAGACATGTGAAAACGCTATTTCCTTGCATGGAAGTGTCGCACTTATATTCTTTTGAAGTGAATAATAGGTATACATTTCACTTCGCAATGAATATTATATCTTATCATGAAACATAGAAGAGAGATGCGATATCGCGTTTTAAGAAGCATTAGAAATCTACGGCCTCGATGCGGAGACACCTGCAAACGCTATTTCCTAGTATGGAAGTGACGCACTTACATTCTTTTGAAGTGAATGCGAGGTATACATGACACTTGGCAATGAATATTGTATATTATCACGAAACTTATAATTGGGATGCGATATCGCTATTTAAGTAGCATTACAACGCTATTGCTACGATACGTAGACATCTGCAAACGCTATTCCCTAGCAAGCAATAGTCGCATATTCATTCTTTTGAAGTGAATACGAGGTATACATGACACTTCGTAATGAATATTTTATCTTATCATGAAACATAGAAATGAGATGCGATATCGCGATTTAAGTAGCATCAGAACACTATTGCTACGATACCTAGACATCTGAATACGTTATTTCCTAGCAAGGAAGTGTCGCATTTGCATTCGTTTGGAGAGAATACGAGGTATACTTGACACTTCGCAATGAATATTATATCTTATCATGAAACATAGAAATGAGATGCGATTGCCCGTTTTTAGAAGCATTAGAACTCTATTGCAACGATACGTAGACATCTGCGAACGCTATTTCCTAGCAAGGAAGTGTCGCATTTACATTCTTTTGAAGTGAATACGAGGTATACATGACACTTCGCAATGAATATTAGATCCTATCATGAAACAGAGAAACGGGATGCGATATCGCGTTTTGAGAAGCATTAGAACTCTATGGCCTCGAAGCCGAGACCACTGCAAACGCTATTTCCTAGCATGGAAGTGTCGCATTTTCATTGTTTTGAAGTGAATAAGAGGTGTACATGACACTGCGCAATGAATATTATATCTTATCACGAAACGTAGAAATGAGATGCGATATCGCGATTTAAGTAGCGTTAGAACTCTATTGCTACGATACGTGGACATCTGAATACGCTATTTCCTAGCAAGAAAGTGTCGCATTTACATTCGTTTGGAGTGTATACGAGGTATACATGACACATCGCAATGAATATTATATCTTATCACGAAACGTAGAAATGAGTTGCGATATCGCGATTTAAGTGGCGTTAGAAATCCATTGCTACGATACGTGGACATCTGAATACGCTATTCCCAAGCAAGGAAGTGTCGCATTTACATTCGTTTGGAGTGAATGCGAGGTATACATGACAATTCGCAATGAATATTATATCTTATCACGAAACATAGAAATGAGATGCGATATCGCGATTTAAGTAGCATTAGAACTCTATTGCTACGATACGTAGACATCTGCAAACGCTATTTCCTAGCAAGCAATAGACGCATTTTCATTCTTTTGAAGTGAATACGAGATATACATGACACTTCATAATGAATATTATATCTTATCATGAAACATAGAAGTGAGATGCGATATCGCGTTTTAAGAAGCATTCGAACTCTATTGCCTCTACGATTATGCATCTGCAGACGCTACTTCCGAGCATGGAAGTGTCGCATTTACATTCTTTTGAAGTGAATACGAGGTGTACATGACACTGCGCAATGAATATCATATCTTATCACGAAACGTAGAAATGAGTTGCGATATCGCGATTTAAGTAGCGTTAGAACTCTATTGCTACGATACGTAGACATCTGCAAACGCTATTTCCTAGCAACCAATAGTCGCATTTACATTCTTTTGAGGTGAATTCGAGGGTTACATGACACTTCGGAATGAATATTATAACTTATCACGAAACATAGAAGTGAGATGCGATATCGCGATCTAAGAACCATTAGACCTCCATTGCTACGATAAGTAGGCATCTGTAAACGCTATGCCCTAGCAAGGAATAGTCGCATTTACATTCTTTTGAAGTGAATAGGAGGTATACATGACACTTCGCAATGAATATTATATCTTATCATGAAGCATAGAATTGAGATGCGATATCGCGTTCTGAAAAGCATTAGAAATCTATTGCTACGACACGTAGACATGTGAAAACGCTATTTCCTTGCATGGAAGTGTCGCACTTATATTCTTTTGAAGTGAATAATAGGTATACATTTCACTTCGCAATGAATATTATATCTTATCATGAAACATAGAAGAGAGATGCGATATCGCGTTTTAAGAAGCATTAGAAATCTACGGCCTCGATGCGGAGACACCTGCAAACGCTATTTCCTAGTATGGAAGTGACGCACTTACATTCTTTTGAAGTGAATGCGAGGTATACATGACACTTGGCAATGAATATTGTATATTATCACGAAACTTATAATTGGGATGCGATATCGCTATTTAAGTAGCATTACAACGCTATTGCTACGATACGTAGACATCTGCAAACGCTATTCCCTAGCAAGCAATAGTCGCATATTCATTCTTTTGAAGTGAATACGAGGTATACATGACACTTCGTAATGAATATTTTATCTTATCATGAAACATAGAAATGAGATGCGATATCGCGATTTAAGTAGCATTAGAACACTATTGCTACGATACGTAGACATCTGAATACGTTATTTCCTAGCAAGGAAGTGTCGCATTTGCATTCGTTTGGAGAGAATACGAGGTATACTTGACACTTCGCAATGAATATTATATCTTATCATGAAACATAGAAATGAGATGCGATTGCCCGTTTTTAGAAGCATTAGAACTCTATTGCAACGATACGTAGACATCTGCGAACGCTATTTCCTAGCAAGGAAGTGTCGCATTTACATTCTTTTGAAGTGAATACGAGGTATACATGACACTTCGCAATGAATATTAGATCCTATCATGAAACAGAGAAACGGGATGCGATATCGCGTTTTGAGAAGCATTAGAACTCTATGGCCTCGAAGCCGAGACCACTGCAAACGCTATTTCCTAGCATGGAAGTGTCGCATTTTCATTCTTTTGAAGTGAATACGAGGTGTACATGACACTGCGCAATGAATATTATATCTTATCACGAAACGTAGAAATGAGATGCGATATCGCGATCTAAGAAGCACTAGAACTCTATTGCCTCGACGCGTAGACATCTGCAGACGCTATTTCCAAACATGGAAGTATCGCATTTACATTCCTTTGAAGCGAATACGAGGTACACATGACACTTCGTAATGAATATTTTATCTTATCATGAAACATAGAAGAGAGATGCGATATCGCGTTTTAAGAAGCATTAGAACTCTATGGCCTCGATGCGGAGACCTCTGCAAACGCTATTTCCTAGCATGGAAGTGTCGCATTTTCATTCTTTTGAAGTGAATACGATGTATACATGACACTTCGCAATGAGTATTATATCTTATCATGAAACATATAAATGAGACGTGATATCGCGATTTAAGTAGCATTAGAACTCTAATGCTACGATACGTAGACATCAGAATACGCTATTTCCGAGCAAGGAAGATTCGTATTTACATTCTTTTGAAGTGAATACGAGGTATACATGACACTTCGCAATGAACATTATATCTTATTATGTAACATAGATGTGAGATGCGATATCGCGTTTTAAGTAGCATTAGAAATCTATTGCCTCGACGCGTAGACATCTGCAGACGCTATTTCCTAGCATGGAAGTGTCGCATTTACATTCTTTTGAAGTGAACACGAGGTGTACATGACACTTCGCATTGAATATTATATCTTATCAGGAAACATAGAAATGAGATGCGATATCGCGTTTTGAGAAGCATTAGAATTCTATTGCTACGATACGTAGACATCTGCAAACGCTATTTCCTAGCAAACAATAGTCGCATTTACATTCTTTTGAAGTGAATACGAGGTATACATGACACTTCGGAATGAATATTATAACTTATCACGAAACATAGAAATGAGATGCGTCATCGCGTTTCAAGAAGCATTAGAACTCTATTGCCTCTACGTGTAGACGCCTGCAGACGCTATTTCCTAGCATGGAAGTGTCGCACTTACATTCTTTTGAAGTGAATACGAGGTATACACGACACTTCGCAGTGAATATTATAACTTATCATGAAACATAGAAGTGAGATGCGACATCGCGTTTTAAGAAGCATTAGAACTCTATTGCTACGATACGTAGACATCTGAATACGCTATTTTCTAGCAAGAAAGTGTCGCATTTACATTCGTTTGGAGTGAATACGAGGTATACATGACACATCGCAATGAATATTATATCTTATCACGAAACGTAGAAATGAGATGCGATATCGCGATTTAAGTAGCGTTAGAACTCTATTGCTACGATACGTGGACATCTGAATACGCTATTTCCTAGCAAGAAAGTATCGCATTTACATTCGTTTGGAGTGTATACGAGGTATACATGACACATCGCAATGAATATTATATCTTATCACGAAACGTAGAAATGAGTTGCGATATCGCGATTTAAGTGGCGTTAGAACTCTATTGCTACGATACGTGGACATCTGAATACGCTATTCCCTAGCAAGGAAGTGTCGCATTTACATTCGTTTGGAGTGAATGCGAGGTATACATGACAATTCGCAATGAATATTATATCTTATCACGAAACATAGAAATGAGATGCGATATCGCGATTTAAGTAGCATTAGAACTCTATTGCTACGATACGTAGACATCTGCAAACGCTATTTCCTAGCAAGCAATAGACGCATTTTCATTCTTTTGAAGTGAATACGAGATATACATGACACTTCATAATGAATATTATATCTTATCATGAAACATAGAAGTGAGATGCGATATCGCGTTTTAAGAAGCATTCGAACTCTATTGCCTCTACGATTATGCATCTGCAGACGCTACTTCCGAGCATGGAAGTGTCGCATTTACATTCTTTTGAAGTGAATACGAGGTGTACATGACACTGCGCAATGAATATCATATCTTATCACGAAACGTAGAAATGAGTTGCGATATCGCGATTTAAGTAGCGTTAGAACTCTATTGCTACGATACGTAGACATCTGCAAACGCTATTTCCTAGCAACCAATAGTCGCATTTACATTCTTTTGAGGTGAATTCGAGGGTTACATGACACTTCGGAATGAATATTATAACTTATCACGAAACATAGAAGTGAGATGCGATATCGCGATCTAAGAACCATTAGACCTCCATTGCTACGATAAGTAGGCATCTGTAAACGCTATGCCCTAGCAAGGAATAGTCGCATTTACATTCTTTTGAAGTGAATACGAGGTATACATGACACTTCGCAATGAATATTATATCTTATCATGAAGCATAGAATTGAGATGCGATATCGCGTTCTGAAAAGCATTAGAAATCTATTGCTACGACACGTAGACATGTGAAAACGCTATTTCCTTGCATGGAAGTGTCGCACTTATATTCTTTTGAAGTGAATAATAGGTATACATTTCACTTCGCAATGAATATTATATCTTATCATGAAACATAGAAGAGAGATGCGATATCGCGTTTTAAGAAGCATTAGAAATCTACGGCCTCGATGCGGAGACACCTGCAAACGCTATTTCCTAGTATGGAAGTGACGCACTTACATTCTTTTGAAGTGAATGCGAGGTATACATGACACTTGGCAATGAATATTGTATATTATCACGAAACTTATAATTGGGATGCGATATCGCTATTTAAGTAGCATTACAACGCTATTGCTACGATACGTAGACATCTGCAAACGCTATTCCCTAGCAAGCAATAGTCGCATATTCATTCTTTTGAAGTGAATACGAGGTATACATGACACTTCGTAATGAATATTTTATCTTATCATGAAACATAGAAATGAGATGCGATATCGCGATTTAAGTAGCATTAGAACACTATTGCTACGATACGTAGACATCTGAATACGTTATTTCCTAGCAAGGAAGTGTCGCATTTACATTCTTTTGAAGTGAATACGAGGTATACATGACACTTCGCAATGAATATTAGATCCTATCATGAAACAGAGAAACGGGATGCGATATCGCGTTTTGAGAAGCATTAGAACTCTATGGCCTCGAAGCCGAGACCACTGCAAACGCTATTTCCTAGCATGGAAGTGTCGCATTTTCATTCTTTTGAAGTGAATACGAGGTATACATGACACTTCGCAATGTATATTATACCTTATCACGAAACACAGGAATGGGTTGCGAAATCGCGATTTAAGTAGCATTAGAACACTAATGCTACGATACGTAGAGATCTGAATACGCTATTTCCGAGCAAGGAAGATTCGTATTTACATTCTTTTGAAGTGAATACGAGGTATACATTACACTTCGCAATGAACATTATATCTTATTATGTAACATAGATGTGAGATGCGATATCGCGTTTTAAGAAGCAATAGAAATCTGTTGCCTCGACGCGTAGACATCTGCAGACGCAATTTCCTAGCATGGAAGTGTCGCATTTACATTCTTTTGAAGTGAATACGAGGTGTACATGACACTTCGCAATGAATATTATATCTTATCAGGAAACATAGAAATGAGATGCGATATCGCATTTTGAGAAGCATTAGAATTCTATTGCTACGATACGTAGACATCTGCAAACGCTATTTCCTAGCAACCAATAGTCGCATTTACATTCTTTTGATGTGAATTCGAGGGTTACATGACACTTCGGAATGAATATTATAACTTATCACGAAACATAGAAGTGAGATATGATAACGCGATCTAAGAAGCATTAGACCTCTATTGCTACGATAAGCAGGCATGTGTAGACGCTATGCCCTAGCAAGGAATAGTCGCATTTACATTCTTTTGAAGTGAATACGAGGTATACATGACACTTCGCAATGAATATTATTTCTTATCATGAAGCATAGAATTGAGATGCGATATCGCGTTCTGAGAAGCATTAGATATCTATTGCTACGATACGTAGACATGTGAAAACGCTATTTCCTTGCATGGAAGTGTCGCACTTATATTCTTTTGAAGTGAATAATAGGTATACATTTCACTTCGCAATGAATATTGTATCTTATCATGAAACATAGAAGAGAGATGCGATATCGCGTTTTAAGAAGCATTAGAACTCTACGGCCTCGATGCGGAGACACCTGCAAACGCTATTGCCTAGTATGGAAGTGACGCACTTACATTCTTTTGAAGTGAATGCGAGGTATACATGACACTTGGCAATGAATATTATATATTATCACGAAACTTATAATTGGGATGCGATATCGCTATTTAAGTAGCATTACAACGCTATTGCTACGATACGTAGACATCTGCAGACGCTATTCCCTAGCAAGCAATAGTCGCATTTTCATTCTTTTGAAGTGAATACGAGGTATACATGACACTTCGTAATGAATATTTTATCTTATCATGAAACATAGGAATGAGATGCGATATCGCGATTTAAGTAGCATTAGAACACTATTGCTACGATACGTAGACATCTGAATACGTTATTTCCTAGCAAGGAAGTGTCGCATTTGCATTCGTTTGGAGAGAATACGAGGTATACTTGACACTTCGCAATGAATATTATATCTTATCATGAAACATAGAAATGAGATGCGATTGCCCGTTTTTAGAAGCATTAGAACTCTATTGCAACGATACGTAGACATCTGCGAGCGCTATTTCCTAGCAAGGAAGTGTCGCATTTACATTCTTTTGAAGTGAATACGAGGTATACATGACACTTCGCTATGAATATTATATCTTATCATGAAACATAGAAGAGAGATGCGATATCGCGTTTTAAGAAGCATTAGAAATCTACGGCCTCGATGCGGAGACACCTGCAAACGCTATTTCCTAGTATGGAAGTGACACACTTACATTCTTTTGAAGTGAATGCGAGGTATACATGACACTTGGCAATGAATATTATATATTATCACGAAACTTATAATTGGGATGCGCAATCGCTATTTAAGTAGCACTACAACGCTGTTGCTACGATACGTAGACATCTGCAAACGCTATTCCCTAGCAAGCAATAGTCGCATTTTCATTCTTTTGAAGTAAGTACGAGGTATACATGACACTTCGTAATGAATATTTTTTCTTATCATGAAACATAGAAATGAGATGCGATATCGCGATTTAAGTAGCATTACAACGCTATTGCTACGATACGTAGACATCTGCAAACGCTATTCCCTAGCAAGCAATAGTCGCATTTTCATTCTTTTGAAGTAAATACGAGGTATACATGACACTTCGTAATGAATACTTTATCTTATCATGAAACATAGAAATGAGATGCGAAATCGCGATTTAAGTAGCATTAGAACGCTATTGGTACGATACGTAGACATCTGCAAACGCTATTCTCTAGCAAGCAATAGTCGCATTTTCATTCTTTTGAAGTGAATACGAGGTGTACATGACACTGCGCAATGAATATTATATCTTATCACGAAACATAGAAATGAGATGCGATATCGCGTTATAAGAAGCATTAGAACTCTATTGCTACGATACGTAGATATCTGGAGACGCTATTTCCTAGAAAGGAAGTGTCGCATTTACATTCATTTGAAGTGAATACGAGGTATAAGTGAAACTTCGCAATGAATATTATATCCTATCATGAAACAGAGAAACGAGATGCGCCATATCGTTTTAAGATGCATTAGATCTCTATTGCTACGATACGTAGACATCTGCAAACGCTATTTCCTAGCAAGGAAGTGTCGCACTTACATTCTTTTGAAGTGAATAAGAGGCATACATGACACTTCGCAATGAATATTACACCTTATCACGAAACATAGGAATGAGATGCGATATCGCGATTTAAGATGCATTAGAACTCTATTGCCTCGACGCGTAGACATCTGCAGACGCTATTTCCTAACATGGAAGTGTCGCATTTACATTCTTTTGAAGCGAATTCGAGGTATACATGACACTTCGCAATAAATGTTGTATCTTATCGTGAAACATAGAAGTGAGATGCGATATCGCGCTATAAGAAGCATTAGAAGTCCATTGCTACTATGCGTAGATATCTGGAGACGCTATTTCTGAGCAAGGAAGTGTCGCATTTACATTCTTTTGATGTGAATACGGGGCATACATGACACTTCGCAATGAATATTATATCTTATCATGAAACATAGACGAGAGATGCGATTTCGCATTTTAAGGAGCATTCGAACTCTACTGCCTCGACGCGTAGACATCTGCAGACGCTATTTCCTAGCATGGAAGTGTCGCATTTACATTCTTTTGAAGTGAATACGATGTGTACATGACACTGCGCAATGAATATTATATCTTATCACGAAACGTAGAAATGAGTTGCAATATCGCGATTTAAGCAGCATTTGAACTCTGGTGCTACGATACGTAGACAACTGGAAACGCTAGTTCCTAGGAAGGAAGTGTCGCATTTACATTCCATTGAAGTGAATAGGAGGTATACATGAGACTTCGCAATGAATATTATACCTAATCACGAAAACATAGGAATGAGATGCGATATCGCGATTTAAGAAGCATTAGAACTCTGTTGCTTCGATACGGACACATCTGAAGTCGCTATTTCCTAGTAAGGAAGTGTCGCATTTACATTTATTTGAAGTGATTACGAGGTATACATGACACTTCGCTATGAATATTATATCTTATCATGAAACATCGAAATTAAATACGATATCTCGTTTTAAGAAGCATTGGAAATTTACTGTTTCGATACGTAGACATCTGGAAACGCTACTTCCTAGCAAGGAAGTGTCGCATTTACATTCCTTTGAAGTGAATGGGTGGTATACATGACGCTTCGCAATGAATATTGTACCGTATCATGAAACATAGGAGTGAGATGCGATACCGCGTTTGAAGAAGCACTAGAACTCTATTGCTTCGATACGTAGACATCTGCAAACGCTATTTCCTAGGAAGGAAGTATCGCATTTACATTCTTTTGATGTGAATAAGAGGCATACATGACACTTCGCAATGAATATTATACCTAATCACGAAACATAGGAATGAGATGCGATATCGCGATCTAAAAAGCATTAGAACTCTCTTGCTACGATACGTAGACATCTGCAAACGTTATTTCCTAGCGAGGATGTGTTGCATTTACATTCTTTTGAAGTGAATACGAGGTATACATGACACTTCGCAATGAATATTATATCTTATCATGAAACAGAGAAATGAGATGCGACATCTCGTTTCAAGAAGCACTAGAACTCTATTGTTTCGATACGTAGACATCTGGAAACGCTAATCCATGGAATGGTATCGTAGCAATAGGGTACTAATGCTTCTTAAAACGGGATATTGCTACTTATTTCTATGGTACATGATAAGATATAATATTCATTGCGAAGTGTCACGTATACCTCGTATTCACATCAAAAGAATGTCAATGCGACACTTACTTGCTTGGAAGTAGCGTTTGCAGATGTCTACGTGTCGTAGCAATAGACTTCTAACGCTTCTTAAAACCCGATATCGCATTTCATATCCATGTTTCATGATTAGATATAAAATTCATTGCGAGGTGTCATGTATACCTCGTATTCACTTCAAAAGAATGTAAATGCGACACTTGCATGCTAGGAAATAGCGTTTGAAGACGTCTACGTATCGAAGCAATAGAGTTCAAATGCTTCTTAAAACGGCATATCGCATCTCAATTCTATGCTTCATGATAAGATATAATATTCATTGCGAAGTGTCATGTATACCTCGAATTCACTTCAAAAGAATGTAAATGCGACACTTGCATGCTAGGAAATAGCGTTTGAAGACGTCTACGTATCGAAGCAATAGAGTTCAAATGCTTCTTAAAACGGCATATCGCATCTCAATTCTATGCTTCATGATAAGATATAATATTCATTGCGAAGTGTCATGTATACCTCGAATTCACTTCAAAAGAATGTAAATGCGACACTTCCTTGCTTGGAAGTAGCGTTTGCAGATGTCTACGTATAGTAGCAATAGAGTTCTAACGCTCTTTAAAACGCGATATCCCATTTCATTTCTACGTTTCATGATAAGATATAATATTCATTGTGGAGACTTAGGTATGCTTCGTATTCACTTCAAAAGAATGTAAATGCGACACTTCCTTGCTAGGATATAGCAGGACGTTTCCAGAAGTCTACATATCGTAGCAATAGAGTTCTAGTGCTTCTCAAGACGCGATATCGCATCACATTCCTATGTTTCATGAAATGATATAATATTCATTGTGGAGTGTTATGTATACCCCAGATTCACTTCAAAAGAATGTAAATGCGACACTTCCCAGCTAGGAAATAGCGTTTCCAGATGTCTATGTATCGTAGCAATAGAGTTCTAGTGCTTCTCAAGACGCGATATCGCATCACATTCCTATGTTTCATGATATGACATAATATTCATTGTGGAGTGTTATGTATACCCCGTATTCACTTCAAAAGAATGTAAATGCGGCGCTTCCCTGCTAGGAAATAGCGTTTCCAGATGTCTATGTATCGTAGCAATAGAGTTCTAGTGCTTCTCAAGACGCGATATCGCATCTTTTCTCTATGTTTCATGATAAGATATAATATTCATTGCGAAGTGTCATGCATACCTCGTATTCACGACAAAAGAATGTAAATGCGACACTTCCTTGCTAGGAATTGGCGTTTACAGATGTCTACGTATCGTAGCAGTAGAGTTCTTATGCTTCTTAAATAGCGATATCGCATTTCATTCCTATGTTTCATGATAAGATATGGAATTCATTGCGAGGTGTCATGTATACCTCGTATTCCCTTCAAAATAATGTAAATGCGACACATCCTTGCTAGGAAATAGGTTTTGCAGATGTCTCCGTATCGAAGCAATGGAGATCTAATGCTTCCTAAATAGCGATATCGCATCTCATTTCTATGTTTCATGATAAGATATAATATTCATTGTGCAGTGTTATGTAAACCGCGTATTCACTTCAGATGAATGTAAATGCGACACTCCCATGCTAGGAAATAGCGTTTGAAGATGTCTACGAATCGAAGCAGTAGTGTTCTAGTGCTCCTTAAAACGGGATATCGCATCTCAATTCTATGTTTCATGATAAGATATAATATTCATTCCGAAGTGTCATGTATACCTTGTATTCACTTCAAAAGAATGTAAGTGCGACACTTCCTTGCTTGGAAGTAGCGTTTGCAGATGTCTGCGTGTCGCAGCAATAGACTTCTAACGCTTCTTAAAACGCGATATCTCATTTCATTTCTATGTTTGATGATAAGATATAAAATTCGTTGCGAGGTGTCATGTATACCTCGTATTCGCTTCATTAGAATGTAAATGCGACACTTCCTTGCAAGGAGATAGCGTTTGCGGATGTCTCCGTATCGAAGCAATAGGGATCTAATGCTATTTAAATCGCGAGAAAGCATTTCACTTCTATGTTTCATGATAAGATATAATATTCATTGTGGAGACTTAGGTATGCCTCGTATTCACTTCAAAAGAATGTAAATGCGACACTTCCTTGCTAGGATATAGCGTTTCCAGAAGTCTACATATCGTAGCAATAGAGTTCTAGTGCTTCTCAAGACGCGATATCGCATCACATTCCTATGTTTCATGAAATGATATAATATTCATTGTGGAATGTTATGTATACCCCGTATTCCCTTCAAAAGAATGTAAATGCGACACTTCCCAGCTAGGAAATAGCGTTTCCAGATGTCTATGTATCGTAGCAATAGAGTTCTAGTGCTTCTCAAGACGCGACATCGCATCATTTTTCTATGTTCCATGATAAGATATAATATTCATTGCGAAGTGTCATCCATACCTCCTATTCACGTCAAAAGAATGTAAATGCGACACTTCCTTGCTACGAAACTGCGTTTGCTGATGTCACCGTATCGAAGCAACAGATTTCTAACGCTTCATAAAACGCGATATCGCATTTCATTCCTATGTTTCATGATAAGATATGCAATTCATTGCGAGGTGCCATGTATACCTCGTATTCCCTTCAAAATAATGTAAATGCGACACATCCTTGCTAGCAAATAGGTTTTGCAGATGTCTCCGTATCGAAGCAATGGAGTTCTAATGCTTCCTAAATAGCGATATCGCACCTCATTTCTATGTTTCATGATAAGATATAATATTCATTGTGCAGTGTTATGTATACCGCGTATTTACTTCAGATGAATGTAAATGCGACACTTCCATCCTAGGAAATAGCGTTTGAAGATGTCAACGAATCGAAGCAGTAGTGTTCTAGTGCTTCTTAAAACGGGATATCGCATCTCAATTCTATGTTTCATGATAAGATATAAAATTCGTTGCGAGGTGTCATGTATACCTCGTATTCACTTCAAAAGAATGTTAATGCGGCACTTCCTTGCTAGGAAATAGCGTTTACAGATGTCTACGTATCGTAGCAATGGAGTTCTAATGCTTCTTAAAAGGCGATATTGAATCTCATTCCTATATTTCATGATAAGATGTAATATTCATTGCGAAGTGTCATGTATACCTCGCATTCAATTCAAAAGAATGTAAATGCGACACTTCCTTGCTAGGAAATAGCGTTTGCAGATGTCTCCGTATCGAAGCAATGGAGTTCTAATGCTTCTTAAATAGCGATATCGCATCTCATTTCTATCTTTTATGATAAGATATAATATTCATTGTGCAGTGTTATGTATACCTCGTATTCAATTCAAAAGAATGTAAATGCAACACTTCCTTGCTAGGAAATAGCGATTGCAGATGTCCCCGTATCGAAGCAATATAGCTCCAACGCTTCTTAAATAGCGATATCGCATCACATTTTTATGCTTCATGATCAGATATAATATTCATTGCGGAGACGTAGGTATACCACGTGTTCACTTCAAAAGAATGTAAATGCGATACTTCCTTGCTAGGAAATAGCGTTTGCAGATGTCTCCGTATCGAAGCAATAGAGCTCTAATGCTTCTTAAATAGCGATATCGCATCTCATTTCTATGTTTCATGATAAGATATAATATTCATTGCGAAGTGTAATGTGTACCTCGTTTTCACTTCAAAAGTATGTAAATGCGACACTTCCTTGCTAGGAAATAGCGTTTGCAGATGTCTATGTGTCAAAGCAATAGAGACCTAATGCTTTCTATATCGCGATATCGCATCTCATTTCTATGTTTCATGATAAGATGTAACATTCATTGTGGAGACTTAGATATACCTCGCATTCACTTCAAATGAATGTATATGCGACACTTCCTTGCTACGAAATAGCGTTTGCAGATGACCACGTATCATAGCAATAGGGTTCCAATGCTTCTTAAATAGCGATATCGCATCTCATTTCTATGTTTCATGATAAGATATAATATTCATTGCGAAGTGTTCTGTATTCCTCGTCTACACTTCAAGTGAATGTAAATGCGACACTTCCTTTCTAGGAGGAAGCGTTTCCTGATGTCTACGTATCGAAGCAATGAAGTTCTAATGCTTCTTAAAACGCCGTATCGCATCTCATTCCTATGTTCCGTGATAAGATATAATATTCATTGCGGAGTGTTATGTCTACTTCGTATTCACTTCAAAAGAATGTAAATGCGACACTTCCTTGCTAGGTAATATCGTCTGCAGATGTCTATGTATCATAGCAATAGAGTTCTAATTCTTCTTAAAACGCGATATCGCATCTCATTTCCATGTTTCATGATAAGATATAATATTAATTGCGAAGTGCTATCTATACCTCGTTGCACTTTAAAAGAATGTAAATACCACCCTTCCGTGCTAGGAAATAGCGTTTCCAGATGTCTACGTACCGAAGAAATAGAGTTGTAATGCGATAGAGTTAAAACGCGATATCGCATCTCATTTCATTGCTTCATGATATCATATAATATCCATTGCGAAGTGTTATGTGTACCACATCTACACTTCAAAAGAATATAAATGCAACACTTCCTTGCTAGGAAATGCGTTTCCAGATGTCTACGTGTCTTAGCAATAGAGTTCTAATGCTTCGTAAAACGCGGCTGCGCATCTTACTTCTATATTTCATGATAAGATGTAATATTCATAGCATCGCGTTATGTTTATCTGCATCTGCATATGAATTGAGTGTGAACCCTACACTTTCTTGCCCGGGGATAGCGTTTCTAGATGTCCAGGTGCCGAAGCATTTAATTTGTCATGCTTCATGCACCTCAATATTGCATTTCATATAAACAGTTCAAAGTAGGTTAGAAGGTTGTAAAGCTCTATGCATCGCATTATGCTTATCTGCTTTTGTACTTTATAATGCTCTAGGATGTGAGAAGGTCCTCGACCATCCTTAACCCCCTAAAGAGAAGTCAAGAGTCCAGCGGCCCTGCAGTTGGGCCATGGGAGTGTAATGACAAACGCATTCTCAAATAGCCTATACCAACACGCCCATAATCTCGCTAGTGGAAACAAACAAGGTTCACCCGCCTGACGCATCCCGTTTATATTATCATACCCTAATTCCAAAGAGCAGGGTTAAGGTCCTGCCCCTACTCCAGAAAAACATAACGTATAAAAGACCTAGGGATTGTCTAGGTCAGTAGTCTTAAAGTTATCATCGGCGTACATCCTGAAACTCTGCCCTACAAACGGTAATATAAAAGTTTGTATCTTGTGTTAAATAAAGAGTCGAGTGAACAGTTATTCACTCTCGTTTCATTCTAAGTCATTTCTCTCAATTTTACGTGACAGGCGCGCGGCGCGCGAGGCGCTACGCAATTTAAATGATCAGGAGGATCCCCTCAGGGACACCCAACGGGGCGAGAAGAGGAAATCGCCGAAATCCACTGATCGATGGACTCGAACAATACCGAACCCTACAGCCCACTCCACCAAGGAGCCCCGAGGAGAATGCAGGAGACCCGAGGACCACCAGCGAATTCAAGGAACCTGAAGAAGAGAACGTGAGAGCTTATTCGCTAAAGCGTCCCATTTCTTGTGTCGCATATTGTATATTGTATCTTATATCGTGAAGCGAGTTATGATACCCGGTAATTTGCGGCGTGTTGCGTAGTTTCCCGTAGCCCTTCTTAGTTAAACCCACGTCGAGACCATAAATAAACATGCCGTGACTTCAGTATCTCGCGACCTGAGTGTGTGTACTTGGCTAGGCGTAGTCGAAGGGAGGACCATTTCGAAGTTTCAAGGGTTGTTCCGCCCCAGGGTTCCCGGGGTTGTGTAGTCTATCCCTTTGCTACTTTCTGAACAGCTGGCGCCCAAGAAAAGTTGTACGTGAGCGGATACCTTGGAACGATAGATCGCTTTAGATTAAAGTACGTTTTACACCTTAAAGCATTTAGATAATTAACCCCTTCGAGCTTCCCTGACTTACTATATTTAGGTTTCCGTCACAACTAATAGGAACCATCACTTTACATAGATATATAGAACACACATAGTTTTAAACGTAGAACTGAGAATTTGAGAACTTACTTTGAAACGTTAGTAGTGAGAAATTCCATCGGATTTCATAGAAATTCAGAACTTACTTGCTATGAAACATAGGCAGATAAGGGCCATCGCATTGCTTAGAACTGTAGAACTTGCTTACTTCAACAAAGATTTCTATTGGCTTCGTCCGTTCTTTTAGAAGAGTTTTTGATAAACCACATACTTTTCACGCTTCTGATATCTTTGAAAGTTCGCGAGATGTAATCGCTTAAGTTTTAAAATGATTACTTAGTGTGGATTATTATTTAGTAACTCGCTCATAAACGAGTCTGCATAGGATTTAATCCATAAGTTTTTAAGCCTGGAATTTATGCAGTTATTTGTTATTCACTTATTGCTCAAACGACAAAGATTCTGACCACTTCAAAATGGTTGACTTTCATCAATTTTCTTAAAAATTGAAATACTGCCCAACTGCTTGCATTAAAGACTGTAATTAAAGCTTTCGAAACATTTTACCTCTTATAGATGAATTCTGGAATTGAAATTGAATGTTTGACTTTTCTAGCTCCTGTTTAGACCTCTTTCTATTGGAATGTTCAAGTATTTTTCATATTCGTAATTCTTAAAAATGTTTTACTTGATTCTTTTATTTAATATTTAGAATTTTCTGAGAAATATTTTTATCGTAATGAACTATATAATTGCAATTATAATTCTTTATGAAATAATAATAACAGAAAGATATGTATCCATTCTTGTAGTTTTGTAAAGAGTATTTGATCTTACTATATAAAATGAAACATTGAGATCTGTTTACAATCTAATGGAATTTAATTACCTTTTGATTCAAATTCACAATGATAATCTTCGATAGTTCAACAATTTTGTGAGCTGTCCTCAGGAATCCGCAGCTCAGTACTTATAAAATGAACGACACAAAGAACAGCCTAACCAAACGTATTCGAACCGATTTTTCAATGCTAATCTTATCATGTTTACCTTATGCTGCAAACTACTGAAATGCCCTTCGAAAAGTGTTTATTCACAGTGAAGTAAACGGTAAGTATTACGCCTTCCACCACTGTTTACAATACGTATGTTTCATTTACTATCAAAACCATGAGTATTATCGCCTTTCTTTACTTTTTGTAACCTTCAATGCCTTCATGTTACAGATCGTTAAACTTGCTTTAAAATGCTCTATCGTATTACGGAAGAATGGACATACCAATTCATTTTAAAAAATGAAAGTAACCTTCATATGTCCAACATAACTCCACTTACAAAAAAACTATTTTCATCAACGGATGGCCCCCGTGTACTATGCAATTTTATATTAGCAAAAACTTCTATGAAACTTATAGTTTCGTGGATATCTGAGGTGCTAATTATTACTGCCCCACCCTGTATATTGTTATGGATCTGTCCAACAAGGCAACGATGAACAGAGTTAAATTTAATATTATGATGTTTATTATTTTACTTATAATATATTTGTTTTTCTGGAATTTTGCCAAAAAACAATGTTCACGATGTCGACAGATGAATATATTTGCCTTAGAATTACAAGAGCCAACAATTTCGAAAGTAGAATATTACTTTACTTCGCTAACCGAATCATTTCAAACGTTAAGTAAAGTGCGTGCCTTTCAAAACAGTCAGATGCAAATTACGATACAACGTTTCCAAGAAATGGTACGTGCCACTGTTTTTTAATTTCCGTTTATTTAATCAAAGGAAATTTAATTGAAATATCCGCAAAATTTGAGGACAAAAAGTTATTGTAATTTTACGCAACATATATGATGGTGATAAAGGATAAGTATACGGAACTGAAAATGGAAAGTAGCGAGCAGAAAAAGAAACTGATGGAGCTACAAAGTAGATTGATACATCCGTCAAATGATGATTCTAGGTTAATAAAATCTGTTAATTAAAGAACTATTGCAAAAATCAAGTATAATCAATATTACTTCTGCTCAAAGGCTATAATAGAATTGGACCGAAATGGGTACAAAACAGGCAATTATATCTATACGTTCTATTCTATGCAAAGGCAAATATTTCAAAGAGAAAAGATGTGACACTTACAAATTACTTATGTTCCTAGATATCTCACTAATTCAGGCTTCTTGTCTTGCAGAACTTATCATTCATGTAACATGTAAAGGGGTCAAAGAATAGTAAAAGATTTTTATATTTCATAGCCTCACTTGATATGTCGATTGGATCACGTAAAATATTGGACATTAATTGCATCTACATATTCAGACCTTAAATATATAATTGCAACAACATATTTAATAGCGTTTTAATAACATTTTTCTAATTGTTTATATCTATGTCTAATAAATATATATTAATCGAATAAGTTGCTTTACCAAAGAATAAAAGTATCTGAGGCTTACAAATCGGAGCATTACATAACAAACGTGCATCACATATATAATATTACATGTAACAAAAGATGAAGACCAAAAAGAACGTACATAAGTTGAATCCACAATGCGGTCATAGAGATACAGAAACGGCAAAAATTCCAAACAATAATTTAAAAAATTCAAAAAGGGGGGAGTGAAAATCCATCTCCTTGACGATGATAAGGAATAAGTCTGCCTCATGCACTACAATATCCCAAACAGCCAGCGATTGGCACGCCAATGACAACGGATGGAACGATTTCCGTGACAGAACTGTGCTAACAATGTGCTCCTACTCAGCTTTCGAAATGGCATACTGTTAGTACTGGGGCGGCATTCGCATCACGGCACTATTAAAGCACCGAGATATAGCACACGGGTTACGCGGCTGTGACAATGACACTATCAGCTCACCATAGCTAGACGCGTGGTTGTGGCGTAGGCTGACATTTACTAATGGGGAAGCTGTTTCCATAAAAATTATAAGCAAATATGAAAAATGACTAAACTGTGCAATTTATTTATTTTGATTCCAAAATAGATACACCGGCACAAAACAAAGATATAAGAACTCGATTTTATTATTTTCTATAAACTAGCTCGATAGGGCGATTTTTTCCATAAAGTCGATAATTACTTTGTCATAAAAATATATACACTTATTTTATATATATTTTCTTCAATTTATTGTTACAAATTCATGCAATTGAGGGTTACATTAAATACGATGACAGCATGTTATTTCAAAAATTACACAAGGCGAAGTTAGGGACGCAACAGCATGAATTTTTATTTTATAAGTAATATTTTTTTTATAAATAATATTTTTAGTCTATGATGGATTGAAAGAAATATATACGACTCGCTCAATAACTATAAATATAGGAAAACGACCATCAAAATGTCTATCAATACTCATATGCTGAACATCTACTGACATACAACGGTTCTAATTTGTATGAAAGCACAGGTTCCCCATTGCCAAATGTGATCCTGCGTCATTGCTGAGGAGATTCATGAATGGAGCGATGATACGCGTCTCACCATGGTGCTGGTTCTGCGCGATTCGCTTGTCTAGATCGTGCTGGTAACACGTTCTGGCATTTTAGTCAACGAATCCGGTCACAGATGACTACGAATCAGATGACACTCCTCGGAAGTGGCAATATAGTGCCGGCATGGTGTCGCTACCATCTTGCCGTTTGTTATCTGGGATGTTTTTAGTGCATTATTCGGAATTTAATTTGAACACATAGCTACTTAATCGCAAATTTGTATGTACTGTGACGTGGTGAAGTCACAAGGCTCGCTCACCCCCCCCCCCCTGCTTCGGTTAGACTAGCTCGAAGATCACCACCCATGCGAGAAGCGCGACACAGACCATCGCGATAGCTGTAGTTGCGAGGAGCGTGAAATACACGATGCTAGAACCACCCCCCCCCCCCCTTCCGTTCGTTTCTCTCTCACCGTTCTACGGATTAGACTGGCGAGCTGATGGAAGAAGCGACCCATAAGACGCCTCTTCGGCGGATAATAAGACCGCAGGTTCGCGGAAGAGCTGTGCGCCGAGGTAGCGTGACGGGCTCGACGGTGGAGGAGTCGGGAAGTGAGCAAGAAGAGACCCTGAAGCCCGAAGGATAGGATCCAGAGCTCTGCACCGATAAGACCGCTGCCATAGTCCATGGAGACAAACAGGATGGTTCTCGGGTGTGAGAAGGACCTCTACCCCTCCCCATTAGAACTCTGTTGCTTCGATACGTAGACATCTGGAAACGCTATTCCCTAGCAAGGAAGTGTGGCATTTATATCTTTTTAATCTGTAGACGAGGTATACATAACACGTCGCAATCAATATTAAGTCTTGTCATGAAACGTAGAAATGCGATGCGATATCGCGTCTTAAGAAGCATTAGAACCCTATTGCTTCGATACGTAGACATCTGGAAACGCGTTTCCAACCAAGGAAGTGTCGCATATACATAATCTTGAAGTGCAGATGAGGTATAGATAACACTTCACAATGAATATTATATCCTATCATGAGACAGAAATGAGACGTGACATCGCGTTTTAAGACGCATTAGAACTCTATTGCTTCGATTCGTAGAGATCTGGAATCACTATTTCCTAGCATGGAAGTGTGGCATTTACATTCTTATGAAGTGTAGGCGAGATATGTATAATGCTTCGCAATGAATATTATGTCATATCATGAAACATAGAAATGAGATGCGATATTGCGTTTCAAGAGGCACTGGAACTCTATTGCTTCGATACGGAGACACCTGGAAACGCATTTCCAACCAAGGAAGTGTCGCATTTACATTCATTTGAAGTGAATACGAGGTATAAGTGACACTTCGCAATGAATAATAGATCTTATCATGAAACATAGAAATGAGATGCGATATCGTGTTTTAAGAAGCATTAGAGCTCTATTGCTTCGATACATAGATATCTGCAAACGCTATTTCCTAGCAAGGAAGTGTCGCATTTACATTCTTTTGAAGTGAATACAAGGTACACATGACACGTTGCAATGAATATTATATCTTATCATCAAACATAGAAATGAGATGCGATATCGCGTTTTAAGAAGCGTTAGAACTCTATTGCTACGATACATAGACCTCTGCAAACGCTACTTCCTAGAAAGGAAGTGTCGCATTTACATTCTTTTGAAGTGAAGTGGAGGTGTACATGACACTTCGCAATGAATATTATACCTTATCATGAAACATAGATGTGAGATGCGAAATCGCGTTTTAAGCAGTATTAGAACTCTATTGCTACGATACGTAGACATCTGCAAACGCTATTTCCTAGCAAGCAAGTGTCGCATTTACATACTTTTGAAAGGAATACGATGTATACATGACGCTTCGCAATGAATGTTATATCTTATCATAAAACGTAGATATACGATGCGACATCTCGTTATAAGGACCATTATAACTGTATTGCTTCGATACGTAGAAATCTGCAAACGCTATTTCCCAGCAAGGAAGTGTCGCATTTACATTCATTTGAAGTGTAAGCGAGGTATACATGCTACTTCGCAATGAATATTATATCTTATCATGAAACATAGAAATGAGATGCGACATCTCGTTTTAAGAAGCATTAGAACTCTATTGTTTCGATACGTAGACATCTGCAACCGTTATTTCCCAACAAGGAAGAGTCGCATTTACAATCATTTGAATAGAATACCAGGTATACATGGCACATCGGAATGGATATTATATCTTATCATGAAACATAGAAATGAGATGCGATATCGCGTCTTAAGAAGCATTAGAACCCTATTGCTTCGATACGTAGACACCTCGAAACGCATTTCCTACGCAAGGAATTGTGGCATTTACATTCATTTGAAGTGTAGACGAGGTATACATAAACCGTCGTAATGATTATTATTTCTTATCATGAAACATAGGAATGAGATGCGATATCGCGTTTTACGAAGCATTAGAACTCTACTGCTTCGATACATAGACATCTGGAATTGCATTTCCTGGCAAGGTAGTGTGGCATTTACATTCTTCTGAAGTGCAAACGAGGTATACAAGGAAGTGTGGCATTTACATTATTTTGAAGTGTATACGAGGTATACACAACAATTCGCAGTGAATATTATATCTTATCATCCAACATAGAAGTGAGGTGCGATATCGCGTTTTATGAAACATTACAATTCTATTGCTTCGATACGTAGACATTTGCAAACGCATTTCCTAACAAGGAAGTATGGCATTTACATTATTTTAAAGTGTAGACGTGGTGTACATAACACTTCGTAATAAATATTATATCTTATCATGAAACATAGAATTGAGATGCGATATCGCGCTTTAAGAAGCAATAGAACACTATTGCTTCGATACGTAGACATCTGGAAACGCGTCACCAACCAAGGAAGTGTCGCATTTACATAATCTTGAAGTGTAGACGAGGTATAGATAACACTTCACAATGAATATTATATCCTATCATGAGACAAATGAGACGCGATATCGCGTTTTAAGACGCATTAGAACTCTATTGCTTCGATTCGTAGAGATCTGGAATCACTATTTCCTAGCATGGAAGTGTGGCATTTACATTCTTATGAAGTGTAGGCCAGATATGTATAATGCTTCGCAATGAATATTATGTCATATCATGAAACATAGAAATGAGATGCGATATCGTGTTTTAAGAAGCATTAGAGCTCTATTGCTTCGATACATAGATATCTGCAAACGCTATTTCCTAGCAAGGAAGTGTCGCATTTACATTCTTTTGAAGTGAATACAAGGTACACATGACACGTTGCAATGAATATTATATCTTATCATCAAACATAGAAATGAGATGCGATATCGCGTTTTAAGAAGCGTTAGAACTCTATTGCTACGATACATAGACCTCTGCAAACGCTACTTCCTAGAAAGGAAGTGTCGCATTTACATTCTTTTGAAGTGAAGTGGAGGTGTACATGACACTTCGCAATGAATATTATACCTTATCATGAAACATAGATGTGAGATGCGAAATCGCGTTTTAAGCAGTATTAGGACACTATTGCTACGATACGTAGACATCTGCAAACGCTATTTCCTAGCAAGCAAGTGTCGCATTTACATACTTTTGAAAGGAATACGATGTATACATGACGCTTGGCAATGAATGTTATATCTTATCATAAAACGTAGATATACGATGCGACATCTCGTTATAAGGACCATTATAACTATATTGCTTCGATACGTAGAAATCTGCAAACGCTATTTCCCAGCAAGGAAGTGTCGCATTTACATTCATTTGAAGTGTAAGCGAGGTATACATGCTACTTCGCAATGAATATTATATCTTATCATGAAACATAGAAATGAGATGCGACATCTCGTTTTAAGAAGCATTAGAACTCTATTGTTTCGATACGTAGACATCTGCAACCGTTATTTCCCAACAAGGAAGAGTCGCATTTACAATCATTTGAACAGAATACCAGGTATACATGGCACATCGGAATGGATATTATATCTTATCATGAAACATAGAAATGAGATGCGATATCGCGTCTTAAGGAGCATTAGAACCCTATTGCTTCGATACGTAGACACCTCGAAACGCATTTCCTACGCAAGGAATTGTGGCATTTACATTCATTTGAAGTGTAGACGAGGTATACATAACCCTTCGTAATGATTATTATTTCTTATCATGAAACATAGGAATGAGATGCGATATCGCGTTTTACGAAGCATTAGAACTCTACTGCTTCGATACATAGACATCTGGAATTGCATTTCCTGGCAAGGTAGTGTGGCATTTACATTCTTCTGAAGTGCAAACGAGGTATACAAGGAAGTGTGGCATTTACATTATTTTGAAGTGTATACGAGGTATACACAACAATTCGCAGTGAATATTATATCTTATCATCCAACATAGAAGTGAGGTGCGATATCGCGTTTTATGAAACATTACAACTCTATTGCTTCGATACGTAGACATTTGCAAACGCATTTCCTAACAAGGAAGTATGGCATTTACATTATTTTAAAGTGTAGACGTGGTGTACATAACACTTCGTAATAAATATTATATCTTATCATGAAACATAGAATTGAGATGCGATATCGCGCTTTAAGAAGCAATAGACCTCTATTTCATCGATACGTAGACATCTGTAAACGCTATTTCCTAACAAGGAAGTGTCGCATTTACATTCATTTGGAGTGTAGACGAAGTATACGTATCACTTCGCAATAAATATTATATCATATAATGAAACATAGAACTGAGATGCTATATCCCGTTTTAAGAATCATTATAGCTCTAGTGCGTGGATTCGTAGACATCTGGAAACGCATATCCAACCAAGGAAGTGTCCCATTTACATTCTTTTGAAGTGTAGACAAGATGTACAAATCCTTTCGCTATGAATATTATATCTTAACATGAAACATACAAATGAGATGCGATATCGCGATTTAAGAAGCAATAGAACACTATTGCTTCGATACGTAGACATCTGGAAACGCGTTTCCAACCAAGGAAGTGTCGCATTTACATAATCTTGAAGTGTAGACGAGGTATAGATAACACTTCACAATGAATATCATATCCTATCATGAGACAGAAATGAGAAGCGATATCGCGATTTAAGACGCATTAGAACTCTATTGCTTCGATTCGTAGAGATCTGGAATCACTATTTCCTAGCATGGAAGTGTCGCATTTACATTCATTTGAAGTGTAAGCGAGGTATACATGCTACTTCGCAATGAATATTATATCTTATCCTGAAATATAGAAATGAGATGCGACATCTCGTTTTAAGAAGCATTGGAACTCCATTGTTTCGATACGTAGACATCTGCAACCGTTATTTCCCAACAAGGAAGAGTCGCATTTACATTCATTTGAATTGAATACCAGGTATACATGACACATCGGAATGGATATTATATCTCATCATGAAACATAGAAATGAGATGCGATATCGTGTTTTAAAAAGCTTTAGAACTCTATTGCTACGATACGTAGAAATCTGCAAACGCTACTTCCAAGCAAGGAAGTGACGCTTTTACATTCGTTTGAAGTGAATACGAGGTATACATGAAAGTTCGCAATGAATATTATATCTTATCATGAAACATAGAAATGAGATGCGATATCGCGTTTTGGGAAGCATTAGAAATCCATTGTTACGATACGTAGACATCTGCAAACGCTATTTCCAAGCATGGATGTGTCGCAATTACATTCTTTTGAAGTCAATACGAGGTATACATAGCACTCCACAATGGATATTATATATTATCATGAATCATAGAATTGAGTAGCGATATCGCGTTTTGAGAAGCATTAGAACTCTAATGCTACGATACGTAGACATCTGCAAGCGCTATTTCCTGGCAAGGAAGTGTCGCGTTTACATTCTTTTGAAGTGAATACGAGGTATACATAACACTGCACAATGAATATTATATATTATCATGAAACATAGTAATGAGTAGCGATATAGCGTTTTGGCAAGCATTAAAACTCCAATGTTACGATACGTAGACATCTGCAAACGCTATTTCCTGGCAAGGAAGTGTCGCGTTTACATTCTTTTGAAGTGAATACGAGGTATACATAGCACTCGACAATGAATACTATATCCTATCGTGAAACATAGGAATGAGATGTTATATGGTGATTTAAGAAGCATGAGAACTCTATTGCTTCGATACGCAGACATCTGCAAACGCTATTTCAAAGCAAGGAAGTGTCGCGTTTACATTCTTTTGAAGTGAATACGTGGTATACATAACACTTCGCAATGTATATTATATATTATCATGAAACATAGACATGAGATGCGACATCGCGAATTAGCAAGCTTTAGAAATCTATTGCTTCGATACGTAGACATCTGCAAACGCTACTTCCTAGGAAGGAAGTGCCGCATTTACATTCTTTTGACAGAAATACGAGGTATACATGACACTTCGCAATGAATATTATACCTTATCGGGAAACGTAGATATGAGATGCGATATGACGATTTAAGAACTGTATTGCTCCGATACGTAGACGTCTGCAAACGCTATTTCCTAGCAAGGAAGTGTCGCAATTACATTCTTTTGAGGTGAATACGAGGTATACATAACACTGCACAATGAATATTATATCTTACCATGAAACATAGAAATGAGATGCGATATGACGATTTAAGAAGCATTAGAACTCCATTGCTTCGATACGGAGACATCTGCAAACGCTCTTTCCTAGCAAGGAAGTGTCGCATTTACACTCTTTTGAAGTGAATACGAGGTATACAGAGCACTGCACTATGAATATTATATCTTATCATGAAACATAGAGATGATATACGATATCGCAAAATTAAAAGCATTAGAGCTCTATTGCTACGATACGTAGACATCTGCTATCGCTATTTAATAGCAAGGAAGTGTCGCATTTACATTCTTTTGATGTGAATACGATGTATACGTGACAGTTCGCAATGCATATTATATCTTATCAAGATACATAGAAATGAGATGCGACATCGCGATTTGGGAAGCATTAGAACTGTATTGCTACGATACCCAGACATCTGGAAACGCTACTTCCTAGCAAGGTAGTGTCGCATTTACATACTTTTAAGTGAATACGAGGTATACTTGAAACTTCGCAATGAATATTATATCTTATAGTGAAAAATAGAAATCAGATGCTATTTCGCGTATTAAGAAGCATTAGAACTCTACTGCTTCGATACGAAGACATCTGCAAACTCTATTTCCTAGCAAGGATGTGTCGCATTTACATTCTTTTGAATTGAACACGAGGTATACATAACACTTCACAATGAATAATATATCTTATCATGAAACATAGCATTGAGTAGCGATATCGCGTTTTGAGAAGCATTAGAACTCTAATGCTACGATACGTAGACATATGCAAATTCTATTTCCTGGCAAGGAAGTGTCGCATTTACATTCTTTTGAAAGGAATACGAGGTATACATGACACTTCGCAATGAATATTATATCTTATCATGAAACATAGAAATGGGATGGGATATGACGATTTAAGAAGCATTAGAACTCTATTGCTTCGATACGTGGACATCTGCAAACGCTATTTCCTAGCAAGGAAGTGTCGCATTTACATTCATTTGAAGTGTAAGCGAGGTATACATGCTACTTCGCAATGAATATTATATCTTATCATGAAACATAGAAATGAGATGCGACATCTCGTTTTAAGAAGCATTAGAACTCTATTGTTTCGATACGTAGACATCTGCAACCGTTATTTCCCAACAAGGAAGAGTCGCATTTACAATCATTTGAACAGAATACCAGGTATACATGGCACATCGGAATGGATATTATATCTTATCATGAAACATAGAAATGAGATGCGATATCGCGTCTTAAGGAGCATTAGAACCCTATTGCTTCGATACGTAGACACCTCGAAACGCATTTCCTACGCAAGGAATTGTGGCATTTACATTCATTTGAAGTGTAGACGAGGTATACATAACCCTTCGTAATGATTATTATTTCTTATCATGAAACATAGGAATGAGATGCGATATCGCGTTTTACGAAGCATTAGAACTCTACTGCTTCGATACATAGACATCTGGAATTGCATTTCCTGGCAAGGTAGTGTGGCATTTACATTCTTCTGAAGTGCAAACGAGGTATACAAGGAAGTGTGGCATTTACATTATTTTGAAGTGTATACGAGGTATACACAACAATTCGCAGTGAATATTATATCTTATCATCCAACATAGAAGTGAGGTGCGATATCGCGTTTTATGAAACATTACAACTCTATTGCTTCGATACGTAGACATTTGCAAACGCATTTCCTAACAAGGAAGTATGGCATTTACATTATTTTAAAGTGTAGACGTGGTGTACATAACACTTCGTAATAAATATTATATCTTATCATGAAACATAGAATTGAGATGCGATATCGCGCTTTAAGAAGCAATAGACCTCTATTTCATCGATACGTAGACATCTGTAAACGCTATTTCCTAACAAGGAAGTGTCGCATTTACATTCATTTGGAGTGTAGACGAAGTATACGTATCACTTCGCAATAAATATTATATCATATAATGAAACATAGAACTGAGATGCTATATCCCGTTTTAAGAATCATTATAGCTCTAGTGCGTGGATTCGTAGACATCTGGAAACGCATATCCAACCAAGGAAGTGTCCCATTTACATTCTTTTGAAGTGTAGACAAGATGTACAAATCCTTTCGCTATGAATATTATATCTTAACATGAAACATACAAATGAGATGCGATATCGCGATTTAAGAAGCAATAGAACACTATTGCTTCGATACGTAGACATCTGGAAACGCGTTTCCAACCAAGGAAGTGTCGCATTTACATAATCTTGAAGTGTAGACGAGGTATAGATAACACTTCACAATGAATATCATATCCTATCATGAGACAGAAATGAGAAGCGATATCGCGATTTAAGACGCATTAGAACTCTATTGCTTCGATTCGTAGAGATCTGGAATCACTATTTCCTAGCATGGAAGTGTCGCATTTACATTCATTTGAAGTGTAAGCGAGGTATACATGCTACTTCGCAATGAATATTATATCTTATCCTGAAACATAGAAATGAGATGCGACATCTCGTTTTAAGAAGCATTGGAACTCCATTGTTTCGATACGTAGACATCTGCAACCGTTATTTCCCAACAAGGAAGAGTCGCATTTACATTCATTTGAATTGAATACCAGGTATACATGACACATCGGAATGGATATTATATCTCATCATGAAACATAGAAATGAGATGCGATATCGTGTTTTAAAAAGCTTTAGAACTCTATTGCTACGATACGTAGAAATCTGCAAACGCTACTTCCAAGCAAGGAAGTGACGCTTTTACATTCGTTTGAAGTGAATACGAGGTATACATGAAAGTTCGCAATGAATATTATATCTTATCATGAAACATAGAAATGAGATGCGATATCGCGTTTTGGGAAGCATTAGAAATCCATTGTTACGATACGTAGACATCTGCAAACGCTATTTCCAAGCATGGATGTGTCGCAATTACATTCTTTTGAAGTCAATACGAGGTATACATAGCACTCCACAATGGATATTATATATTATCATGAATCATAGAATTGAGTAGCGATATCGCGTTTTGAGAAGCATTAGAACTCTAATGCTACGATACGTAGACATCTGCAAGCGCTATTTCCTGGCAAGGAAGTGTCGCGTTTACATTCTTTTGAAGTGAATACGAGGTATACATAACACTGCACAATGAATATTATATATTATCATGAAACATAGTAATGAGTAGCGATATAGCGTTTTGGCAAGCATTAAAACTCCAATGTTACGATACGTAGACATCTGCAAACGCTATTTCCTGGCAAGGAAGTGTCGCGTTTACATTCTTTTGAAGTGAATACGAGGTATACATAGCACTCGACAATGAATACTATATCCTATCGTGAAACATAGGAATGAGATGTTATATGGTGATTTAAGAAGCATGAGAACTCTATTGCTTCGATACGCAGACATCTGCAAACGCTATTTCAAAGCAAGGAAGTGTCGCGTTTACATTCTTTTGAAGTGAATACGTGGTATACATAACACTTCGCAATGTATATTATATATTATCATGAAACATAGACATGAGATGCGACATCGCGAATTAGCAAGCTTTAGAAATCTATTGCTTCGATACGTAGACATCTGCAAACGCTACTTCCTAGGAAGGAAGTGCCGCATTTACATTCTTTTGACAGAAATACGAGGTATACATGACACTTCGCAATGAATATTATACCTTATCGGGAAACGTAGATATGAGATGCGATATGACGATTTAAGAACTGTATTGCTCCGATACGTAGACGTCTGCAAACGCTATTTCCTAGCAAGGAAGTGTCGCAATTACATTCTTTTGAGGTGAATACGAGGTATACATAACACTGCACAATGAATATTATATCTTACCATGAAACATAGAAATGAGATGCGATATGACGATTTAAGAAGCATTAGAACTCCATTGCTTCGATACGGAGACATCTGCAAACGCTCTTTCCTAGCAAGGAAGTGTCGCATTTACACTCTTTTGAAGTGAATACGAGGTATACAGAGCACTGCACTATGAATATTATATCTTATCATGAAACATAGAGATGATATACGATATCGCAAAATTAAAAGCATTAGAGCTCTATTGCTACGATACGTAGACATCTGCTATCGCTATTTAATAGCAAGGAAGTGTCGCATTTACATTCTTTTGATGTGAATACGATGTATACGTGACAGTTCGCAATGCATATTATATCTTATCAAGATACATAGAAATGAGATGCGACATCGCGATTTGGGATGCATTAGAACTGTATTGCTACGATACCCAGACATCTGGAAACGCTACTTCCTAGCAAGGTAGTGTCGCATTTACATACTTTTAAGTGAATACGAGGTATACTTGAAACTTCGCAATGAATATTATATCTTATAGTGAAAAATAGAAATCAGATGCTATTTCGCGTATTAAGAAGCATTAGAACTCTACTGCTTCGATACGAAGACATCTGCAAACTCTATTTCCTAGCAAGGATGTGTCGCATTTACATTCTTTTGAATTGAACACGAGGTATACATAACACTTCACAATGAATAATATATCTTATCATGAAACATAGCATTGAGTAGCGATATCGCGTTTTGAGAAGCATTAGAACTCTAATGCTACGATACGTAGACATATGCAAATTCTATTTCCTGGCAAGGAAGTGTCGCATTTACATTCTTTTGAAAGGAATACGAGGTATACATGACACTTCGCAATGAATATTATATCTTATCATGAAACATAGAAATGGGATGGGATATGACGATTTAAGAAGCATTAGAACTCTATTGCTTCGATACGTGGACATCTGCAAACGCTATTTCCTAGCAAGGAAGTGTCGCATTTACATTCATTTGAAGTGTAAGCGAGGTATACATGCTACTTCGCAATGAATATTATATCTTATCATGAAACATAGAAATGAGATGCGACATCTCGTTTTAAGAAGCATTAGAACTCTATTGTTTCGATACGTAGACATCTGCAACCGTTATTTCCCAACAAGGAAGAGTCGCATTTACAATCATTTGAACAGAATACCAGGTATACATGGCACATCGGAATGGATATTATATCTTATCATGAAACATAGAAATGAGATGCGATATCGCGTCTTAAGGAGCATTAGAACCCTATTGCTTCGATACGTAGACACCTCGAAACGCATTTCCTACGCAAGGAATTGTGGCATTTACATTCATTTGAAGTGTAGACGAGGTATACATAACCCTTCGTAATGATTATTATTTCTTATCATGAAACATAGGAATGAGATGCGATATCGCGTTTTACGAAGCATTAGAACTCTACTGCTTCGATACATAGACATCTGGAATTGCATTTCCTGGCAAGGTAGTGTGGCATTTACATTCTTCTGAAGTGCAAACGAGGTATACAAGGAAGTGTGGCATTTACATTATTTTGAAGTGTATACGAGGTATACACAACAATTCGCAGTGAATATTATATCTTATCATCCAACATAGAAGTGAGGTGCGATATCGCGTTTTATGAAACATTACAACTCTATTGCTTCGATACGTAGACATTTGCAAACGCATTTCCTAACAAGGAAGTATGGCATTTACATTATTTTAAAGTGTAGACGTGGTGTACATAACACTTCGTAATAAATATTATATCTTATCATGAAACATAGAATTGAGATGCGATATCGCGCTTTAAGAAGCAATAGACCTCTATTTCATCGATACGTAGACATCTGTAAACGCTATTTCCTAACAAGGAAGTGTCGCATTTACATTCATTTGGAGTGTAGACGAAGTATACGTATCACTTCGCAATAAATATTATATCATATAATGAAACATAGAACTGAGATGCTATATCCCGTTTTAAGAATCATTATAGCTCTAGTGCGTGGATTCGTAGACATCTGGAAACGCATATCCAACCAAGGAAGTGTCCCATTTACATTCTTTTGAAGTGTAGACAAGATGTACAAATCCTTTCGCTATGAATATTATATCTTAACATGAAACATACAAATGAGATGCGATATCGCGATTTAAGAAGCAATAGAACACTATTGCTTCGATACGTAGACATCTGGAAACGCGTTTCCAACCAAGGAAGTGTCGCATTTACATAATCTTGAAGTGTAGACGAGGTATAGATAACACTTCACAATGAATATCATATCCTATCATGAGACAGAAATGAGAAGCGATATCGCGATTTAAGACGCATTAGAACTCTATTGCTTCGATTCGTAGAGATCTGGAATCACTATTTCCTAGCATGGAAGTGTCGCATTTACATTCATTTGAAGTGTAAGCGAGGTATACATGCTACTTCGCAATGAATATTATATCTTATCCTGAAACATAGAAATGAGATGCGACATCTCGTTTTAAGAAGCATTGGAACTCCATTGTTTCGATACGTAGACATCTGCAACCGTTATTTCCCAACAAGGAAGAGTCGCATTTACATTCATTTGAATTGAATACCAGGTATACATGACACATCGGAATGGATATTATATCTCATCATGAAACATAGAAATGAGATGCGATATCGTGTTTTAAAAAGCTTTAGAACTCTATTGCTACGATACGTAGAAATCTGCAAACGCTACTTCCAAGCAAGGAAGTGACGCTTTTACATTCGTTTGAAGTGAATACGAGGTATACATGAAAGTTCGCAATGAATATTATATCTTATCATGAAACATAGAAATGAGATGCGATATCGCGTTTTGGGAAGCATTAGAAATCCATTGTTACGATACGTAGACATCTGCAAACGCTATTTCCAAGCATGGATGTGTCGCAATTACATTCTTTTGAAGTCAATACGAGGTATACATAGCACTCCACAATGGATATTATATATTATCATGAATCATAGAATTGAGTAGCGATATCGCGTTTTGAGAAGCATTAGAACTCTAATGCTACGATACGTAGACATCTGCAAGCGCTATTTCCTGGCAAGGAAGTGTCGCGTTTACATTCTTTTGAAGTGAATACGAGGTATACATAACACTGCACAATGAATATTATATATTATCATGAAACATAGTAATGAGTAGCGATATAGCGTTTTGGCAAGCATTAAAACTCCAATGTTACGATACGTAGACATCTGCAAACGCTATTTCCTGGCAAGGAAGTGTCGCGTTTACATTCTTTTGAAGTGAATACGAGGTATACATAGCACTCGACAATGAATACTATATCCTATCGTGAAACATAGGAATGAGATGTTATATGGTGATTTAAGAAGCATGAGAACTCTATTGCTTCGATACGCAGACATCTGCAAACGCTATTTCAAAGCAAGGAAGTGTCGCGTTTACATTCTTTTGAAGTGAATACGTGGTATACATAACACTTCGCAATGTATATTATATATTATCATGAAACATAGACATGAGATGCGACATCGCGAATTAGCAAGCTTTAGAAATCTATTGCTTCGATACGTAGACATCTGCAAACGCTACTTCCTAGGAAGGAAGTGCCGCATTTACATTCTTTTGACAGAAATACGAGGTATACATGACACTTCGCAATGAATATTATACCTTATCGGGAAACGTAGATATGAGATGCGATATGACGATTTAAGAACTGTATTGCTCCGATACGTAGACGTCTGCAAACGCTATTTCCTAGCAAGGAAGTGTCGCAATTACATTCTTTTGAGGTGAATACGAGGTATACATAACACTGCACAATGAATATTATATCTTACCATGAAACATAGAAATGAGATGCGATATGACGATTTAAGAAGCATTAGAACTCCATTGCTTCGATACGGAGACATCTGCAAACGCTCTTTCCTAGCAAGGAAGTGTCGCATTTACACTCTTTTGAAGTGAATACGAGGTATACAGAGCACTGCACTATGAATATTATATCTTATCATGAAACATAGAGATGATATACGATATCGCAAAATTAAAAGCATTAGAGCTCTATTGCTACGATACGTAGACATCTGCTATCGCTATTTAATAGCAAGGAAGTGTCGCATTTACATTCTTTTGATGTGAATACGATGTATACGTGACAGTTCGCAATGCATATTATATCTTATCAAGATACATAGAAATGAGATGCGACATCGCGATTTGGGAAGCATTAGAACTGTATTGCTACGATACCCAGACATCTGGAAACGCTACTTCCTAGCAAGGTAGTGTCGCATTTACATACTTTTAAGTGAATACGAGGTATACTTGAAACTTCGCAATGAATATTATATCTTATAGTGAAAAATAGAAATCAGATGCTATTTCGCGTATTAAGAAGCATTAGAACTCTACTGCTTCGATACGAAGACATCTGCAAACTCTATTTCCTAGCAAGGATGTGTCGCATTTACATTCTTTTGAATTGAACACGAGGTATACATAACACTTCACAATGAATAATATATCTTATCATGAAACATAGCATTGAGTAGCGATATCGCGTTTTGAGAAGCATTAGAACTCTAATGCTACGATACGTAGACATATGCAAATTCTATTTCCTGGCAAGGAAGTGTCGCATTTACATTCTTTTGAAAGGAATACGAGGTATACATGACACTTCGCAATGAATATTATATCTTATCATGAAACATAGAAATGGGATGGGATATGACGATTTAAGAAGCATTAGAACTCTATTGCTTCGATACGTGGACATCTGCAAACGCTATTTCCTAGCAAGGAAGTGTCGCAATTACATTCTTTTGAGGTGAATACGAGGTATACATAACACTGTACAATGAATATTATATCTTATCATGAAACATAGAAATGAGGTGCAATATGGCGATTTAAGAAGCATTAGAAATCCATTGCTTCGATACGTAGACGTCCGCAAACGCTATTTCGAAGCAAGGAAGTGTCACATTTACATTCTTTTGAAGTGAATACGAGGTATACATATCGCTCCACAATGAATATTATATATTATCTTGAAAGACAGAAATGAGAAACGATATCGCGTTTTGAGAAGCATTAGAACCCTAATGCCACGAAACGTAGACATCGGCAAACGCTATTTCCTAGCAAGGAAGTGTGGCATTTACATTCTTTTGAAGTGAATACGAGGTATTCATAACACTGCACAATGAATATTATATCTTATCATGAAAGATAGAAATGAGATGCGATATCGCGTTTTGAGAAGCATTAGAACTCTAATGCTACGATACGTAGACAAATGCAAACGATATTTCCTAGCAAGGAAGTGTTGCATTTACATTCATTTGAAGATCATGCGAGGTGTACAAGACACTTGGCAATGAATATTATATCTTATCATGAAACATAGAAAAGAGATGCGATATGGCGATATAAGAAGCATTAGAACCGTATTGCTTCGATACGTAGACATCTGCAAACGCTATTTCCTAGCAAGGAAGTGTCGCATTTACCTTCATTTTAAGTGTATGCGAAGTATTCATGACACTTCGCAATCAATATTGTATATTATCATGAAACATAGATATGAGATGCGATATCGCGATTTAAGAATCTTCAGAACTCCATTGCTTCGATACGTAGACATCTGCAAACGCTACTTCCTAGCAAGTAAGTGTCGCATTTACATTCTTTTGAATGGATACGAGGTATACGTGGCACTTCGTAATGAATATTATACCTTATCATGATCAATAGAAATGAGATGCTATATCGCGATTTAAGAATCTTCAGAACTCCATTGCTTCGATACGTAGATATCTGCAATTACTATTTTCTAGCAAGGAACTGTCGCATTCACATTAATTTGAAGTGTATGCGAGGTATACATGACACTTCGCAATGAATATTATATATTATCATGAAACATATATATGAGATGCGATATCGCGAATTAGCAAGCTTTAGAAACCTATTGCTTCGATACGTAGACATATGCAAGCGCTATTTCCTAGCAAGGAATTGTAGCATTTGCATTTTTCTGATGTGAATACGAGGTATACATAACACTTTACAACGAATATTATATGTAATCATGAAACACAGAAATGAGATGCGACATCGCGATTTGAGAAGCATTAGAACACTATTTCTTCGATACGGAGACATCTGCAAACTCTATTTCCTAGCAAGGTATTGTCGCATTTACTTTCTTTTGAAGTGTATGCGAGGTATATATATCAATGCACAATGAATATTATATCTTATCATGAAACATAGAAATGAGATGCGATATCGCGAATTAGCAAGCTTTAGATCTCTATTGCTTCGATTCGTAGACATCTGCAAACGCTATTTCCCAGCAAGGAAGTGTCGTACTTACATTCTTTTGAAAGGAATACGAGGTATACGTGCCACTTCGCAATGAATATTATATCTTATCATGAAACATAGAAATGAGATGTGATATGGCGATTTATGAAGCATCAGATATCTATTGCTTCGATACGTAGACATCTGCAAACGCTATTTCCTAGCAAGGAAGTGTCGCATTTGCATTCATTTTAAGTGAATACAAGGTATACATAACACTCCACAATGAATTTTATATATTATCATGAAACATAGAAATGAGTAGCGATATCGCGTTTTGAGAAGCATTAGAATTCTACTACTACGATACGTAGACATCTACAAACGCTATTTCCTGGCAAGGAAGTGTCGCGTTTACATTCTTTTGAAGGGAATACGAGGTATACATAACACTCCACAATGAATATTATATCTTATCATGAAACAGAAATGAGATGCGATTTGACGATTTAAGAAGCATTAGAATTCTATTGCTTCGATACGTAGACATCTGCAAACGCTATTTCCTAGCAAGGAAGAGTTGCATGTACATTCAATTGAAGCGTATGCGAGGTATACATAACACTCCACAATGAATATTATATATTATCATGAAACATAGTAATGAGTAGCGATTTCGCGTTTTGAGAAGCATTAGAACTCTAATGCTACGATACGTAGACATCTGCAAACGCTATTTCCTGGCAAGGAAGTGTCGCGTTTACATTTTTTTGGAGTGAATACGAGGTATACATAACACTTCACAATGAATATTATATCTTATCATGAAACATAGAAATGAGATGCAATATGGCGATTTAAGATGCATTAGAACTCTATTGCTTCGATACGTAGACATCTGCAAAAGCTACTTTCTAGCAAGGAAGTGTCGCATTTACATTCCTTTAATGTGTAGACGACGAATACATAACACTGCATATTGAATATTATATCTTATCATGAAACATAGAAATGAGATGCGATATGGCGATTTAAGAAGCATTAGATCCCTATTGCTTCGATACGTAGACATCTGCAAACGCTATTTCCTAGCAAAGATGTGTCGCATTTACATTCTTTTGAACTGAGTACGAGGTATACATAACACTCCACAATGAATATTATATCTTATCATGAAACATAGAAATGAGATGCGATATCGCGATTTAAGAAGCTTTAGAACTCTATTGCTTCGATATGCAGACATCTGCAAACGCTATTTCCTAGCAAGGAAGTGTCGCAGTTACATTCGTTTGAAGTGTATGCGAGGTATACATGACACTTCGCAATGAATATTATATCTTATCATGAAACAAAGAAATTAGATGCGAGAACGCGCTTGAAGAAGCATTAGAATTCTATTGCTCCGATACGTAAACAACTGGAAACGCTATTTCCTAGCCAGGTGGCATTTACATTCTTTTGAAGTGTAGACGAGGAATACACGTCTCTTCGCAATGAAGATTATATCTTATCATGCAACATAGAAATGAGATGCGATATCGCGTTTTAAGAAGCATTAGAACTTTATTGCTTCGATAGGTAGACATCCGGAAACGCTATTTCCTAGCCAGGAAGTGTGGCATTTACATTCTTTTGAAGTGTAGACGAGGTGTACACGACACTTCGCAAAGAAGATTATATCTTAACAGGAAACATAGAACTGAGATGCGATGCCGCATCTTAAGATGCATTACAACTCTATTGCTTCGATACGTAGACATCTGGAAACGCATTTTCTAGCAAGGAAGTGTGGCATTTACATTCTTCTGATGTGTAGACGTGGTATACATAACACTTCACAATGAATATTATATCATATCATGAGCCATATAAACGAGATGCGATATCGCGTTTTAAGAATCATTAGAACTTTATTGCTTCGATACCTGGTCATCTCGAAGCGCATTTCGTATCAAGGAAGTGAGGCAATTACATTCTTTTGAAGTGTACACGAGGTATACATAACATTTCGCAATGAATATTTTTTCTTATCATAAAGCATGGAACTGAGATGGGATGTCGCGTTTTAGGAAGCATTACTACCCTATTTCTTCGAGCCGTAGACATCTGGAAACGCATTTGCTAGCAAAGCAGCGTGGCGTTTACATTCTTTTGAAGTGTAGACGAGGAATACACGTCTCTTCGCAATGAATATTATATCTTATCATGAAACATAGAAATGAGGTTCGATATCGCGTTTTAGGAGCATTAGAACGCTATTGCCTCGATACCTAGATATCTGGAAACGCTATTCCCTAGCAAGGAAGTGTGGCATTTACATTCTTCTGATGTGTAGACGAGGTACACATAACACTTCGCAGTGATTATTATATCTTATCACGAAACACAGAAATGAGATGCGATATCGCGTTTTAGGAAGCATTAGAACACTATTGCTTCGACACGTAGACATCTGGAACCGATGTTTCCTAGCAAGGAAGTGTGGCATTTACACTCTTTTGAAGTGTAGACAAAGTATACATAACACTTCGCAAAGAATATTATATCTTATAATGAAACATAGAACTGAGATGCTATATCGCGTTTTAAAAAGAGCCACAACTCTATTAATACGATACGTAGACATGTAAAAACGCTATTCCGTCGGGAGGAAGTGTGGAGTTTACATTCTTCATTTCTTTTCATCAAGTATTGACGAGATATACATTTCGCGTTGCATGGAATATTACATCTTATCATGATACATACAAATGTTGTACGATATCGCGTTTTATGAAGAAATAGATCTCCATTGCTTCTGTACGTAGACATCCTGAAACGCAATTCCGTTGCAAGGAAGAGTTGCATTGACATTCTTTTGAAGTTTCGTTGAGATACTACCTTGAGGTATACCTAACGCGTTGCATTGGTAATTATATCCTATCATGGGATATAGGAATGAGATGTTATATCGCGTTTTTATGAAGCATTGGAACTCAATTTCTGCGAAACCTAGACATCTAGAAACGCTATTCCACAGGAAGGAAGTGTAGGATCTACATTCCTTTGAAGTGTTGACGAGATATACATTATGTGTTGCATTGATATTACATCTTCTCATGAGAAATAGAAGTGTAATGCGATACCGCGTATTATGAAGGATTAGAACTCTATTGCTTCGATTCGCAGATATCTAAAAACGCTATTCCACAGCAAAGAAGTATGTCATTCACATTCTTTTGAGGTGTAGACTAGTATATACATGCAGTGGCACTGAATATCACGTCTTATCATGAGAAATAGAAATCAGATGTAATATCGCGTTGTAGGAAGTATTCGAACTCTATTGCTTCGATACGTAGACAGCTAGAAACGCTATTCCGTTGCAAGGAAGTGTGGCATTTACATTCGTTTAAAGTGCCGACAAGATATAAATAACGCACTGCATTGGACATTTCATCTAATCATGAGACACAGAAATGAGGTGTTATAACGCGCTTTATGAAGCATTAGAACTCCGTTGCTGCGATACATAGACATCTAGAAAAGCTATTCCGTCGCAAGTATGTATTGATTAACATTCTCTTGAAGTACTGGCGAGTGATACGTTACGGGTTGCTTTGATTTACATCCTATAATGACAAACAACTACATTGCTACGGAATAGTGTTTCTAGATCCCTACGTATTGAATCAGTAGGGATCCAATGCTTCTTAAAACGCGATAATGCACTTCATTTCTATGTTACATAATAAGATGTAATTCAATGCATCGCGTTATGCATATCTCATCAACATTTCAAAAGAATGTAAATGCCAAACTTCCTTGCTACGGAATTGCGTTTCCAGATGCCTACGTATCGAAGCAATAAGGTTCCAATGCTTCTTGGAACGCGATTTCACATCTCATTTCTATGTTTCATGATAACATATAATACTCATTGCGATGTGTTATGTATACTCCATCAACACTTCAAACTAATGTAAATGCAACAATTCCTTGCTGTCAAATACGTTTCCAGGTGCTTACGTATCGAGAATATGGAGTAGTAATGCTGCTTAAAAAGCGATGCCGCATCTCAGTTCTATGTTTCATGATAAGATATAATATTACTTGCGAAGTGTTATGTATACCTCGTCTACACTTAAAATGAAAGTAAATGCGACACTTCCTTGCTAGGAAATAGCGTTTGCAGATGTCTACATATCGATGCAATAGAGATCTAATACTTGTTAAATCACGATATCGCATCTCATTTCAATGTTTCATGATAAGATATTATATTCATTTCGAAGTGTCACTTATACCTCGCATACATTTCAAATGAATGTGAATGCGACATTTCCTTGCTAGGAAATAGCGTTTGCAGATGACTCCGTATCGAAGCAATAGAGTTCTAATGCTTCTTAAATCGCGATATCGCAGCTCAGTTCTATGTTTCGTGATAAGATATAATATTCATTGCGAAGTGTAATGAATACCTCCTCCACACTTCAAAAGAATGTAATTGCCGCACTTCCGTGCTAGGAAAAATCGTTTTCAGCTGACTACAGAACGAGGAAATAGTGTTCTAATCCTTCTTAAAAGGCGAAATCGCATCTCATTTCTACGTTTCGTGACTCGACATAATATTTTTTGCGAAGTGTTATGTATATCTTGTCTACATATGAAACGAATGTAAACGCCACACACCCTTGCTAGGAAATAGCGTTTACAGACGTCCACCTGCCGATGGAATAGAGTTATAGTGCTTCTCAATGCGCGATATCGCATCTCACTTCTATGTTTCATGACAAGATATAATATTCATTGCGAAGTGTAATGTATACCTCGTCTATACTTCAAAAGTATCTAAGTGCCACACTTCCTTGCTAGGAGATAGCGTTTCCAGATGTCTACGTATCGAAGCAATAGAGTTCAAATGCATCTTAAAACACGATATCGCATCTCAACTCTATGTTTCATGATGAGATACAAAATTCATTCCGAAGTGTTGTGTTTACCTCGTCCACACTTCAAAAGGATATAAATGCCACACTTCCTTGCTAGGAAATAGCATTTCCAGATGTCTACGTAACGAAGCAATAGAGATCTAATGCTTCTTAAAAGGAGAAATCGCTTTGCATCTATATGTCTCATGATATGAGATAATATTCATTGCGAAGTGTTATGTCTACCTCGTCTACGCTTCATAAGTATGTAAATGCCACCCTTCCTTTCTGGTATATAGAGTTTTCAGATGCCTACGTATCGAAGCAATAGAGTTCTGATGCTTCATAAAACGCGATATCGCATCTCAATTCTATGTCTCATGATAGGATATAATATTCACTGGAAAGTGTTATGTATACCTCGTCTACACTTCAAAGGTATGTAAATGCCACACTTACCCGCTAGGAAATAGCGTTTCCAGATTACTGCGTATCGAAACAATAGAGTTCTAATAATTCTTTAAACGCGATTTCGCAACTCAATTCTATGTCCCATGATAAGTTATAATATTCATAGCGAAGTGTTATGTATACCTCGTCTACACGTCAAGTGAATGTAAATGCGACACTTCCTTGCTAGGTAATAGCGTTTGCAGTTGCTTACGTATTAGAGCAATAGTGTTCTAATGCATCTTAAAACGCGAAATCGCATGACATTTCTATGTCTCACAATAAGGTGTACCTTTCGTTGCAACAAGTTATGTATATTTCATCTAGACTTCAAAATAATGTAAATGCCACACTTCCTTGCTTCGGAGTAGCGTTTCCAGATGTCTACGTATCGGTGCAATAGATTTCTAATACTTCATGTAGCTCTATATCGCATCTCATATCTATGTCTCATGTTAAGATGCAATGTCAACGCAAGCGTTACGTATATCTCGTCTGCACTTGAAAATAATATAAATACCGCACTTGCTTGCTACCGAACAGCGTTTCTAGCTGTGCGCGCATCGAAACAATAATGTTCTAATTCTTCAAAGAACGCGATATCGCACCTCATTTCTGTGTCACATGATCAGATGTAATCTCAAAGCAACGCGTTATGTATATCTCGTCTACACTTCAAATGAAAGTGGATGCATCACTTACTTGCTACGGAACAGTGTTTCTAGATGTCTACGAATCGAGGCAAAGGAGTTCTAATGCTTCATAGAACGCGATATAGCATTTCATATCAAGAGTTCGAAGTATGTATGTAGATTTTAATAATCTATAAATCAGACTATGCTTACCTGCTTCTACACTGCAAAACAATGTGATGCTACACTTCCTCGCAAGAGAATAGCGTTTCTAGATGTCAACGTGTAAAAACAACAGGGTTCTGTTACCTGATTCCGCGCGATGTCGCATCTCATTTCATTGTTCCGCGTTAAGATACAGTATTCAATGCAACGCGCATTGTGCATCTGCATACAAAAAGAATATAAATCCCACACTTTCTTCCAACGGGATGGCGCTTCTAGGTATCTACGCGTAGAAGCAATAGAGTTCTCTTACTTCATTCAATGCGATGTCGCATCTCATTTCAATGCCGCATGATATGATGTAATATTCATCGTATCGCGTTATGTTTATCTGCTTCTGCACATCAATTGAATGTGAACTCTACACTTCCTTGCCCGGGAATGTCGTTTCTAGATGTCCAGGTGCCGAAGCATTTAATTTCCTATGCTTCATGCTTCGCAATATCGCGTTTCATATCAACAGTTCGAGGTATGTCTGTAGATTTTAATGCACTATATATATATCATTATGCTTATCTGCTTCTACGCCCCAAAAGTGTGGTTTCGACACTTCCTGACAAGAGCATAGCGATTCTAGTTGTAAATGTGTCGAAGCAATAGAGTTCTAATACATCATTCATCTCGATCTCGCATCACATTTCAATGTGTAATGTAAGATGTAATATTCAATGCAGCGCGTTACGTTTAACTCTTCAGCACTCCTAACGAATGTGAACCCTACACTCCCTTGCAGGGGGATAGCGTTTTTAGATATCTACTTGTCGAAGCAATAAAGTTCTATTACTTTATTCAGATCGATGTCGCATCTCATTTCAATGCCGCATGTTGAGATGTAATATTCAATGAAACGCGTTACGTTTATCTGCTTCTACACGTCAACAGTATAAAAATCCTACAATATCTTGCCAGGAGGTAGCGTTTCTAGATGTGCACGTATTGAATTAATAGATTTCTAATGCTATATAAAACGCGATATCGCATTTTATATCAACAGTTCGAAGTATGTAAGTAGATAAAAATGCTCTACACATCTCGTTGTGCTTGCCTGCATATACACGTCAAAAGACTGTGATTTCTACACTTCCTCGCAAGGGAATTGCGTTCTTAGATGTCTACTTTTCGAAGCAATAGAGTTCTAGTGCTTCATTCAACACGATGTCGCAAGTCCTTTCAATGATTCATGGTAAATTGCAATGTTCTATGCAATATGTTACATTTGTCTGCATCTAGACCTTAGAAGGATGTGAATCCTATACTTACTTGCAACAGAATATCGTTTCCAGATATCTACGTGTCCAAGCAAGACATTTCTAATACTTCATGCAGCGCGATGTCGCATCTCATTTCAACGTTTCAAAGCAAAGAATCTGTAATCATATATCCATATCATTATGCTTTACTGTTAGAGGTCTTCAATAGAATGTGAACTATATAATTCCATGCAACGGCATGGCGCTCCGTAGTGTCTGTCTGTTAAAGCAATCGAGCTAGAATTCTCCATGCAATGCGCTGGCGCATCCCATTTCATCGTTTCAAAGTAAGAATGCTGTAATCTCTTATGCATAGCTCTATGCTTATCTGCTTTAAAACTTCATAAGAATGTAAATTCTACAGCTCCATGCAACAGGATTGCCCTTCGTAGTGTCTACATGTCGAGACAATAGAGTACTAATGCATTATACAATGCCATGACTCATCTCATTTCAACGTTTCGAATTAAGTAAGCTGTAATCTTCTATGAAAAGCATTATAATTATCTGCTTCTACTCTACAATAGAATGTGAATTCTATAGATCCAAACAAGAGGAGGGCAGGCCCTCACCATCCTACTGCCTGCCCTGATGCGGGCAAAGGAATCCCAGGGCCACTCAAACCGCGACCAACATCTATCTTATACTCTAACCGATTCATCGTTATGCGTTTTCCATTAACACAATGGAAAATTTCACATATTTTCTTTCTCTTTCTCTTTAGTTACATTGTTGTTATTTTATGCTTTTCACCCTCCACATTCCCTCTCTACACCATCTCGGAACAGGCGTTATACGATTACTGCAGGATGACGCCCCGGTCTCGTTACACCGAGATCGAGTGTTCTCTCTTGCATCCGTTGATTTATATATGTTATATATTGGAGAATATTTCCTCTTATCCTTTGTATTTTTCGAATGAAATTACATTGACAGAAGTACAAGCTAGTTCTGCACGCCTATTTGAAACAACATTAAATCACCTTGTTAAACAATAATATATTAAATGTGACTTGGACTTTTAAATTTGAATTTATAAACATCTAACAGGTAAAAATGTTTTTCTTACTATTCATATCATTATACATTCAGTGATTTATTGTGTGCTGTGATTTGATATATTAACTGCTTGATTATATTTTGCAATGAACTTTGCGTACCAAACATTGTTTTTACTCCTGATTATAAAAGTATATGATATCCTTCTTATGCAGTCATGTATAATTATGTACTGTGACGGTTTCTCCCGTTTCAATCCGCAAGAAAACGGTATATAGAACCAATAATAACGGGGTATCCAGAAGTTTAATCCGGGGTTATATCGGGGTACAGAATATCCGCGTGATTCGGCAACACGAAGTACAATAAATTTCCTATCCAGCGAGTATTTCGAAGCTGCGAGGCTGGGACTTTTTGGGCGCCAGCTACTCAAAAAGTAGCAAAAACTAGTAAACCACGCAACACGGGGAAACCCGGTTCAAGATAACCCTCGAAATTTCGAAATACTCTATCGCTCGACTGCTTCTAGCCGAGTGCGCAAATTAGGGTCGCGGGATACTGAACTCACGGCTTCTTTCGTACACACAAATTCGCAATTAAGTAGCTATGTGTTCAAATTCAATTCCGAATAATGCACTAAAAAGCATCCCAGATAACAAACGGCAAGATGGTAGCGACACCATGCCGGCACTATATTGCCACTTGCGAGAAGTGTCAACTGATTCGTAGTCATCTGTGACCGGATTCGTTAACTAAAATGCCAGAACGTGTAACCAGCACGTTCTAGACAAGCGAATCGCGCAGTACCAGCACCACGGTGACACGCGTATCATCGCTCCATTCATGAATCTCCTCAGCAATTACGCAGGATCACATTTGGCAATGGGGAACCTGTGCTTTCATACAAATTAGAACCGTTAGATGTCAGTAGATGTTCAGCATATGAGTATTGATAGACATTTTGATGGTCGTTTTCCTATATTTATAGTTATTGAGCGAGTCGTATATATTTCTTTCAATCCATCATAGACTAAAAATATTATTTATATAAAAAATATTACTTATAAAATAAAAATTCATGCTGTTGCGTCCCAAACTTCGCCTTGTGTAATTTTTGAAACAACATGCTCTCATCGTATTTAATATAACCCTCAATTGCATGAATTTGTAACAATAAATTGAAGAAAATATATATAAAATAAGTGTATATATTTTTATGACAAAGTAATTATCGACTTTATGGAAAAATCGCCCTATCGAGCTAGTTTATAGAAAATAATAAAATCGAGTTCTTATATCTTTGTTTTGTGCCCGTGTATCTAATTTGGAATCAAAATAAATAAATTGCGCAGTTCAGTCATTTTTCATATTTGCTTATAATTTTTATGGAAACAGCTTCCCCATTAGTAAATGTCAGCCTCCGCCACAACCACGCGTCTAGCTATGGTGAGCTGATAGTGTCATTGTCACAGCCGCGTAACCCGTGTGCTATATCTCGGTGCTTTAATAGTGCCGTTATACGAATGCCGCCCCAGTACTAACAGTATACCATTTCGAAAGCTGAGTAGGAGCACTTTGTTAGCACAGTTCTGTCACGGAATTCGTTCCATCCGTTGTCATTGGCGTGCCAATCGCTGGCTGTTTGAGATATTGTAGTGCATGAGGCAGAATTGTTCCTTATCATCGTCAAGGAGATGGTTTTCACTCCCCCCTTTTTGAATTTTTTAAATTATTGTTTGAAATTTTTGCCGTTTCTGTATCTCTATGACCGCATTGTGGATTCAACTTATGTACGATCTTTTTGGTCTTCATCTTTCCTTACATGTAATATTATATATGTGATGCACGTTTGTTATGTAATGCTCCGATTTGTAAGCCTCAGATACTTTTATTCTTTGGTAAAGCCACTTATTCGATTAATATATATTTATTAGACATAGATATAAACAATTAGAAAAATGTTATTAAAACGCTATTAAATATGTTGTTGCAATTATATATTTAAGGTCTGAAGATGTAGATGCAATTAATGTCCGATATTTTACGTGATCGAATCGACGTATCGAGTGAGGCTATGAAATATAAAAATCTTTTACTATTCTTCGACCCCTTTACATGTTAAATGAATGATTAGTTCTGCAAGACAAGAAGCCTGAAATAGTGAGATATCTAGGAACATAAGTAATTTGTAAGTAACACATCTTTTCTCTTCGAAATATTTGCCTTTGCATAGAATAGAACGTATAGATATAATTGCCTGTTTTGTACCCATTTCGGTCCAATTCTATTATAGCCTTTGAGCAGAAGTAATATTGATTATACTTGATTTTTGCAATAGTTCTTTGACTAACAGATTTTATTAACCTAGAATCATCATTTGACGGATGTATCAATCTACTTTGTAGCTCCATCAGTTTCTTTTTCTGCTCGCTACTTTCCATTTTCAGTTCCGTATACTTATCCTTTATCATCATCATATATGCTGCGTAAAATTACAATAACTTTTTGTCCTCAAATTTTGCGGATATTTCAATTAAATTTCCTTTGATTAAATAAACGGAAATTAAAAAACAGTGGCACGTACCATTTCTTGGAAACGTTGTATCGTAATTTGCATCTGACTGTTTTGAAAGGCACGCACTTTACTTAACGTTTGCAATGATTCGGTTAGCGAAGTAAAGAAATATTCTACTTTCGAAATTGTTGGCTCTTGTAATTTTAAGGCAAATATATTCATCTGTCGACATCGTGAACATTGTTTTTTGGCAAAATTCCAGAAGAACAAATATACTATAAGTAAAATAATAAACATCATAATATTAAATTTAACTCTGTTCATCGTTGCCTTGTTGGACACATCCATAACAATATACAAGGTGGGGCAGTAATAATTAGCACCTCAGATATCCACGAAACTATAAGTTTCATAGAAGTTTTTGCTAATATAAAATTGCATAGTACAAAGGGCCCATCCGTTGATGAAAATAGTTTTTCTGTAAGTGGAGTTATGTTGGACATATGAAGGTTACCTTCATTTTTTGAAATGAATTGGTATGTCCATTCCGTAATACGATAGAGCATTTTAAAGCAAGTTTAACGATCTGTAACATGAAGGCATTGAAGGTTACAAAAAATAAAGAAAGGCGATAATACTCACGGTTTTGATAGTAATTGAAACATACGTATTGTAAACAGTGGTGGAAGGCGTAATACTTACCGTTTACTTCACTGTGAATAAACACTTTTCGAAGGGCATTTCAATAGTTTGCAGCATAAGTTAAACATGACAAGATTAGTATTGAAAAATCGGTTCGAATACGTTTGGTTAGGCTGTTCTTTGTGTCGTTCATTTTATAAGTACTGAGCTGCGAATTCCTGAGGACAGCTCACAAAATTGTTGAACTATGGAAGATTATCATTGTGAATTTGAATCAAAAGGTAATTAAATTCCATTAGATTGTAAACAGATCTCAATGTTTCATTTTAGATATTAAGATTAAATACTCTTTACAAAACTACAAGAATGGATACATACCTTTCTGTTATTATTATTTCATAAAGAATTATAATTGCAATTATATAGTTCATTACGATAAAAAATATTTCTCAGAAAATTCTAAATATTAAATTAAAGAATCAAGTAAAACATTTTTAATAATTACGAATATGAAAAATACATGAACGTTCCAATAGAAAGATGTCTAAACAGGAGTTAGAAAAGTCAAACATTCAATTTCAATTCCATAATTCATCTATAAGAGGTCAAATGTTTTGAAAGCTTTAATTACAGTCTCTAATGGAAGCAGTTGGGCAGTAATTCAATTTTTCAGAAAATTGATGAAAGTCAACCATTTTGAAGTGGTCAGAACCTTTGTCGTTTGAGCAATAAGTGAATAACAAATAACTGCATAAATTCCAGGCTTAAAAACTTATGGATTAAATCCTATGCAGACTCGTTTATGAGCGAGTTACTAAATAATAATCCACACTAAGTAATCATTTTAAAACTTAAACGATTACATCTCGCGAACTTTCGAAGATATCAGAAGCGTGAAAAGTATGTGGTTTATCAAAAACTCTTCTAAAAGAACGGACGAAACCAATAGAAATCTTTGTTGAAGTAAGCAAGTTCTAAAGTTCTAAGCAACGCGATGGCCCTTATCTGCCTATGTCTCATAGCAAGTAAGTTCTGAATTTCTATGAAATCCGATGGAATTCCTCACTACTAACGTTTCAAAGTAAGTTCTAAAATTCTCAGTTCTACGTTTAAAACTATGTGTGTTCTATATAACTATGTAAAGTGATGGTTCCTATTAGTTGTGACGGAAACCTATATATAGTAAGTCAGGGAAGCTCGAAGGGGTTAATTATCTAAATGCTTTAAAGTGTAAAACGTACTTTAATCTAAAGCGATCTATCGTTCCAAGGTATCCGCTCACGTACAACTTTTCTTGGGCGCCAGCTGTTCAGAAAGTAGCAAAGGGATAGACTACACGACCCCGGGAACCCTGGGGCAGAACAACCCTTGAAACTTCGAAATGGTCCTCCTCTCGACTACGCCTAGCCAAGTACACACACTCAGGTCGCGAGATACTGAAGTGACGGCATGTTTATTTATGGTCTCGACGTGGGTTTAACTAACAAGGGCTACGGGAAACTACGCAACACGCCGCGAATTACCGGGTATCATAACTCGCTTCACGATATAAGATACAATATACAATATGCGACACTAGAAATGGGACGCTTTAGCGAATAAGCTCTCACGTTCTCTTCTTCAGGTTCCTTGAATTCGCTGGTGGTGTTCGGGTCTCCTGCATCCTCCTCGGGGCTCCTTGGTGGAGTGGGCTGTAGGCTTCGGTATTGTTCGGGTCCATCGATCAGTGGATTTCGGCGATTTCCTCTTCTCGCCCGCTTTGGCGTCCCTGAGGGGATCCTCCTGATCATTTAAATTGCATAGCGCCTCGCGCGCTGCGCTCCCATGGCCCGCCTGCAGGGCCGCTGAACTTTTGACTTCTCTTTAGGGGGTTAAGGATGGTTGAGGACCTTCTCACATCCCAGAGCATTATAAAGCACAAAAGCAGATAAGCATAATGCGATGCATAGAGCTTTACAACCTTCTAACTTACTTTGAACTGTTTACATGAAATGCGATATTGGGGTGCATGAAGCATGACAAATTAATTGCTTCGGCACCTGGACATCTAGGAACGCTATCCCCGGGCAGGAAAGTGTAGGGTTCACACTCAATTCATGTGCAGAAGCAGATAAACATAACGCGATGCTATGAATATTATATCTTATCATGAAATGTAGAAGTAAGATGCGCAGCCGCGTTTTACGAAGCATTATAACTCTATTGCTTCTAAACCTTCAGATATAGAAACGATATTCCGTAGCAAGGAAGTGATGCATTTACATTCATTTGAAAAGTAGAGGAGATATAAATAACGCGTTGCATTGAAATTACATCTTATCATGTGACTTAGAACTGACATCCGATATCGCGTTTAATAAAGAGTTAGAAATCTATTGCTTCGATGCGTAGACATCTAGAAACGCAATTTCCTAGCAAGGAAGTGTCGCATTTACATTCATTTGAAGTATATGCGTGGTATACATGACACTGCGCAATGAATATTATATACTATCATGAAACATAGAAATGAGAAACGATGTCGCGTTTTGAGAAGCACTAGAGCACTAATGCTACGATACGTAGACACCTGCAAACGCTATTTCCTAGCAAGGAAGTGTCGCATTTACATTCTTTTGAAGTGAATACGTGGTATACATAACACTGCACAATGAATATTATATCTTACCATGAAACATAGAAATGAGATGCGATATGGCGATTTATGAAGCAGTAGATGTCTATTGCTTCGATACGTAGACATCTGCAAACCCTATTTCCTAGCAAGGAAGTGTCGCATTTACATTCTTTTGAAGTTAATACGAGGTATACATAACACTCCACAATGAATATTATATATTATCATGAAACATAGTAATGAGTAGCGATATCGCGTTTTGAGAAGCATTAGAACTCTAATGCTACGATACGTAGACATCTGCAAACGCTATTTCCTGGCAAGGAACTATCTCATTTACATTCTTTAGAAGTGTAGACTAGGAATTCATAACACTTCACAATGAATATTATATCTTATCATGAAACATAGAAATGAGATGCGATATCGCGATTTGAGAAGCATTAGAAATCTATTGCTGCGATACGTAGACATCCGCAAACGCTATTTCCCAGCAAGGAAGTTTCGCATTTACATTCTTTTGAAGTGAGTACGAGGTATACATGACACTTCGCAATGAATGTTATATCTTATCACGAAACATAGAAATGAGATGCGATATCGCAATTTAAGAAGCATTAGAACTCTATTGCTACGATACGTAGACATCTGCAAACGTTATTTCCTAGCAAGGATTAGTCGGATTCACTTTCTTTTGAACGGAATACGAGGTATACATGACACTTCGCAATGAATATTATATCTATTCACGAAACATAGAAATGAGATGCGATATCGCGATTTAAGAAGCATTAGATCTCTATTGCTACGATACGTAGACATCTGAATACGCTATTTCCTAGCAAGGAAGTGTCACATTTACATTCGCTTGGAGTAAATACGAGGTATACATGACACTTCGCAGTGAATATTATATCTTATCACGAAACATATAAATGAGATGCGATATCGCGGATTAAGTAGCATTAGAACTCTATTGCTACGATACGTAGACATCTGCAAACGCAATTTCCTAGCAAGCAGTAGTCGCATTTACATTCTTTTGAAGCGAATACGAGGTATACATGACACTTCGCAATGAATATTATATCTTATCACGAAACATAGAAATGGGATGCGATATCGCGATTTAAGTAGCATTAGAACTCTATTGCTACGATACGTAGAGATCTGCAAACGCTATTTCGTAGGATGGAAGTGTCGCATTTACATTCTTCAGAAGTGAATACGAGGTATACATGACACTTCGCAATGAATACTATATCTGATCACGAAACATAAAAATGAGATGCGATATCGCGATATAAGTAGCATTAGAACTCTATTGCTACGATACGTAGACATCTGCAAACGCTAGTTCCTGGCAAGGAAATGCCGCACTTATATTCGTTTCGAGTGAATACGAGGTATACATGACGCTTCGCAATCAATATTATATCTTAACATGAAGCATAGAAATGAGATGCGATATCGCGTTTTGAGAAACATTAGAACTCTATTGCTACGATACGTAGACATCTGCAAACGCTATTTCCTAGGATGGAAGTGTCGCATTTACATTCTTTTGAAGTGAATTCTAGGTATACATGACACTTCGGAATGAATATTACAACTTATCATGAAACATAGAAATGAGATGCGATATCATGATCAAAGAAGCATTTGAATTCTATTGCTACAATACGTAGGCATCCGCAAACGTTATTTCCTAGCAAGCAATAGTCGCATTTACATTCTTTTGAAGTGAGTACGAGGTATACATGACACTTCGCAATGAATATTATATCTTATCACAAAACATTTAAATGAGATGCGATATCGCGTTTTAAGAAGCATTAGAACTCTATTACCTCGACGCGTAGACATCTGCAGACGCTATTTCCTAACATGGAAGTGTTGCATTTACATTCTCTTGAAGTGAATACGAGGTGTACATGACACTTCGCAATGAATATTACATCTTATCACAAAACATTTAAATGAGATGCTATATCGCGATTTAATTAGCATTAGAACTCTATTGCTGCGATACGTAGACATCTGCAAACGCTATTTCCTAGGATGGAAGTGTCGCATTTACATTCTTTTGAAGTGAATTCGATGTATACATGACACTTCGGAATGAATATTATATCTTATCACGAAACATAGAAATGAGATGCGATTTCGCGATTTAAGTAGCATTAGAACTCTATTGCTACGATACGTAGACATCTGAATACGCTATTTCCTAGCAAGGAAGTGTCGCATTTACATTCTTTTGAAGTGAATACGAGGTATACATGACACGTCGCAATGAATATTATGTCTTATCATGAAACATAGTAATGAGACGCGATATCCCGTTTTAAGAAGCATTAGACCTCTATTGCTTCGATAAGTAGACATCTGCAAACGCTACTTCCTAGCACGGATGTGTCGCGTTTACATTCATTTGATGTCAAGACGAGGTATGCATAACACTGCACATTGAATATAATATCTCATCACGAAACACAGAACTGAGATGCGATATCACGATATATGAAGCATTAGAACTCTACTGCTCCGATACGGAGACATCCGCAAACGCTATTACCAATTAAGGGACTGTCGCATTTACATTCTTTTGAAGTGAATACGTGGTATACATGACACCTTTCAATGAATATTATATCTTATCATGAAACATAGAAATGAGATGCGACATCGCGCTTTGAGAAGCATTAGAACTCGATTTCTGCGATACGTTGACATCTGCCAACCCTATTTCCTAGCAAGGAGGTGTCGCACTTACATTCATTTGAAGAGTATGCGAGGTATACATAACACGTCGCAATGAATATTATAACTTATCATGAAACATAGAAATGAAGTGGGATATCGCGATTTAAGAAGCTTTAGAACTCTATAGCTTCGATACGCAGACATCTGCAAACGCTACTTCCTAGCAAGCAAATGTCGCATTTACATTCGTTTGAAGTGTATGCGAGGTATAAATGACACTTTGCAATGAATATTATATCTTATCATGAAACATAGAAATGAGATGCGATATCGCGATTTAAGAAGTGTTAGAACACTATTGCTTCGATACGTAGACATCTGCAAAGGCTACATCCTAGCAAGGAAGCGTCGCACTTACATTCTTTTGAAGTCTATGCGAGGTATACGTGGCATCTCGCAATGAATATTATATCTTATCATGAAACCTAGAAATGAGGTGCGATTTCGCGTTTTAAGAAGCTTTAGAAATATATTGCTTCGATACATCGACATCTGCAAACGCTATTTCCTAACAAGGAAGTGTCGCATTTACATTCCTTTGAAGTGAATACGAGGTATACATGACACTTCGCAATGAATGTTATATCTTATCAAGAAACATAGAGATGAGATGCGATATCGCGCTTTGAGAAGCATTAGAACTCTGTTGCTTCGATACGTTGACATCAGCCATCACTATTTCCTAGCAAGGAAGTGTCGCATTTACATTCCTTTGAAGTGTAGACGAGGAATACATACCACTTCTAAATGAATATTATATCTTATCATGATTCATAGCAATGAGATGCGATATTGCGTTTTAAGAAACATTAGAACTCTATTACTGCGGTACGTAGACATCGGCAAACGGTATTTCCTATCAGGGAAGTGTGGCATATACATTCATTTGAAAAGTATGAGAGGTATACATGACACTTCGCAATGAATATTATATCTCATCATGAAACATAGAAATGAGATGCGATATCGCGATTTAAGTAGCATTAGAACCCCTTTTGCTACGATACGTAGACATCTGAATACGCTATTTCCTTGCAAGGAAGTGTCGCATTTACATTCGTTTGGAGAGAAGACGAGGTATACATGACACTTCGCAATGAATATTATATCTTATCATGAAATATAGAAGAGAGATGCGATATCGCGTTTTAAGAAGCATTAGAACTCTATTGCCTCGACGCGTAGAGATCTGCAGACGCTATTTCCTAGCATGGAAGTGTCGCATTTACATTCTTTTGATGTGAATACGAGGTGTACATGACACTTCGCAATGAATATTATCTTATCACGAAACATAGAAATGAGTTGCGATATGGCGATTTAAGTAGCATTAGAACTCTATTGCTACGATACGTAGTGTGACGGGTTTTCCCGTTACAATCCCGCAAGAAAGGGGGGAGATCGAAACAATAATAAAGGGGTATACGGAAGTTTAATCGGGGTATGATCGTCGATGAATTCGCCAACGCCAAATACAAAACAGAGAATTTTCTATCCCGTGAGTATTTTGTAACTGCGAGGCGGGGACTTTTTGGGCGGCAGCTACTCAAGGAGTAGCGAAAACTATTAGACCACGCAACCCGGGGAAACCCGGTGCAAGATACTCCTTGAAATTTCGAAATACTCTATAGCTCGACTACTCCTAGCCGAGTACGCAAATTAGGGTCGCGGGATACTGAACTCACGGCTTCTTTCTAGATTGCCTCGACGCGGTATTACAAAAGGGTATCTGACACGCCGCGAATGACCGGGGATCACCACCCGTTATACAATACAAAATTACAATACGCAATATCGCAAATACGGCAGGGAACAAAATGGGACGCTTTAGCGTATAAGGGACTCACGTTCTCTGCTTCCAGCAAGTCTGGATCTCGTTCAGAGTCCGTCTATATCTCTCTCTCTCTCTCCTCCGAATCGCTCCGTATGATCGCTTGCTCGCTGAGAATCGCTAAGTAGTCGCTAAGAAGTAGAGGCGAAGAAGAGGATGTCTCCCTGCTGGCTAGCTCTTATATAGGTTAGCTGGGGTTCCTCGGATCCCCTTGGATCCTTCCTAGGGTTCCTTGGTGGGGTAGGGCTATGCGCGTGGGGATTGTTCGGGGGCATCGATCGGTGGATTTCGGCGATCTTCCCCTGATCGCCCGCTCTGGTGTGTCCAGCGGGGGTCCTCTGGATTATTTGAACTGCGGCGCGTGTCGGCGCCGCGCTTTCTCGGCTCACCTGCAGCTCCGCTGCTCATCTTGAGTTTCCCTCTCCATGGGCTCAGGAGAGGGTTGGAGGTCCCTTCTCACACCCGAGGTCCTTCCTGTCCGTCTCCATGGACTATGGCAGCGGTCTTATCGGCGCAGGGCTCTGGATCTTATCCTTTGGGCTTCAGTGTCTCTTCTGGTTCGCTTCCCGACTCCTCCACCGTCGAGCCCGTCACTCTACCTCGGCGCATAAGCCCGTCCACGGTCCTGCGGTCTTCGTATTCGCCGAAGGGCGTCTTCTGGGTTGCTTCTTCTTTAGCTCGCCAGTCTTATTCGTAGAACGGAGAGAGAGAAAAGAACGGTGAGGGGAAGGGGGGAAAGGTTCTATAACCGCGTATTTCACATTTCTCGCATGAGTGGTGATCTGTAAGCTAGTCTAACCGAAGCAGGGGAGGGGTGAGCGAGCCTTGTGACGCCACCACGTCACAACTCCCCCCCACTTGTCGATGGTTATCCCTTGGATAACCTGAGCACACACACACAACCATACGTATCCCGCTCATTCACTCTCCCTTATGGGCTAGAGCGTCTTGGTTGTGGATCCGGGAAGGATACGGGAATTGGTAATAAATTGGGGAACATAGAAGATGGGGTAACTAGGTTGTACCGCTATGCGACTGCTGGGGTTCGCAGTTTTCCGGCTTCCTCCCTAATTCTTCCACTCGCTGCAACTACTCGGTGTGGTATTTAAACGAGGATAGGGATGGGAGTTAGCCACGAGAGACGTAACAAAAGAAAACTAACTTCCTCATTGGAACTTATCAATATTTTATTTGTCTCCAGGAGGAGATACATGCGGCTCCTAGATCGGGGGAATATTTTTTCTATGCGGGCGTGGGCGGTCTTCAATTTTGTTGGGGCACCGCGGTGCGATGTGCCCAACGCTGCCACACGCCCAGCATCGTATGACTCGCGCTGTCTGTCGGGAGGGTTTCGCGGTGACGAACGGGGGGCGGGAAACTTTAAGTGACATTAAGGACGGTATAGTGCTTGGGGAACGGGGCGATGCGTCCTTGTGTATCGGCTGCATGACGGACCTGGGAGTGATGAGGAGATCCTCTCGGGTGGTGGGGGAGATTGCTGGAGTGCGGACTGTCTTCCGCATGGATCTCGGGGGCGCTCGCGGAGTGGTTTGCTTAGCCGATCCTGGGGGAAGGGAGGGGGCCTTGGGTTGTTCCAGAGTCCTGGCCTGGCGGGAGCGGGAAGTCGCTCGCGGTGGAGGGTGTGGTACGCTGTCGCAAGGCGTATCGTGGGATCGGTCTCCCGATCCGGAATGCCTCTCGCTCGGCGACCTGGAGGGCGGCCGCGAGGTCTACGTAAAACTGCCTGGCTCGTTCCGTCTCCCAATTCAACCTCAGTGTGGGAGGGTCGGTCTCTCCGTACCCGATGAGTGCGTACCGGGCCTCTCTCTCCTCCGCCGTCTCGTCCCCTCTGGGTAGGGTGGTTCGGGGTCTCGGCATTGTTCTGCAATGGCGGGATAGCGGGACTTATTTCTCGAATTGATCGAGGGTGCTGGGTGGTATCGAATCCCTTGGTTTCTGGTGGGTCCAGGGGTGGGTAGTAGGGTAAAAGGTCCTTAATGTGGACCTTGGGGTGCGTCCTTTTCCCCGGGACTCGGATTCGGTACACCACAGGAGATAACTTCGCGGTTATTCTGTAGGGGCCTTTGAATCTGGGTGCTAACTTGGCCGCGAACTTCTGCGCGGCGGACGACAGGGCTCTATTCCGCCTACGCACTAGGTCTCCTACTTCGTATTCCCGGTGTACACGACCTCGATTATAATAATTCGCCTGCCGGCTGGCCGCTCTTGATAGATTCTTTTTGACCCAATCATGGATCAGGGGTAGGCGTTTCATTCGGTCTTTCCAGGCCGCGGGGTCGGTTCGTTTCTCGTAGGGGGGTGGGTTCCAGAACCTGGGAGTCCAGGAAGTACCCATCCCCACCTCCTCGCGGTGGAACCTGGGCGCCGGGCTTGCCCGGTGGCTAACGGGGCTCTGGGGCTACCATACCCAAATCGAATTCGTTTAAGACTCGGAGGTTTGGTGCATCAACGATTGCCCAAAATAGTCCGAATCCTTTTCGTAGAGCAAACATGAATTGACTGAGCAGGCAGTCTGGAGCATCTATAAATTTGGCCAAACTGATGCTTAATATTCAAAAAGGGTCAGAGTGAGCGTGTTCGCGTACACGTAGCGAGTCCGCCTCCCCGAGGTTCCCCGTGGGTACTCCGGCGGTTAGGATTCGTCCTCTCCGACGGAGTAGCTGAAGGACTCGTCCGGTGGGAAAGGCGCCCCGGCACATCTGGATTTTTCCATCGCCCCTTTCAGTGAGGTGGGAGTAACTGGTTGGTAGATGGTAGATTCCGTCAGGGTATAGCCGTACGGCTCAGGAACCGCGCTCGATCACCGTCCGGGTGTAGAGCAGACACTAAATCTCGTAGGGGGGTACCGGCAGTTCTTTTAGGATACTTTTAGTTGGTCTCGGGTGTCTACCGAAATTAAGGAAAGCGGGGGTCATTTGGGTGGAGGATTGTACTGCCGTGTTGAGTGCGAAACCCAGTTCAGGGAGATGGGCATCCCAATCTTGATGATCGTCTCCCACAAAGGAGATAATCATCGTCTTTAAGGTCCGGTTGGCATGGTATGGGAGTATCGTGGTCTGTCTGATTCCGTATTGACTCAAATACCGGGTCAATGACTTATTCACGAATTCCGTCCCGTTATCGGTCAATAAATACCGGGGGCAACCCCATCGGTTTAACACTAATTCTCCGAGGGCGGCGGCGATCGTCGCTCCGGTCGCGGTCCGTAACGGTCTGAGTTCCACGTACTTCGTGAATAAGTCCTGAAATACCACCACGTATCGATGCCGATTCTTACTCGGCGGGAACGGCCCCATAACATCCGCAGCAACTACTGTCCATGGTCCTTCAGTCGTCCTTTCGCGCATTAACCCGACCGGGGCACTCTGCGCGACTTTACTAAGCTGACAGGTTCGACAGCCGCGAACGAACTTGACGACGTCTTGAAAGACCCCTGGCCACGAGAAGTTTTGTATCACTCGTTGGTACGTCTTATCCACTCCTAAGTGGCCAGCCTGGGGGGAGTCATGGGCCTCGTGAAGGGCTCGGGGACGGGATTCTGAGGGTAATACCAACTTCCACGCGTTGAGGTCTTCTACCGCGGGGTCGATTATCGGGTGGGGGCGGTAGTGGAACAATCGGTCATTTTCGACCTTCCAATCGGGGTACTTGGCGGGGAATTCGCGTACGTTACGGATTTGTCCGAGGTACCAGGGGTCCGAAATCTCGTCTAGTGCGCCAAGCGCCGCGGGGCTTCCCTCGAACATCCGTGACAACGCATCGGGTACTACATTTAACGTCCCTTTCCGGTGGACTATCTCCATATCAAGGTCTTGCATTGTAAGAGCCCACCGTGCTAATCTTCCCGAGGGGTCTCGTAGGTTTCGTAACCAGCGTAAGCTACTGTGGTCCGTGACTACCCGGAAAGAGGTACCCTCCAAATACGGTCTCAGTTTCTTCGCGGCCCATAACACGGCAAGACACTCATTTTCGGTAACAGTGTACTTCCGTTCCGCGCGGGATAGGACACGACTGCAAAAAACAATAGGGTGCTCCTCTCCATCGTCCGATTGTTGGGTAAGCACGGCTCCGATCGCCACATCGCTGGCGTCGGTATGGACGGTAAAGGGTTTCTCAAAATCCGGACGGGCTAATACTGGGGTTCTGGTAAGGGCCATTCTCAACACATCAAATGCCTCCTGCTGCTCGTTTCCCCAATGCCACTTTTGGTCTTTCTCTAATAGCTTGACTAAGGGTATTTTATGCTTCGAGATATCTCCCATAAAGCGGGCATACCAACCAATCATTCCGAGGAAACGGCGAAGCTGTTTGATGGTTTTCGGGGGGGGGGGGGGGGGGGGGGGGATAATTCAACAACGGCGCGACTTTTTCCGGATCGGTTTTTAATCCGTCTTTCCAAATTACATACCCTAGGTACCTCATCTCCGGACAAAAGAAGGCACTCTTCTCTCGATTTATCTCTAAACCCGCCTTCTTCAAGGCCTTTAAAACGAGAGTCAAAAAACGGAAATGCTCTTCTTCGGTCTCGGTCGCAATTACTACGTCATCTATGTATGCAAAGACGTGCGGCTCCCATTCGGGTCGTATTATCCGGTCCATTAATCGCTGAAAAGTCGCGGGGGCGTTGGTCAAGCCGAAGGGCATACGGGTAAAATGGAAAAGGCCTCTACCAGGGACGGCAAACGCGGTGATGGGGCGGCTTCGGGGTTCAAGGGGGACTTGAAAGTACGCCTGACTTAGGTCTAACTTGGAAATATGCCTAGCTCGTCGCAGCCCATCCAATATCCTATCTAGGTTCGGCAACGGGTAGGCATCTTTACGCGTCACTTTATTTACATCCCGGTAATCTATGCAAAATCTATGCTTCCCATTCGGTTTAGGGACTATTACCGGGTTGCTCAACCACCCGCTATCCGACGGCTCAATTATTCCCTCCGCAAGCATCCTGTCAACTTCGGCCTGTGCAATACGCAGGAGATAGGGAGAGATGTTGCGGGGACGTTGTCGGATAGGCGGATGACTGCCCACGTCTATTTTGTGACGGACTAAGGGGGTGGAATTCAGGGTGCCAGTCGGGGGGGTGCTCACCAGGTGATCTAGTAGCTTACTGAGTTTCCTATTCGTTTCATCGGTGACTTCTGCCAACCCTACAAATTCCGGAAAAATGGGAACCGTCTGTGGCATCCGTCCTGTCAAACTAAAGCGTCTCGTGGGTCCATTAGGCGTCTTCCACGTGTCTTGTCCATAGTCTATGGTCATCGCGAATAGTTTGCAGAAATCGATTCCCAAAATACTGTCATACCCCAAGGCAGCCACGCGCAACTTCAAAGGTTTGATCTGTCCATGAATCTCGAAATACAACGAAGTTTCCCCCGTCACGGGGACCACCTCGTTGTTAGCGACTCGTACTCCGCCAGTGGCGGTCTTAAACTCAACTTTCAAGGACTTCGCAAACTCCGTTCCTAAGTAGGAACGCGTGGCTCCTGGGTCTACCAATGCTTCCACGGTACGTCCAAAAAAATTAAGCGTCAAATAATGTCGATTATCGTCCGTGTCACTGTCCATCGGTTCTTCGTCTATGTCAAAACTGGAGGCTGGGAGGTCGGGGTGTTTACAAGGGTTCACGATTCTACTGGGCAGGCGGGGTTTCGAAGCGCTGGGGGACGGTACTTTCACTGGCCTCCCCCCCTCAGGTTTCCCGCTCGGACATGACGGCAACGCGGGCAAGAGTTGACAGTGTGGCCCGGCAATCCACACACACGGCAAAAGGAGCCCAATTCGTGCGGGCATTCCCGGTATACGTGTCCTTGTTCACGACAATTATAGCAACGCACGGTTGTCGAACGGACGGCCGGTGGGGGTTCCTTTTTCCGTTCCGTCTTTGGGTTTCTCGGCTTTTGGGGTGCCGTCCGGGGGGGTGGAGGTGGCGACGGGTCGGGTTGGCGGTACAGGGGGAACCAAGGAATCAGGGGGTGCGGGTTCAACCGTTAACGCGGTCCGTTCTGGTTGCGGAACTAATTGTTCCACCGCGTGAACTCTCAGGAGGGTCGGTTTCCCGGACGGTGGGGTGTACGCTGCCGCGGGGAGGAATGACTGTGAGGGGGACGGGGGGGGGGGGGGGGGGTCGGTAACTTCGAGCGCGGGCATTCCGTAATTCCACCTCCTTGCACCTTAGCTTTAACTCGGTGAAGTCGGAGAAATCGGTCCGGAATATTTGCCGCTCGATGTCCGGGCGCAAATTTCGATATCAAAGGGAGAGTTGGTCTTCTAACGATAGGGGCGGATCTAACTATCGGAAATACATCCGCATTTTCGTTATATACTCCGTAGACGACTCGAACTGACCCTGGGTTCGGGACTCTACCTCATGACGTAACCCTTCCTGTAAATCGTTATGTCCGAATTGCACTCGGAACTGATAGATAAACCCGTCGTAATCCGACCACGAATCTTTATCTACACGATACCATAGAAGGGCTGTTCCCTGTAGCGATTCGCCTAACACCTGAAGCATTTCCTCTTTGGTGTAACCTCGCCGTGAGCAATATTCGTGCAACCGGAGAAGATAGTCCTCCGGATCTTCGTCTGGACGCCCTTCGAATTTTGGCCCATAACGGCGGAAATGTTCTACTAGGTGTTCCTCGCGGGTAGTCGGGGAGAAAACGGTGGGGTGGGAACCTAGAGCCGGGATGGTGGGGTTAACAACTCGCGTACTATTATACCGCGGGGGTCCACGCGGAGTGACAGCGAATGTTTCGTGAGGGTTCCATTGGGCGCTAGTCTGGGGGGTGGTAGGCGGACGGGAACGGTTCGCAGTCCTCGCTGGCGGGGGTCTATCTCCTACCACGTCGGATTCCGTGTTGGACGCGAACACAACGGTTGGCCGGGCGCGTACTGGGGGAATTTCCTCGTGCGATATCAGATTATTTCTTTCGCAGGTCGCGCGAAGGTCATTTCGTAGCGGCGGGGATCTTAATTCTAACCGCGAAAGTCGCGCGGTTACTGCCTCATCTTCGCACGGCTCGTCGATCGCCGCGGTCACCGTTAGTGGCATAGCTATCCCTCTTTCGTCTGCCACCGGATCCCAAGGAACCGACACCTCGGGGTACCGACGACGAACCTCGTGACGCCAGTATCGGTCGGACAATTCTTCCAGGGTGCCTTGCAAATTTAATTTCGCGTGATCGCACACAATGACTAGATCGCGAACATTCCTCATAGTTACGATCCGCGACTTAAGACGATTGATCTCGGCCTGTACGTCCGCGGGTATTGGGGGAGCAGGGGGCGCAATTCCGGGCGACGGGGGTGTAGGACCACGGGCAATTGTGCCCGATCCCCCGGCCATGGTAACGGTCGTCGTTACGGTTGAAGCCGTTATTCCGGTCAACGTAAGAGGATCCATTTTGTCAAATGCGTATTTCGAATTTATCTGATCCCGTATTTCCGGACAAGGGAAGCAAATTTGGGAAAGAATAGGGATACAGGATGCGTCAGGGGTCAAATCACTCAAAAAGAAGAAATGGGGGAAAAGTATATACCACCGAGCAGTAGCAACCAGTAATAAAAGAAGGAAAAAGAGAGAAGTCACTTCCCCAGAGGGGACGTCAAAAACAAACAATAATAGTATTCTCCTGCCGGATTAACGGGAAGACTAATATCAACCTTCCAATTCCCGTGAATCCGACCTAGCAACCAGCAGTAAACAATAGCGACCTTGAAACGGTATAAGCCGCAGCGATAATGCGTGTGGTGATCCACGCTCAACACAGAACAGAAAAAAAAACGGTAACGTTCCCAATAAGTCACCACGACCCGTAAACACACTCTTGAACGTTACTGTTCAAATTTTCTATACTGGGTGTGTCCCGTCGAGGCGAGCACTTTATTGTCGAAATTCTCAGGGCCCCACGTTGGGCGCCAAATTTTGTGACGGGTTCTCCCGTTACAATCCGCAAGAAAGGGGGGAGATCGAAACAATAATAAAGGGGTATACGGAAGTTTAATCCGGGGTATGATCGTCGATGAATTCGCCAACGCCAAATACAAAACAGAGAATTTTCTATCCCGTGAGTATTTCGTAACTGCGAGGCGGGGACTTTTTGGGCGCCAGCTACTCAAGGAGTAGCGAAAACTATTAGACCACGCAATCCGGGGAAACCCGGTGCAAGATACTCCTCGAAATTTCGAAATACTCTATAGCTCGACTACTCCTAGCCGAGTGCGCAAATTAGGGTCGCGGGATACTGAACTCACGGCTTCTTTCTAGATTGCCTCGACGCGGTATTACAAAAGGGTATCTGACACGCCACGAATGACCGGGGATCACCACCCGTTATACAATACAAAATTACAATCCGCAATATCGCAAATGCGGCGGAGAACAAAATGGGACGCTTTAGCGTATAAGGACTCACGTTCTCGCTTCCAGCAAGTCTGGATCTCGTTCAGTCCGTCTATATATCTCTCTCTCTCTCTCTCTCCTCCGAATCGCTCCGTATGATCGCTTGCTCGCTGAGAATCGCTAAGTAGTCGCTAAGAAGTAGAGGCGAAGAAGAGGATATCTTCCTGCTGGCTAGCTCTTATATAGGTTTGCTGGGGGTCCTCGGATCCCCTTGGATCCTTCCTAGGGTTCCTTGGTGGGGTAGGGCTATGCGCGTGGGGATTGTTCGGGGCATCGATCGGTGGATTTCGGCGATCTTCCCTGATCGCCCCCTCTGGTGTGTCCAGGGGGGTCCTCTGGATTATTTGAACTGCGGCGCGTGTCGCGCGCCGCGCTTCCTCGGCTCACCTGCAGCTCCGCTGCTCATCTTGAGTTTCCCTCTCCATGGGCTCAGGGGAGGGGTGGAGGTCCTCCTCAAACCCGAGGTCCTTCCTGTCCGTCTCCATGGACTATGGCAGCGGTCTTATCGGCGCAGGGCTCTGGATCTTATCCTTCGGGCTTCAGGGTTTCTTCTGGTTCGCTTCCCGACTCCTCCACCGTCGAGCCCGTCACTCTACCTCGGCGCATAGCCCGTCCACGGTCCTGCGGTCTTCGTATTAGCCGAAGGGGCGTCTTCTGGGTTGCTTCATCTTTAGCTCGCCAGTCTTATTCGTAGAACGGAGAGAGAGAAAAGAACGGGGAGGGGAAGGGGGGAAAGGTTCTATAACCGCGTATTTCACATTTCTCGCATGAGTGGTGATCTGTGAGCTAGTCTAACCGAAGCAGGGGAGGGGTGAGCGAGCCTTGTGACGCCACCACGTCACAGTAGACATCTGCAAACGCTATTTCCTAGCAAGCAATAGTCGCATTTACAATCTTTTGAAGTGAATACGAGGTATACATGACACTTCGCAATGAATATTATATCTTATCATGAAACATAGAAATGAAATGCGATATCGCGTTTGAAGAAGCGTTAGAAATCAGTTGCTCGATACGGTGACATCTGCAAACGCAATTTCCTAGCAAGGAAGTGTCGCATTTACATTCTTTTGTAGGGAATACGAGGTATACATGTCACTTCGCAATGAATATTTTATCTTATCATGAAACATAGAAATGAGATGCGGTATCGCGTTTTAAGAAGCATTGGAACTCTATTGCTACGGTACGTAGACATCTGCAAACGCTATTTCCTAGAAAAGAAGTGTCGCATTTGCATTCTTCTGAAGTGAATATGAGGTATACATGACACTTCGCAATGAATATTATATCTTATCATGAAATATAGGAATGAGGTGCGATATCGCGTTTTATGAAGTATTAGAGCTCTATTGCTACGATACGTAGACATCAGCAAACGCTATATCCTAGCTAGGAAGTGTCGTATTTACATTCTTTGGAAGTGAATACGAGGCATACCTAACATTCCACAATGAATATTATATCTTATTACGAAACATAGAAATGAAATACGACTTCTCGTTTTAAGAAGCATTAGAACTCTATTGCTACGATACGTAGACATCTGCAAACGCTATTTCCTAGCATGGAAGTGTCGCATTTACATTCTTTTGAAGTAAATACGAGGTATACATAACACTCCACAATGAATATTATATCTTATCACGAAACATAGAAATGAGATGCGACATCGCGTTTTGAGAAGAATTAGAACCCTATTGCTTCGATACGTAGACATCTGCAAACTCTACTTCCTAGCAGGGAAGTGTCGCAATTACATTCTTTTGAAGTGAATACGAGGTATACATGACACTTCGTAATGAATATTATATCTTATCATGAAACATAGAAGTGAGACGCGATATCGCGTTTTAAGAAGCATTAGACCTCTATTGCTACGATACGTAGACATCTGCAAACGCTACTTCCTAGCATGTAAGTGTCGCATTTACATTCTTTTGAAGTGAAGACGAGGTATACATGACACTTCGCAATGAATATTATATCTTATCATGAAACATAGAAGTGAGATGCGATATCGCGTTTGAAGAAGCATTAGAACCCTATTCCTACGATACGTAGACATCTGCAAACAATATTTCCTAACAACGAAGTGTCGCATTTACATTCTTTTGAAGGTAATGCGAGGTGTACATAACACTCCAAAATGAATATCATATCTTATCACGAAACATATAAATGAAATGCGACATCTCGTTTTAAGAAGCATTAGAACTCTATTGCTACGATACGTAGACATCTGCAAATGTTATTTCCTAGCAAGGAAGTGTCGCATTTACATTCTTTAGAAGTGAGTACGAACTATACGTGACACTTCGCAATGAATATTATATCTTATCATGAAACATAGAAATGATCTATTGCTTCGATACGTAGACATCTGCAAACGCTATTTCCTAGCAAGGTAGAGCCGCATTTACATTCTTTTGTAGTAAATACGAGGTATACATGACACTTCGCAATGAATATTATATCTTATCATGAAACACAGAAATGAGATGCGATATCTCGATATAAGAAGCATTAGAACTCTATTGTTTCGATACGTAGACATCTGGAAACGCGATTTCTTAGCAAGGATGTGTCGCATTTACATTCATTAGAAGTGTAGACGAGGAGTACATAACACTTCGCAACGAATGATATATCTTATCATGAGGCATAGAAATGAGATGCGATATCTCGATATAAGAAGCATTAGAACTCTATTGTTTCGATACGCAGACATCTGGAAACGCGATTTCCTAGCAAGGATGTGTCGTATTTACATTCGTTAGACGTGTAGACGAGGAGTACATCACACTTCGCAACGAATCATATATCTTATCATGAGGCATAGAAATGAGACGCGATATCGCCTTATAGGAAGCACTAGATATCTATTGGTACGATACGTGGACATCTGCAATTGTTATATCCTAGGAAGGAAATGTCGCATTTACATTCTTTTGAAGTGAATACGAGGTATACATAGCATTACACAATGAATATTATATCTTACCATGAAACATAGAAATGAGATGCGATATCGCGATGTAAGAAGCATTAGAACTCTATTGCTTCGAAACATAGATATCTGGAAACGCTATTTCCCAGAAAGGAAGTGTCGCATTTACATTCTTTTGAGGTGAATACGAGGTATCACGTCCGGTCAAACTATTTTCCGTTGCTCCGGAGGCTTTACGACACGAGCCTATTTTTCGGTAATTCGGTCCGCGGGAACGCGTTAAGACCGGGTCCGGCAATTTCGGCTGACGCGACACTAGTGAAAACACTCGGGATAATAAGGGAATGACCCTACCTTTCGATGACTGCTCTCTCGATTTGTACGTAGAAACGGCGTGGAGGATCTTTCGCTGGGATCGTAGCGGTTTTCGTTCTGTTGGCTGCTACGGAAATCTCGATCAGTCGTCAGCGAAGAGGAGGACGGCGGTCGGAATTCAGCGATGATGCTGAATGTGGTAGAATCGGCGTGATGCGTCGTGGTGTCTGGATCGTAAGCGTCGAAGGTCGCTTCGGAAAGCGGCGTCTGGGCTGGTGCGAAGGCAGGTCGCTGGTATACGAGGGTTCTCGGAACGCCCTCCAAATATTCACGCACAAGTGATCGTATGAAATTCTTCCTACTCGCACGTCGCGTTCTTCGCAAACCGGAAGCACGATTCATTCACCAGGTTTTTCTGTACTTTCGACTAAGATCTGAAGGATAAGCGGCGGTCTCAACGTCACAAAGCCGATTTCTATACTCCTTCAATTTGATGAAGATCAACCCCAGTTGTATGGAAGAACCCGTCGAAGAATTCGTAGTTAAATGTAATGTTAAAAGTAGAACTAGTATTATAAACACTTGATAAAATTAATGGATGTGGAAATAGTAGACTTGGTAAAAGAACTTGTACTTGGATATAGTAAAAGTAAAAATAAAATATATTCTAGGTTTAAAGTATACAAGAACTGGAATTATTCTAAGACTAAGACTAAGTTAAAATGGAAATAGAAATACGATGCCTGAACCCCACATTGAGGTGGCTAACGATCTAGAACTAGAAGTTTCGACTCCTCGGTAGGAGATATCGAGTCAGAGTGTGTGCTCTGGAGACGCGTCTCTGACCTCCACGGTTCGCGGGGCGCTACGGTCGCGGACGCTCGTGGTAGGGAGATCGCGGTCCCGCGAGTGGGGGACTCGCGTTTCGAGGCGGAGAGCGCGCGGTCCTGCGAGTGGGGACCCGCGGCTCGTGGTGGGGCTAGCGGGGCATGCCGCTGGGCGGACGCATCTTACTTAGTGTAACTTAGATATAGGAATTCTTATATATGCGTCATGATATGGTATGTATGTCCTAGCTTAGAGGTAATATATAGGTTCTAGCAGATCCTGTTCCCCGAATTGGAAAAGAAGCCATTCAGGTGATGGGCTGCGGCTACGTCTTCCTGCAGGTCAGAATCCTCGGTGCGAGGGAGATAGGGCTGCCCGTCCTTGGTGCGGGCGAGACAGGTATACTCGGTGGTGCGAGTGAGACACTGGTGCCCGGTACGAGCGAGACAGGTATACTCGGCGGTGCGAGTGAGGCAGCGGAACTCGGTGTGAGTGGGCGCGTGCAGGTATGCGCGCGCGAACACTTCCAGTTGCTGGTTCTGCAGGCGAGTTTGGCTGGTTGCATGCGTCCAGGGGTTGATGCTGGGGAGTGCGAAGAGGTTAATGGGTGGCAGGCGGTACACCTGACGTCACAAAATGCGACACTTCCTTTCTAGGAAATTACGTTCCCAGATATCTCTGTATCGAAGCTATAGATTTCTAATTCTCCTTAAAACGCGATATCGCACCACATCTCTATATCTCATGATAAGATATAATATTCATTGCGAAGTGCCATGTATTCCTCGTCTACACTTCAAATGAATGTAAATGCGACACTTCCTTGCTAGGAAGTAGCGTTAGCAGATGTCTATGTATCGAAGCAATAGAGTTCTAATGCTTCTTAAAACGAGATATCGCACCTCACTCCTATGCTTCATGATAAGGTGTAATATTCTTTGCGATGTGTCATGTATACCTCGTATTCACTTCAAAAGAATGTAAATGCGACACTTCCTTGCTAGGTAATAGCGTTTACAGATGCCTACGTAACGTAGCAATAGGGTTCTAACGCTTCTTAAAACGCAATATCGCATATCATTCCTATTTTTCATGATAAGGTATAATATTCATTGCGATGTGTCATGTATACCTCGTATTCACTTCAAAAGAATGTAAGTCCGACACTTCCTTGCTAGGAAATAGCGTTTGCAGATGTTTACGTATCGAAGCAATAGAGTTCTTATGCTTCTCAATACGCGATATCGCATCTCATTTCTATGTTTCATGATAAGATATAATATTCATTGCGAAGTGCTATGTACTCCTCGTCTACAATTGCAATAAATGTAATTGCGACACTTCCTTGCTAGGAAATAGCGTTTGCAGATGTCTACGTATCGTATCAATAGACTTCTAATGCTTCTTAGATCGCGATATCACATCTCATTTCTGTTTCATGATAGGATATAATATTCATTGCGAAGTGTCATGTAAACCTCGTCTACACTTGCAATGAATGTAATTGCGCCACTTCTTTGCTAGGAAATAGCGTTTGCAGATGTCTACTTATCGAAGCAATAGAGTTCTAAAGCTTGTTAAAACACGATATCGCATCTCATTTCTGCGTCTCATGATTAGATATAATATTCATTGCGAAGTGTTATGTATTTCTCGTCTACACATCAAGTGATTGTAAATGCGACACATCCATGCTAGAAAATAGCGTTTGCAGATGTCTATGTATCGAAGCAATAGAGTTCTAAAGCTTCATAAGACGCGGTATCGCATCTAATTTTTATATTTCATGATAAGATATAATATCCATAGCGAAGTGTCATGTATTCCTCGTATTCACTTCAAAAGAATCTAAATGCGACACTTCCTTGCTAGGAAACAGCGTTTGCAGATGTCTACGTATCGTAGCAATAGAGTTCTAATACTTCTTAAAACGCGATATCGCATCTCATTTCTATGTTTCATGATAAGATATAATATTAATTGCTAAGTGTCATGTGTACCTCGTATTCACTTCAAAAGAACGTAAATGCGACACTTCCCTGCTAGGAAATAGCGTATCGAGTTGTCTGCGTACCGAAACAATAGAGCTCTAATGCTTCTTAAAACGAGATGTCGCACCTCATTTCTATGTTTCATGATAAGATATAATATTCATTGCAAAGTGTTGTGTCTGCCTCGTACTCACTTCAAAAGAATGTAATTGCGACACTTCCATGCTGCGAAATAGCGTTAGCAGGTGTCTACGAATCGAGGCAATACAGATCTAATGCTACTTAAAACGAGATATTGCGTCCCATTTCTATGTTTCATGGTAAGATATAATATCCAATGCGAAGTGTCATGTATACCTCGTATTCACTTCAAAAGAATGTGAATGCGACACTTCCTTGACATTAAATAGCGTTTGCAGGTGTCTACGTATCGAGGCAATACAGATCTAATGCTTCTTAAAACGAGATATTGCGTCCCATTTCTATGATTCATGGTAAGATATAATATCCAATGCGAAGTGTCATGTATACCTAGTATTCACTTCAAAAGAATGTGAATGCGACACTTCCTTGCTACGAAATAGCGTTTGCAGATGTCTACGTGTCGTAGCAATAGAGTTCTAACGCTTCGTAAAACGCGGTATCGCATTTAATTTCTATGTTTCATGATAAGATATAATATTCCTTGCGAAATGTCATGTATATCTCGTACTCACTTCAAAAGAATGTAAATGCGACACATCCTTGCTAGGAAATTGCGTTTCCAGATGTCTACGTATCGTAGCAATAGTGTTCTGATGCTTCTTAAAACGCGATATCGCATCTCATTCCTAGGTTTCATGATAAAATATGATATTCATTGCGATGTGTCGTGTATACCTCGCATTCACTTCAATTGAATGTAAATGCTAAGCTTCCTTTCTAGAAAATAGCGTTTGCAGATGTCTATATATCGAAGCAATAGAGCTGTAAAGCTTCTTAAAACGCGATATCGCATCTCATTTGTATGTTTCATGATAGGATATAATATTCATTGCGAAGTATTATGTATTCTTCGTCTATACTCCGAATGAAAGTAAATGCCACACTTCCTTGCTGGGAAATATTCCACCATTGCTTCGATACGTGGACAACAGTAAACGCATTTCCTGTGATGGAAGTGTGCAATTTACATTCTTTTGAAGTGTACGTGACGTATACATAACACTTCGCTAGGTATATTATATCTTATCATGAAACATAGAAATGCGATGCGATATCGCGTTTTAAGAAGCATTAGAACTCTATTACTTCGATACGTAGACATCTGGAAGCGTAATTTCCTAGCAAGGAAGTGTCGCATTTACATTCATTTGAAGTGTACGCGAGGTATAAGTGACACTTCGCAATGAATATTATATCTTATCATGAATGATAGGAATGAGATGCGATATCGCGTTTAGAGAAGCATTAGAACTCTATTGCAACGATACGTAGACATCTGTAAACGCTATTTCCTTGCAAGGAAGTGTCGCATTTACATTCTTTTGAAGTGAATACGAGGTATACATAACTCTTCGCAATGAATAGTATATCTCATCATGAAACATAGAAATGAGATGCGATATCGCGTTTTAAGAAGCGTCAGAACTCTATTGCTACGTTACGTTGACATGTGCAAAACGCTATTTCCTAGCAAGGAAGTGTCGCATTTACATTCTTTTGAAGTGAATTCGAGGTATACATAACACTCCACAGTGAATATTATACCTTCTCCTGAAACATAGAAAGGAGATGCGATATGGCGTTTTGAGAAGCATTAGAACTCTATTCCTACGATACGTAGACATCTGCAAACGCTATTTCCTAGTATGGAAGTGTTGCATTTACATTCCTGTGAAGTGAATACGAGGTATACATGACACTTCGCAATGAATACTATATCTTATCATGAAACATACAGGTGAGATGCGATATCGCGCTTCAAGATGCTTTAGAACTCTATTGCTAAGATACGTAGACATCTGCAAACAATATTTCCTAGCAAGGTAGTGTCGCATTTACATTCTTTTGAAGTTAATACGAGGTATACATGACACTTCGCAATGAGTATTATATCTTATTATGAAACATAGACATGAGATTCGACATCTCGTTTTAAGGAGCATTAGATCTCTATTGTCTCGATACATAGACTTCGGCTGCGAATGTGGCAGAATCGGCGTGATGCGTCGTGGTGTCTGGATCGGAAGCGTCGACGGTCGCTTGGGAAAGCGGCGGCTGGGCTGGTGCGAAGGCAGGTCGCTGGTATACGATGACTCTCGGAACGTCCTCCAAATATTCACGCACAAGTGATCGTAAGAAATTCTTCCTACCCGCACGTCGCGTTCTTCACAAACCGGAAGCACGATTCATTCACCAGGTTTTTCTGTACTTTCGACTAAGATCTGAAGTATAAGCGGCGATCCGCTCTATCTCAACGTCACAAAGCCGTTTTCTATGCTCCTTCAAGGTGATGAAGAGCAACCCCAGTGGTATGGAAGAACCCGTGGAAGAATTCGTAGTTAAATGTAATGTTAAAAGTAGAACTAGTATTATAAACACTTGATAAAATTAAAGGATGTGGAAATAGTAGACTTGGTAAAAGAAATTGTACTTGTATATAGTAAAAGTAAAAATAAAATATATTCTAGGTGTAAAGTATACAAGAACTGGAATTATTCTAAGACTAAGACTAAGTTAAAATGGAAATAGAAACACGATGCCTGAACCCCACATTGAGGTGGCTAACGATCTAGAAATAGAGGTTTCGACTCCTCGGTAGGAGATCTCAAGTCAGAGTGTGTGCTCTGGAGACGCGTCTCGGACCTCCTCGGTTCGCGTGGTTCTAGGGTCGCGGACGCTCGTGGTAGGGAGATCGCGGTACCGCGAGTGGGGGACTCGCGTCTCGTGGCGGGGAGCGCGCGGTCCAGAGAGTGGGGACTCGCGGCTCGTGGTGGGGCTAGCGGCGCATGTCGCTGGCCGGACGCATCTTACGCGTTTCACTTATGAGCAAATACAATATGGACTTAGAATTATGTGTGTGTTGTTTGTGTCTTACATTCGTGTCGTGTGTAACTTAGATCTAGGGTTTCTTATATATGCGTCATGATATAGTATGTATGTGCTAGCTTAGAAGTAATATATAGGTTCTAGCAGATTCTGTTCCCGGAATTGGTAAAGTCACCATTCAGGTGATGGGCTGCGGCTACGTCTTCCTGCAGGACGGAATCCTCGGTGCGAGGGAGATAGGGCTGACCGTGCTTGGAGCGGGCGAGACAGTTATACTCGGTCGTGCGAGTGAGACACTGGTGCCCGGTACGAGCGAGATAGGTATACTTGGCGGTGCGAGTGAGGCAGCAGAACTCGGTGTGAGTGAGCGCGTGCAGGTATGCGCGCGCGAACACTTCCACTTGCTGGTTCTGCAGGCGAGTTTGACTGGCTGCATGCGTCCAGGGGTTGATGCTGGAGGGGGGGGGGGGGGGGGTGCGAGGAGGTTGATGGGTGGCAGGCGGTACGCCTGACGTAACAAAATGCGACACTTCCTTTCTATGAAATTACGTTCCCAGATATCTCTGTATCGAAGCTATAGAGTCCTAATAACCCTTAAAACGCGATATCGCATCTCATTTATATGTTCCGTGATTAGATATACTATTCATTGCTGACTGTCATCTACACCTCGCATTCACTTTAAATGAACGTAAATGCGACATTTCCTTGCTAGGAAATAGCGTCTGCAGATGTGTACTTATCGGAGAAATAGTTTTCTAATGCTACTTGATTCGCGATATCACATGTCATTTCTATGCTGCATGAAAAGATATAATATTCATTGCTAAGTGTTATGTATTCCACGTCTACACTTCAAATGAATGTAAATGCGACACTTCCTTTCCAAGAAATTGCGTTTGCAGATGTCTATATGTCAAAGCAATAGAGTTCTAATGCTTGTTAAAACGCGATATCGCATCACAGATCTATGTTTCAGGATAAGATGAAATATTCAGTGCGATGTGTCACGTATACCTCGCAAACATTTCCAATGAATGTAAATGCGACACTTCCTTGCTATGAAATAGCATTTGCAGATGTCTACGTATCGAAGCATTAGGGTTCCAATGCTTCTCAAAACGCGATATCGCATCCCATTTCTATGTATCATGATAAGATATAATATTCATTGTGCAGTGTTATGCATACCTCGTATTCACTTCAAAAGAATGTAAATTCGACACTTGTTTGCTAGGAAATAGCGTTTGCAGATGTCTACGTATCGTAGCAATAGTGTTCTAATGCTTCTTAAAACGCGATATTGCATGACATTTCTATGTCTCACAATAAGGTGTACCTTTCGTTACAACAAGTTATGTATATCTCATCTAGACTTCAAAATAATGTAAATGCCACAATTCCTTGCTTCGGAGTAGCGTTCCCAGATGTCTACTTATCGATGCAATAGATTTCTAATACTTCATGTAGCTCTATATCGCTTCTCATATCTATGTCTCATGTTAAGATGCAATGTCAACGCAAGCGTTACGTATATCTCGTCTGCACTTGAAAATAATGTAAATACCGCACTTGCTTGCTACCGAACAGCGTTTCTAGCTGTGCACGCATCGAAACAATAATGTACTAATTCTTCAAAGAACGCTATATCGCACCTCATTTCTATGTCACATGATCGGATGTAATCTCAATGCAACTCGTTATGTATATCTCGTCTACACTTCAAATGAAAGTGGATGCATCACATACTTGCTACGGAACAGTGTTTCTAGGTGTCTACGATTCGACGCAAAGGAGTTCTAATGCTTCATAGAACGCGATATAGCATTTCACATCAAAAGTTCGAAGTATGTTTGTAGATTTTAATGATCTATAAATCAGACTATGCTTACCTGCTTTTACACTGCGAAACAATGTGATGCTACACTTCCTCGCAAGAGAATAGCGTTTCTAGATGTCAACGTGTAAAAACAACAGGGTTCTGTTACCTGATTCCGCGCGATGTCACATCTCATTTCATTGTTCCGCGTTAAGATATAGTATTCAATGCAACGCGCTTTGTGTATCCGCATACAAAAAGAATATAAATCCCACACTTTCTTCCAACGGGATGGCGCTTCTAGGTATCTACGCTTAGAAGCAATAGAGTTCTCTTACTTCATTCCATGCGATGTCGCAACTAATTTCAATGGCGCATGATATGATGCAATATTCATCGTATCGCGTAACGTTTATCTGTTTCTACACGTCAACAGTATAAAAATCCTACAATATACGATAAGATACGATAAGATATAATATTCATTGCGAAGTATCATGTACTCTCGTCTACACTTCAAAGGAATGTCAATGCGACACTTCCTTGCTAGGAAATAGCATTTGCAGATGGCTACGTATCGTAGCATTAGAGTTCTCATGCTTCATAATACGGGATATCGCATCTCATATCTATGTTTCATGATAAGATATAATATTCATAGCGAAGTGTCATGTAAACCTCGTATTCACTTCAAAAGAATGTAATTGCGACACTTTCTCGCTAGGATATAGCGTTTGCAGATGTCTACGTATTGATGCAAAAAAGTTCCAATGCTTCTTAAAACGCCCTATAGCATCTCATTTCTATGTTCCATGATACGATATGATATTCATTGCGAAGTGATATGTATACCTCGCATGCACTTCAAATGAATGTAAATGCGACACTTCCGTTCTAGGAAAAAGCGTTTACAGATGTCAACGTGTCGAAGCTATAGAGTTCTAATACATCTTAAAACGGGATACCGCATTTTGTTTCTATGTTTCATGATAAGATATAATATTAGTTGCGAAGTGTCATGTATACCTCGTATTCACTTCAAAGGAATGTAAATGCCACCCTTCCTTGCTAGGAAAAAGCGTTTGCAGATGTCTAAGTATCGTAGCAATAGAGTGTAAATGCTTCTTAAGACGCGATATCGCATCTCACTTCTATGTTTCTTGAAAAGGTATAATGTTCATTGCGACGTGTCATCTATACCTCGTATTCACTTCAAAAAAATGTAAATGCGACAATTCCTAGCTAGGAAATAGGGTTTGCAGATGTCAACGTATCGATGAAGTAGAGATCTAAAACATCTGAAAACACGATATCGCATCTCATTTCTATGTTTCATGATAAGATATAATAATCACTGCGAAGTGTCATGTATACTCGTATTCACTTCAAAAGAATGTAAATGCGACACTTCCTTGCTAGGAAGTTGCGTTTGCAGATGTCTACGCATCGAAGCAATAGAGTTCTAATGTTTCTTATAACGCGATATCGCATCTCGTTTCTATGTTTCATGATAAGATACAATATTGGCTGCGAAGTGATATGTATACCTCGTCTGCATATCAATAGAATGTAAATGCCACACTTCCTTGCTAGGAAATGGCGTTTCCAGATGTCTACGTATTGAAGAAATAGAGTTGTAATGCTTCTTAAACAGCGATATCGCATCTCAGTTCTATGTTTCACGATAATATATAATATTCATTGCGAAGTGTTATGTATACCTCGTCTACACAACAAAAGAATGTAAATGTCACACTTCCTTGCTAGGAAATCCGTTTCCAGACGTCTACGTATCGTAGCAATAGAGTTCTAATGCTTATTAAATCGCGATATCGCATATCATTTCTATGTTTCATGATAAGATATAATATTCATTGCGTAGTGTTATGTATACCTCGTCCACACATCAGAACAATGAAACTGCCAAACTTCCTCACTAGGAAATAGCGTTACCAGATGTCTACGTATCGAATCAATATAGTCCTAATGCTTCTTAAAACGTGATATCGCCATTCATTTATATGTTTAGTGATAAGATGTAATATTCATTGCGATGTGTTATGTATACCTCGTTTACACTTCAAGAGAATGTAAATGCCGCGCTTACTTGCATGGAAATAGCGTTTCTAGATGTCTACGGATCGAAGCAATAGAGTCCTAATGTTTCTGAAAACGCGATATCGCATACCATTTCTATGTTCCATGATATGATATAATATTCATTGCGAAGTGTTATGTATACCTCGACTGCACATCAAAAGAATGTAAATGCCGTAATTCCTTGCTAGGAAATAGCGTTTCCAGATGTCTACTTATTTAAGCAATAGAGTTCTAATGCTTCTTAAAACGCTATATCGCATCTCCTATATATGTTTCACAATAAAATATAATATTCATTGCGAAGTGTTTTGTATACCTCCCCTACACTTCTAAATAATGTAAATGCCATGCTTCCTTTCAAGGAGATAGCGTTTCCACATGTCTACGTATCGAACCAATAGAGTTCCGGTGCTTCTCAGAGCGCGATATAGCACCTCAGTCCTATGTTTCACGTTAAGATATAATGTTCATTGGGAAGTGTTATGTATACCTCGTCTACACTTCAAAAGTTTGTAAATGCCACACTTCCTTGCTAGGAAATAGAGTTTCCAGATGTCTACGCATCGAGGCAGTAGTGTTGTAATGCTTCATAAAACGCGATATCGCATCTCATTTCTATGTATCATGATAAGATATAATATTCATGGCGAAGTATCATGCAAGTAGCATTACAACTCTATGGCTTCGATACGTAGACATCTGAAAACGCTATTTCCTAGCAAGGAAGTGTCGTATTTACATTTATTTGAAGTGTATGCGAGGTATACGTGACACTTCGCAATGAATATTATATCTTATCATGAGACATAGAAATGAGATGCGATATCGCATTTTGAGAAGCATTAGGACTTTATTGCTACGATACGTAGACATCTGCAAACGCTATTTCCTAGCAAGGAAGTGTCGCATTTACATTCTTTTGAAGTGAATATGAGGTATACATAACACTCCACAATGAATATTATATCATATCATGTGTAACGTCCGGCGTACAGCCTTCCACCCCCCAGCGCCACCCACAGCAACGGGCAGCGACGTATCTACCGCCAGCCGCATCCAAGTGCGTGGAAAGTGCGCCTCCACACACGGGAAAGCAGACCGAATGCCGAGCTAAGGCAGCCAGATATCCACGAGCACCCAGGAGATCGACCGTACGACCGCGCGACGATGCGCGCTATCGCCAGAATTGAGAGACATGCAGCCTCCAGCCGCACGAACAGATCACCGAGCATCTCACCAATTCGCCTACGCCATCCTCCCATTATTCTTATTTTGATAATGTATATGCATAAGATCGTCCTAGAATTAAGTACTCGACACGACTACTGTACATACGCAAACAACACACACATAGTTCCTAATATATCTGCGAATTCTCATAGTCATAAGTTTCGATACGCCCAAGCAACCGTCCGAAGCGCGGCTCACGCTAAACGCGAGCCGCGCCCCACTCCGACCGGCTGCCCCACTTCGCGGGCCGAGCGGCCACCCCACTCCGGGGTCCAGCGATTCTCACACCACGCGACTCGAGGAGGTCGCGGACATGCGAGCTGAAGATCAGTTCCGATCAGTCCTCCAAACCGAGGAGTTCCAATCTCGCTCTCAATGCTTCCGTGCCATTCATCACCTCAATCGGAGGCGTTTCAAAATTCTACTTTAATTCTAGTTCAAGTCAATTAATTCCAATTCTAAACGTTAAGTCTATCTTTAACTTAGCCTTAGGGTTGTCAGTGCAAGCTTAGGTTTATATTAGAATATATTTTATTTTACCTTACATCTACAAGTTTAAATTTGATTATTATCCTCTAAATTTATTATTATCTACGAATTCTTCTACGAGCTATCGCGTGGATATCCATCATTCTAACCCAATCGCTAGTTGACCTTGGTAATCGACTGGTTAGAGCGGACCGCCGCTTAGCTTCGCCGATGCACAGCGGAAACTGCGTGCGGATATAGTCAACGTTTCACCCTTCTGGACCGATAGGCTAGAACAGACCGCCGCTTATCCGATTCGTATCCGGATTGCTGGAACTAGACGCGAATGTCTCTCAATCCAAAACGTAAAGCTCGACGTGCGGGACGGAAGAATTACCTACGCCGACCTGTGCGTGATTACGTGAGCATCGAAGCCCTTTCGTCTCTTCGTTCGAACACCACCTTTCCAGTGGCTCCTCAACAACCTGCTCCGTCGTCTTCTTCCTGCCAAGGCAAGCCGATCAGCACAGATACCCAGCTACGTTGGAGACTCACCCCTCTTACGATCTAGCCTCGCAGCCCTTACGCAGGGACGATTCCGGAAAGCGATCCCCGACAGCAACAGTATCTCAGGAAGGGATATTAAATTAACAACGATTCAAGACAGCAAAGGTAAGATCTTTCCTATTTACCGCCATCGCGTTTTAAAAGTGTCCGTTGTCCCACGAAAGGAATCCGTAACCCGTCGCAACTAAGCGTGCCGAGTCCGTTTTCTGGCTGCGTGTTATCCGCGAATAAAACGGAAATTTTCCACCCTCGCGACGTGACACATGAAACATAGAAATGAGATTCGATATCGCGATTCAAAAAGTATTAGAACTCTACTTCTACGATACATAGATATCTGCAAACGCTATTTCCTAGCAAGGTAGTGTCGCATTTACATTCTTTTAAAGTGAATACGAGGTATACATAACACCCCACAATGAATATTATATCTTATCGTGAAACACAGAAATGTGATGCGATATCGCGTTTTAAGAAGCATTACAACTCTATTCCTACGATACGTAGACATCTGCAACCGCTATTTCCTAGCAAAGAAATGTCGCATTTACACTCTTTTGAAGTGAAAACGAGGTTTACATGACACTTCGCAATGAATATTATATCTTTTCATGAAACAGAAATGTGATGCGATATCGCGTTTTAAGAAGCATCAGAACTCTATTGCTACGATACGTAGATTTCTGCAAACGCTATTTCCGAGAAAGGAAGCGTCGCATTTACATTCATTTGAATCGTAGACGAGGAATGCATAACACTTCGCAATGAATATTAAATCTTATCATGAAACATAGAAATGAGATGCGATATCCCGTTTTAAGAAGCATTTGAACTCTATTGCTTCGATACGTAGACATCTGGAGAGGAAACGTAATTTCCTAGAAACGAAGTGTCGCATTTACATTCATTTGATGTGTAGACGAGGTATACATGACACTTCGCAATGAATATTATATCTTATCATGAAACATAGAAATGAGATGCGATATCGCGTTTTAAGAAGCATTAATACCCTATTGCTACGATACGTAGACATCTGCAGACGCTGTTTCCTAGCAAGGAAGTGTCGCATTCACATTCTTTTAAGTTGAATACGAGGTACACATAAAACTGCACAATGAATATTATATATTATCACGAGACATAGATATGAGATGCGATAACGCGTTTTAAGTAGCATTAGAACTCTATTGCTACGATACGTAGACATCTGCAGACGCTATTTGCTAGCAAGGAAGTGTCGCATTTACATTCATTTCATGTGTAGACGAGGGATACATAACACATCGCAATGAATATTATATCTTTACATGAGACATAGAAATGTGATACGATATCGCGGTGTGAGAAGCATTAGAACTCTATTGCTACGGTACGTAGACATCTGCAAACGCTATTTCCTAGCAAGGAAATGTCGCATTTACATTCTTATGTAGTGAATTCGATGTATATATAACACTGCACAATGAATATTATATCTTATCATGAGATATAGGAATGAGATGCGATATCGCCTTTTAAGAAGCATTAGAACTCTATTGCTACGGTACGTAGACATCTCCAAACGCTGTTTTCTAGCAAGAAAGTGTCGCATTTTCATTCTTTTTAAGTGTAGACGAGATATACATAACCCTTCGCAATGAATATTATATCTTATCATGTAGCATAGAAATGGGATGCGATATCGCGTTTTAAGAAGCATTAGAACTCTATTGCTTCGATACGTAGACACCTGGAAACGCATTTCCTAGCAAGGACGCGTGGCATTCACAATCTTTTGAAGTGTAGAGGAGGTATACATATCACTTCGCAATGAATATTATATAATATCTTATCATGATACAAAGGATTGAGGTGCGATATCGCGTTTTAAGAAGCATTGGAACTCCATTGCTTCGATACGTAGACATCTGGTAACGCTATTTCCTAGCAAGCAGGTATGGAATTTACAATCTTTTGAAGGGTAGTCGAGGTATACATAACACTTCGCAATGAATATTGTATCTCACTATGAAATATAGAAATGAGATGCGATATCGCGTTTATAGAAGCATTAGAACTCTGTTGCTCCGATACTTAGACATCTGGAAACGCAATTCCTAGCAAAGATGAGTGGCATTTACATTCTTTTAAATTGTAGACGAGATACCCATTACACTTCGCAATGAATATTATATCTTATCATGAAACAGAAATGAGATGCGATATCGCATTCTAGGAAGCATTACAACTCTATTGCTTCGGTGTGTAGACATCTGGTAACGCATTTCCTAGCAAGGATTTGTGGCATTTACATTCTTTTCAAGTGTAGACGAGGTATACATAACACTTCGCAATAAATATTATATCATATCATGAAACACAGAAATGAGATGCAGTATCGCGTCTTAAGATGCATTGGAAGCCTGTTGCTTCGATATGTAGGCATCTAGGAACCCTATTCCGTAGCAAGGAAGTGTGGGCTCTACATTCTTTTGAAGTGCTTACGAGATATAGATAACGCAGCTCATTTCTACGTTTCATGTCAAGATCTAATATTCAATGCAACGCGTTATGTATTTCCCGTCTACACTTCAAAAGAATTTAAATACCACACTTCCCTGCTACGGTATAGCGTTTCAAGATGTCTACCTCTTGAGGCAAGGGAGTTCCAATGCTTCATAAAACGGGATATCGGATCTCATATCTGTGTCTCATGATAAAATGTATTATCGTTTCGACGCGTTATGTATCTCTCGTCTACAGTTCAAAAGAATATAAATGCCACACTTCTTTGCGACGGAATAGCGTTTCTGGATGTCTACGTATCGAAGCAATGCAGTTCTAATTCTTCATAAATCGCATTGTCGCATCACATTTCCATGTGTCATGATAAGTCCTAATTCAATGTTACGCGTTAATTGTATCCAGTCAACACTTGAGAAAAATGTAAATCCCACACTTTCTTGCTACGGAACAGCGTTTCTAGATGTCTACGTTTCTAAGCAATAGAGTTCTCATGCTTCATAAATCGCGATATCGCATCTCAATTTTATATCTCGTGATAAGATGTAATATTCAATGGAACGCGTTAATTATATCACGTCAACACTTCAAAAGAATGTAAAGCCCACTCTTCCTTGCTACGTAATGGAGTCTCTAAATGTCTACATATCGAAGCAATAGAGTTCTAATGCTTCACAAGAAGCGGTATCCCATCTCACTTTTATGTCTATTGATTATATGTAATATTCAATGCAGCGCGTTATTCCGTTTCTGTATATCCGTCCGGGTGAGGAAGCACGTTCGATTGCCGTTCTGGTACAGGGCAGACAATATCATGTCAACACGTCAAAAAAATGTAAAGCCCACACTTCTCTCCTACGGAATAGCGTTTTAGATGTGCACATATCGAAGCATTAGAATTCTAATGCTTCATAAAACGCGACATCGCATCTCATTTCCATGTTTCATGATAAGATGTAATATTCAATGCAACGCGTTATGTATATCTTGTCTATACTTCACAAGAATGTAAATGCCATACTTCCATGCTACGGAATAGCGTTTCTAGGTGTTTACGTATAGAAGCCATAGAGTTCTAATGCTTAATGAAACGCAATATCGCATCTCACTTCTACGTCTCATGATAAGATGTAATATACAAAGCAGCGCGTTATGTATATCTCGTATACACTTCAAAGGAATGTAAATCCCACACTACATTGCGATGAAATAGCGTTTCTAGATGTCTACGTATCGAGATATGAGCTACAATATCGCATTTTATGAAGCATTAGAACTCTATTGCTTCGAAATGTAGACATCTAAAAGCGCTGTTCCGTAGCGGGGATGTGCGGCATTTACATTCATTAGTTGTGTAGATGAGATATACGTATCGTGTTGCATTCTTATTACATCTTATCATGCGGCATTGAAATATGATGCGACATCGCGTTGCATGAAATATTCGTAATCTAATTCTTCTAAAGAGGAGTAGGAGATGAGTATATTGCATTGCATAGGGCATTACTACTTACTTGCTTTGAAACGTTGGAGTGAAATGTGTCATCGTGATACATGAATCGTTAGAACTCTATTTCTTCGATACTTACGAATCCCATGAATCCTAAGGTTGCATGAAATGTGATGGTGTTTCATTGTGTCTGCGTGCCAATGCATGAGAGTTCTAATGCTTTATGCAACGCGGGAGCCAATCTCAGTTGTGCGTTTCAAGGTAAGTTATCTGTAATGTTCTATGCATTGCATTACAATTATCTGCATCTGCTCTTGACAGGATTGTGAGTTGTACAAATTCATGCAATGGGATAGCGCTTCAAAGTGTAATGTCATGCGTAGCTCCTGCCACCCATTCTACACATTAGCCTTCTCGCACTTCCATCATCGACCCCTGGATTCAGGGAACCTGCCGTGCTCGCATACAGCGCCGGCAATTGCAGCGTTCGCGCGCGCACACCTGCACGTGCTCACACGCACCAAGTACCGCTGTGTCACTCGAACTGACCGACCGGTACACATGGCTCGTACACACTAAGCATCGCTGTTTCAATCTCACCGGCAAGGACTACTGTCTCACTCCCACTGTCGAGTATATCTGCGTTCGGACTAACGACGAACACCCTTGTCTACCTTGCACCAGTGATTTCGTCCTGCTAAAAGGCGCAGTGCCGCAGCCCATCACCTCAATGGGAATTCTTCCAATTCAGGGAGCCGACTTTAGTAGAACCTTTTTTTTTTCTTTTAACGTGGGGAAATCCTCATGGATCCGGGGTATGCCCGGGGCATACGGGGGGGTATGCTCGGGGGTATGCCCGACTCTTACCGGCTAAAACCCCACGGTGACCTTCCTCGGCGCTGCTGGTAGGGGACCGGGAACTCTGGATGAGCACGTTCGGTCCCCTCCCGCGCCGGAGTCCTCCATGGTGACTGGAGGACCCCCTTCCCGGAGGGGAGTGTGATCGACGAGACACATTGCCCCGTCCGAGGTAATGAGCGATGGCTGGGTCACGCAGCCACCGCTCCCGCCCCGGGGAACGCGTGCAATGATCGGTACCATCCCCCAATCATACCGACCGCGCCCCCCGGACGACGCCCGAGCAAAGACGTGGGACATGGCCAAATAGTCCACCCCACACGAGCATCGTCGACGCCTCGGGCCAGGCTTGGCCCGGAGAGACTGGGTGCCCTGGGTGCGTCAGACCCGATACAACGACCCGATAAATGCCCAGTCGTGGACCCTAAGGCACTTTAGCAGAACCTGTATTCTACTTTTAAGCCTCTTACACACACACATACACACACGCACGCACGCACGCACGCACGCACGCACGCACGCACGCACGCACGCACACACACACAAGTTCATGCTATACATACTTCATTATACAATTTCATAAGTTAAACGCGAAAGACGCGCCGCTAGTCCCACCACAATACGCGAGTCCACACTCACTGGACCACATGCTTTCATGATTTTTCAAGTAAATGTTTCCAACTGGTGTAAATATTAATACATATTTTATATTTTAGTTAATTCTAAATACAATATCTCCTTAAGACACACCATTACATCTAAAATCCTATCTAATTTCATATCATTTCATGATGTTTTAATTAAATATTTGAAATTGGTTTATATAATTACATTTATCATATATTTTAGTCACTTAAATATAGATCATCCCCTCTAAATAAAAATATATAAAGTCGTTATATAAGTCGATCATTTATTTGTATCGTTCGAGTTCGCTTTCTTTCCAACGAGGCTTGCAAATCCCTCTACGTTATTCTTGTAATTCGTACTTTAGAAGGTATGTAGTACGTATTGATGGTCCAACGCTAAAAATATCTCAAACACTTCTGCTATACTCAATTTAGCTTATATGCAACCTCCTGTCAACATTATGTCGATTTTTTGTTTGTTTCGGTTCTTAAAGTATGTATAGCCTTCTTTCGGTTTGGTCCCGATTAGATCGTTTTTTAGAGCCATTTTAATGATCTTTTCCACTCTATGGTTGTTCTTCTTACTATCCCAGATTATCGATTTTTCGTTTAGGTCACCCGCAATTATTACTCTGTTTGCTTTCTCTCCCTTTTCTATGTTATCCTCAACTTGGTTTATATATTCTTCGATTTCTTTCCGTTCTTGTTAAGCGAGAAGTAGCAGCTTATAGATTTTGTTCCTTCGACCATTGCATGAACGATTCCGGTCGAGGAATATGTGGTGCCATATGTGAAACATTTTCGATTAACACCGGTTATCCATATCGCAGCGTCACCGTTCTCGTCTTGCAGTCAGTATTCTTCCATTCTGTGTGCTTCCGATATTATTACCACGTCTGTCTCTTGAATTATTCGCATTTGCTGCATGATATTTCGCGAGATTCGGCATCTGTTCAGATAGGTTTGTAGGACTTTCAATTCCATATTCGTTTCTCCTTCTTTTCTATCAACGCCTTTCTGTAGGCCGGACAATTAAAGCTCTGATAACGTGACTGATGTATGGATTCCTTCTTCCTTCCTCGCTGCAGATGATACATTTCGGTTTATTCGCGATACAACCGATCATCGTATAAATTTGAGATCCGCATCTTCTGCAGATTCCCTTATTATCTTTGACTTCTTCGCAATTTCTACCGATATGTCCCACATTATGGCATTTGAAGCATCTCTCTATTCTCGGTAGCACTTTGCAGAGACAAGGTGTTAATGGTATTCTGAGTCGTTTGACCTTTTCCAGCTCTTTACTGTATTCCTGTCCAAATTCAGCTAACACGACTCGATTGACTCTCCACATTTGTTTTAACAACTTGACGTTTATACCGCTATCCTTTCCTTCGATTATTTTCAGTGTTCTTTTTATGTAATCATTCATTTCTTCTGTGGTCACCTAACGGGTATATGTCCCTTAGTTGGAGCATTATACTCGCACTCGTATGATTTTCTTCGAATTCTTTTTCTAGAGTTCCTTTTATCTCGTTTATTATGTTCTCTATACCTGTTTTTCTGTTAAATTCTAGGATTATATCTCCCGCTCTCGATTTTCTTGCGTCATCTTTTCGTATATCTGTCGTTTCTCCTGCTTCAAGTGTTTGATCTCAGTTTTTTTATATGCCTGATGTTTCCCATTAACGTTTTCTAATATGTCATTACCTTCGTCGTATCCTGGCTCATAATATCTATCATTACGTCTGATGTGTGGCTGCCTATTCTTCTATTTGAAAGTAAGGACGTTATTCTTATCTGTAGCTTTTCCATTATCCTGTCCTTTCTTTTTGGTTCCCTTACTTCGGCTCCTGATGCTTTTCCTTTCGTGCCTGTGTTTTCCGAGGCTTTCTTTTTCTCCTTTATATTTTCCTATCCTTTGCTGTCATCAACAGGGAGCTCCGAACTGCCTGCCCAACAATTAATTTTCTGCCAGGACCCGATGGGACTGATTCCGAATCGCGAGCCAGCAGCACCTTTCGTGGGGGTTAGGGGGGGGGGCTGCAAGCCCCCCACCATCCTACTGCCTGCCCTGATGTGGACGAGGAACGCAGGGCCACTTGAACCGCGACCAGCATCTATCTTATACCCTAACCGATTCGTAGTCGCGTTTTCCATTAAGCTTGCCGGAATCAATGATATTGATTCGTTCAATCTAAAGTATTATTTTCTTTTTAAGTTTCTCCATATTTTTATTTCCCTTGCGATATCGTCTATCTCGTTGTGCCTTGCCCTGACGGTATGGTATATAATCTGTTGTTTGATATTTGTAGGATTTCCTCTTAATAAATGCAATGTTTTCACAGATCTTCTTTTTCTTTCTCTTTAGTTACGTTGTTGTTATTTTATATTCTCTATCCTCCAAATTTCCTCTCTGCACCATCCCAGATCCGGCGTCGTACGATTACTTCATGATGGCGCCCCGGTCTCGCTACCCCGAGATCGAGTGTTCTCCCTTGCATCCGTTGATTTGTATATGTCACATATTGGATAATATTTCCGCTTATTCTTTGTATTTTTCGAATTACGTTTTGGTTAGATGTATATTGGATATGCGTCGAAATATCTGATTTCCGTACGATTTGTTAGTAAAGTTTTATTCTTTTCGGACTGTTTGTTTTCATTTAGCCGAAGGCGTTCCTGTATTCAATGCGGACCCACTCCGATTGAACCCGTCGATTATTATATTATATTACGTGAATAAACGTTTAATCGGAGCGGATTTCTGCCACTCCGTAATTGCGGACTGTCTTACTGCATAGCCTCTTCCATGGGAATGTTGCGGAGGCTGCTTCCGTCCCGAGATAGAAGTGTGATTGTGTTAGATTTAATTAGGTTACGCTAGGTTAGGTTAGGTTGAAATATGTTTGGGTATGTTTGTAGATTGCTCAGTTATGTTGGGTCAGATTTAGGTTGAAGATTTAGGTTAGAATATATTTTTATGTATATACTATATTATATTTTGTAATACATTTTGTAACACTAAATGATAAAAATTAAATAAATTACGCTTGAATATATTTATTTATGTAGATTGAACTTTACACATACATTTATAATAAAATGAACATAATTATTCATATTTAATATTTTCTTTGGAAACAATGAGCAAAGATATAAAGTACTTTGTTATTATAGTTCTAGCTGCTTCATAAGTTCCGAAAATGATAAAATCGACCAACGCCAGCAAAAAGTTTAATGTCTCATAATTATTTTATAGTTGAAAGATTATTAAGCTTTATGCCTGAATGGATGCTTATATATAAGTATAACTGCCAAAATGAAATAACATCGCAAAGTGATATTTACACACCTGAGTGCTGCAATTTTGACGTATTTAAATTTCTAATAACAGCATATAAATGTTTATAATCTAATTATCAATTATAAATGGAACTCTACAATTTATTCATGTAATAGTCCTTTCTCTTTGTACGTATTCCCTAATACATACACAGTATCTTTAATCTTGATGGATTTCGCGCTCGCGCGCGCGTGTGTGTGTGTATGGTAGCAGTTGCAGAAATAGCACCTAATAGGTTTCATACTTTCGATTCTAGTAAATCGAGTAAAATGGCATAAGAATTTCTGTAGAATATCAAGGAGATCTGAAGCTGCTATTGCACTGCGTACAGAATTTTTCACTGGAAGAATTTTTCTTCCAATGTGTTGATCCAGATTTTTTTTTAATTGCTCTCGTTTAGAAAATTAAAACTGATATCATATACCTTAACACAGTACGCCGGTAACCACGATACCACAGATCCAAGATTCCTTTATTTGAGATTAAGGCCTGCTTTCTTTTTTTCCAAACTTCTTTACATTGCGTTACATTCTTAAGACTCTTTGTAAATTACAAAGAACAGAAGCGCTACATGGATTATAAAAGTGTAATAGTTTAATTTATATAATCTTGACCATTTTAAATCCGTTTACGTTGCTTTGCGTGTTGTATATGTTTATCACTTGGCGCTGAACCAACTACTACTACCTTTCTAAAATTTGGAAAATCCACCAGATCTAAGGAAACCTTGCTTAGGTTGCAAATGTGTTTTTAATGTATCCAGCAGAAATGAAATTACATTGACAGAAGTACCAGCTAGTTCTCCACACCTATTTGAAACAATATTAAATAACCTTGTTAAACAAAAATGTATTAAATATGACTTGGACTTTTAAATTTGAATTTATAAATATCTAACATATAAATATGTTTTTCTTACTATTCATATCATTATACTTTCAGTGATTTATTATGTGCTGTGATTTGATATATTAACTGCTTGATTATATTTTACAACGAACCTTGCGTACCAAACTTTGCTTTTACTCCTGATAAGAGTGGATAATCCTTCGTTTTATATTCTTATATCGCATTGGTTATAAAAGTATACGTTATTGTATTTATGCAGTCATGTATAATTATGTACATACAAATTCGCGATTAAGTAGCTATATGTTGAAATTCAATTCTGAATAATGCTCTAAAAAGCATCCCAGATAACAAAGGGCAAGATGGCGGCGACAACATACCGGCACTATATTGCCACTTCCGAGGAAAGTCAGCTGATCCATAGCCATCTGTGGCCGGATTCGTTAGCTAAAATGCCAGAACGTGTTACCAGCACTTTCTAAACAAGCATAACACGCCGTGTGAATCGCGCATTATCAGCTCTATCGTGACACACGTGTCATCGCTCCATTCATGAATCTTTTCAGCTATGACGTAGGATCACATTTGGTAATGGGGAACCTGTGCTTTCATACAAATTAGAACCATTAGATGTCACGAGATGTTCAACATATGAGTACTGACAGACATTTTGATAGTCGCTTTCGTATATTTATAGTTATTGAGAGAGTCGTATATATTTCTTTCAACCCGTCATAAACTAAAAATATAATTTATAACAACAATATTACTTACAAAATACAAATTCATGCTGTTACATCCCTAACTTCGCCTTGTGTAATTTCTTAAATGACATGCTGTCGTCGTATTTAATATAACCCTCAATTGCATGAATTTGTAACGATGAATTGAAGAAAATATATAAAAAATAAATGTATATATTTTTATGATGAAGTAATTAACGACTTTATGGAGGAATTCGCCGTATCGAGCCAGTTTATAGAAAATAATGAAATCGAGTTCTTATATCTTTGTTTCGTGCCAGTGTATCTATTTTGGAATCAAAATAAATAAATTGCTTAGTTTAATCATTTTTCATATTCCATTATAATGTTTATGGAAATAGCTTCCTCATTAGTAAATGTCAGCCTACGCCACTACCACGCTTGTAGCCATGGTGCGCTGATAGTGTCATTGCCACGGCCGTGTAGCTCGTTTGCCATATCGCGGTGCATTAATAGTGCCGTGGTACGAGTGTCGCCCCAGTACTAAGAGTATGCCGTTACGAGAGCTGCGTAGGAGCACTGTCTTTGCACAGTTCTGCCACGGAATTCGTTCCATCCGTTGTCATTGGTATGCCAATCGCTGGTTGCTTGGGATATTGTAGGGCAGGAGGCAGACTTGTTTCTTATCATCGTCAAGGCGATGGATTTTCACTTCCCCCTTTTTGAATTTAGTTAATTATTGCTTGGAATTTTTGCCGCTTCTGCATCTCTATGACCGCATTGTGGATTCAACTTATATACGATCTTTTTGGTCTTCATCTTTTGTTACATGTAACATTATATACGTGATGCACATTTGTTATGTAATGCTCAGATTTGCAATCCTCAGATTTTTTATACTTTGGCAAAGCAACTTATTCGAATAATATATATTTATTAGGCATAGATATAAATAATTAGAAAAATGTTATTAAAACAATATTAAATATGTTGTTGTAATTATATATTATATTTAAGGTCTGAAGGTGTAGATGCAATTGGTGTCCGATGTTTTACGTGATCCAATCGACGTATCGAGTGAGACTATGAAATATGAAAACCTTTTCCTATTCCTCGACCCCTTTCCATGTTAAATGAATGATTAGTTTTGCAAGACAAGAAGCCTGAATTAGTGAGATCTCTGCGAACAAAAGTAAATTTTAAGTAATACATTTCTTTTATTTGAAATATTTGCCTTTGCATAGAACAGAACGTACATATATAATTGCCTGTTTTATATCCATTTCGGTTCAATCCTATTATAGCTTTCGATCATTTGTTTGATCATTGATATAGATTTTATATCAACAGTTCGAAGTATGTAAGCAGATTTTAATGCTCTATAAATCTCATTATGCTTATCGGCTTCTACGCTTCAAATGAATGAGGTTTCTGCACTTCCTTACAAGGGAATAACGTGTCTAGATATCAACATATCGAAGCAATAGAAATCTAATACTTCATAAAACGCGATATCGCATCTTAGTTCTGTGTCTCATGATAAGATGTAATATTCAATGCAACGTTACTAGATGTCTACGTATCGAAGAAATACAGTTATAATGCCTCATAAAACACGATATCGTAACTCATTCCTATGTCTCATGATAAGATGTAACATCAATGCAACGCATTATGTATGTCTCGTCAACACTTCATAAGAATGTAAATCTCACACTTCCTTGTTACGGAATAGCGTGTTTAGATGTCTACATATCGAAGCAACAGAGTTATAGTACTCCATTCATCGCGATGTCGCATCTCATTTCAATCCTTAACGTACGAACTAGCATTCACTGCAACGCGTTACGTTTATCTCTTCTACATTTGAAAGGAATGTGAACTCTACACAGCCATGCAAGGGGATTCAGTTTTTAGATGTCTACCTTCCGAAGCAATAGAGTTTTGTTTGCTTCATTCAACGCTATGTCGCATGTCATTTCAATCCCGCATGAAATGCTATCCCACACTTCCTCGCTACGGGATAGCATTTCCACATGTCTACATATCGATACATCATTCGACGCAATGACGCATCTTATTTCAGTGTTTCGTGATAAGATCTAATGAGAATGTAATTAGAAATAACTGAGAATCTGAGAACTTACTTTGAAACGGACGACATTTTAAACGTAGAACTAGGAATCTGAGAACTTACTTTGAAACGGACGACACAAAGAACAGCCTAACCAAACGTAACCAAACCGATTTTTCAATACAAATCTTATTATGCTTTACTTATCCTGTAAACTATTAAAATGCCTATCGAACAGTGTTTATTCACAGTGAAAATCCATTTAAAATGGTCTATCGTGTTACGGAAGAATGAACATACCAATTCATTTTAAAAAATGAAGGTAACCATCAAATGTTCAACATATCTACACTTACAAAAAAACTATTTTCATCAATGAATGGGCCCTCTGTACTGTAAAATTTTATATCAGCAATGATGAACAAAGTTAAATTTAATATTACGATGTTTAATATTGTGACGGTGTTCCCGTTACAATTCGTAAGAAAGGGTAATTATATCAGTAATATGGAGTATAGAACAGTTTTAATCCGGTGTTATGTAGATGTACAAAATATCCGCGTGCTTACACTTTCCGCGGATTCGCCAACGCAAAGTAAAAGAACAAGATAATTGCCTAACCAAGGAGTACTTCGAAGCTGCGAGGCTGGGACTTTTTGGGCGCCAGCTACTCAGGAAGTAGCAAAAACTAATGGACTACGCAACCCGGGGAAACCCGGGGCAGAACAACCCTCGAAACTTCGAAATGCTCCTTCTTTCGGCTACGTCTAGCCGAATGCGCAAATTCGGGTCGCAGGATACTGAACTTACGGCTTCTTTTTACATTGCCTCGACGCCAAATTATTAATAAGGACTACTAACTATTACGCGGTACGCCGCGAATGACCGGGGATCACCACCCGTTATACGATATAAAATACAATACACAATATCAAAAATGCGGCAGGAAAAATGGGATGCTTTAGCGTATAAGGACTCACGCACTCTTTTCCAGGCTCCTGAATGTTGATCCTCTCTCACTCTCTCTCTCTCCTTTACTTTCTCTCGTTCTCAAAACCGCTCGCTTATCAAATCCGGCTCGCCGCTTGCTAACTCGCTCGCTCAATGAATCCGCTGGTGGTCTTCGGATCTCCTAGATCCGCCTTAGGGCTCCTTGGTGGGAGTAGGCTGTACGCTTCGGTATTGTTCGGGGCATCGATCGGTGGATTTCGGGGATCTTCTCTTCTCGGCTCCTTGGGTGTCTCTAGGGGAGGGGAGGGGGTCCTCCTGATCATTTGAATTGCGGCGCATATCGCGCGCCGCGCTTTCCATGGCTCACTTGCAGGTCCCCTGTACTCTTGAACTTCTCTTTTAGTGTGTTCCCCTGGGGGGGGGGGGGGAGGTTCTTCTCACACCCAAAAGCCATCCTATGCGTCTCCATCGACGACGGCAGCGGTCATATCTTCGCAGGGCCTTGGATAATATCCCATGGATTTAAGTGTCTTCTTCTCTTATTCACTTTCCGACTCCTCCACCGTCGAGCCCGTCCCGCTACCTTGGCGCACAGCCCTTCCGCGATCTGCTTATCCGAAGGGACGTCTTCTGGGTCGTTTCTTCCATCAGCTCGCCAGTCTAATCCTTAAGATAGAGAGAGAAGAGAAAAAGGGGGAAGGGGAAATGGTTCTACCATCGCGTACCTCACGCTTCTCGCAAATACAGCTATCGAAATGGTCCGCATCACGCTTCTCGCATGGGTGGTGATCAGGGAGCTAAGCTAACCGAAGCTGAGGGGAGGGGGGTGAAGCGAGCCTTGTGACGTCACTACGTCACAATATATTTCTTATAATATATTTGGTTTTCTGTAATTTAGCCAAGAAAGAGTGTTCACGATATCGGCAGATGAATGTACTTGCCTTAGAATTACAAGACCCGACAATACCGAAAATAGAATATTTTTTTGCTCTGCTGACCGAATCACTGGAAACGTCAAGTAAAGTGCGTGCCTTTCAAAGCAGTCAGATGCAAATTACGATACAACTTTTCCAAGGAATGGTACGTGTCACTCTTTTTGCATGTCCGTTTTTTTAATCAAAGGAAATTTAATTGAAATATCCGCAAAATTTAAAGACGAAAAAGTTATTATAATCTTATGCAACATATATGATGGTGATAAAGGATAAGTATATGGAACTGAGAATAGAAAGTAGCGAGCAGAAAAAGAAACTGATAGAACTGCAAAGTAGATCGATACATTCCTCAAATGATGCTTCTGCGTCTATAAAATCTGTTAAATAAACAACTATTGTAAAAATCAGGTATAATCAATATTATTCCTGCTCAATAGCTATAATAGAATTGGATCGAAATGGATATAAAACAGGAATTTATATCTATACATTCTATTAGATGCAAAGGCAAATATTTCAAACAGAAAAAATGTGTTACTAACAAATTACTTATGTTCGTAGAGATCTTACTAATTCAGGCCTCGTCTTGCAGAACTAATCATTTCTTTAACATGGAAAGGGGTTGTGGAATAGGGAAAGTTTTTCATATTTCATAACCTTACTCGATATGTCGATTGGATCATATAACACGGGATACTAATTCCATCTACACCTTTAGACATTAAATATATAATTGCAAAAACATATTTAATACCGTTTTAATAGCATTGTCTAATTACTTATATCTATGCCCAATAAATATATGTTAATAAAATAGGTTGCTTTACCAAAGAGTAAAAGAATCTGAGGATTACAAATTTGAGCATTACATAACAAAAGTGCATTACATATATAATGTTACATGTAACAAAAGATGAAGATCAAAATATCATACGTAAGTAGAATACATAATGCGGACATAAAGATACTGAAACGGCAAAAATTCCAAACAGTAATTAACAAAATTCAAAAAGGAGGAGTGAAAATCCATCTCCTTGACGATGATAAGAAACAAGTCTGCCTCATGCACTACAATATCCCAAACAACCAGCGATTGGCACGCCAAGGACAACAGATGGAACGAATTCCGTGACAGAACTGTGCAAAGACAATGCCCCTACTCAGTTCTCGTAATGGCATACTCTCAGTACTGTGGCGACACGCGCATCACGGCACTATTAATGCACCCCGATATAGCACACGGGCTACACGGTCATGGCAATGACACTATCAGCTAACCATAGCTACATGCGTGGTAGTGGCGTAGGCTGACATTTACTAATGGGAAAACTGATTCCACAAAAATTATAAGCGAATATGAAAAATGACTAAACCAAGCAATTTATTTATTTTGATTTCAAAATAGATACACCGGCACGAAACAAAATTGTAAGAACTCGATTTTATTATTTTCTGTAAACTAGCTCAATACGGCGATTTTATCGATAGAGTCGATAATTACTTTATCATAAAAATATATACATTTATTTTATATGTATTTTTCTCAACTGATCGATACAAATTCATGCAATTGAGGGTTATATTAAACACGATGACAACATGTTACTTAAGAAACTGCACAAGATGATGCTAGGGTCGCAACAGCATGTATTTTCATTTTATAAGTAATATTTTATTTTATAAATGATGTTTTTAGTTTATGATAGGTTGAAAGAAATATATGTGACTCTCTCAATAACTATAAATATTGGAAAACAACTATCAAAATGTCTGTCAGTACTTATATGTTGAACATCTCGTGACATCTAACGGTTTTAATTTGTATGAAAGCACAGGTTCCCCATTACCAAATGTGACCCAACGTCATTACTGAGCAGATTCATGAATTGAGCGATGACACGTGTGTCACGATGGTGCTGGCGCTGTGCGATTCACACGGCGTGTTATGTTAGTCCAGAACGTGCTGGTTACACGTTCTCACATTTTAACTAACGAATCCGGTCACTGATGGTTACGGATCAACTGACACACCTCGAAAGTGACAATATAGTGCTGGTATGGTGTCGCCACCATTTTGCCGTTTGTTATCTTGGATGCCTTTTAGAGCATTACTCGGAATTGAATTTGAACACATAGCTACTTAATCGCGAATTTGTACGAATGCGTACAATAAGAAAAGACTATTACATGGATAAATTGTGGAATTCCATTTGTGGTTGATAAGTAGATTATAAACATTTATATGCTTTTATCAGAAATTTAAATACATCAAGATTGCAGCACGCAGGTGTGTAAATATCACTTTGCGATCTCGTTTCATTTTGGCAGTTATACTTATATATAAGCATCCATCCAGGCATAAAGCTTGATAATCTTTCAACTATAAAATAATTATAAAACATTAGACCTTTTCCTGGCATAGGTCTATTTTATCATTTTCGGAACTTGTGAAGCAGCTAGAACTTTAACAATAAAATACTTTATATCTTTGCTCATTGTTTCAAAAAGAATATTATATATGAATAACTATGTTCATTTTATTATAAATATATGAGTAAAGATACAAAATATATTACAAAATATATTAGAAAAATGTATAAAAATATATTTCACTTTAGTTTTTTTTAGTATTTAAAATATTTAATATTATCATATTAAACTTTTACGAAAAGTAACAAAATTTTAATAAGTAGGAATAATTTTTCCTTAATTAGTTAATATGTCGGTGTTTTTTAAGAAGACGGTATTCAATTTTTCAAAGTAAGTTTCGACTTTAAATTGACCATTAATTTCTCTTATTTCGTTGTTTTTCGTAGATCACCGCCAATTTTCAACTTTTCCATTACAACTTTGCCGATGAAAGTATTAATTCTCCGAAAGATATATAATATTATATTACTAGTAAACTTATTTTGCATTTCTAATTAATTTGAACGTAAAAAATATATTTCTTTCATGAGAAAGCATTGCGTGAAAATTTTGAGAATTCATTGTTAATGTTGTACCTAGTGGTTGACTAGGTTCTCCTCTCCTTGCCGCATCTTTTTACCATTTTTAAGATCCATTATTAAAATTCACGAATTTTACATATTGTAAATTTTTGCAAATGTGATATTAATAAACTTCTGAATTATGGTTGCTTGGACAATAAAGCAGACTGATCTATGACATGCTGTAATGTACGAAGACCAATAAAATTTTTTTAACATAATAAACAATAGATAATATTTGAGCTTACAGTTTTGTTAACGAACTAGCTGTTTAAATTAATTTGGATGACAATTAATATTTGCATGACCATTTCCTCTGATTTATCTGTACAATTTGTTTGGTCTTTTAAATTGTCATATATAATTATCCAAATCTATCTGTTTCAAATTCTCCTCTAAGAAGGAATCAGGCATCAATTTATCTTATCAATAATATTGATATTCTGGAAAACAAATTAATTTGTTTACTAAAATATAAATTATACGTTCATATATTAATTGTAAACCTTTATTTAATTATTCACATTTAGATTGCACGCGTAATGGGTAAAATCAGACATTCCTTCAGTCTTTTGATATCGCCTCATCGATTAAAGACTGATTAGTAACAGATATACTGTCTTCGCAAAATAAAAGTGTACATTGCACCACCCATTATTTCCAGCTTCCCACTATAATTTTGTGATTCTTGCTGGTGTTGCTTGCGATTAATAATCCATAAATCATCGACGACTGGAGTTACCAACAACCGATAACGTATGCTATCACACACGAGTGGTGCAACCAATAGTAGGTAACTCAAGACTTACCAACGACTGGAGTTTCCTGCGCTCGATAACTCACGATATATCGACATTAGGTGATGCGTGAGGTCGATAACTCATGATATTATAACGGCTGGTATTACCAATAGTCGGTAATTCAAGAACTATGGACGGAAGACATTGCCAGCTATCGGTAATCCATCTCTTACTTGGCATAACTTAATCTACCATCCCCTAAAATTAATTTAAACCAAGCTAACCCCAGTTACACCTAATCTGACTTAACCTGCCTTCACTCAAATCTAACCCAATCTAACACAATCGAACTTTCCCTCTTTTAAACATAAACAAATCAAACCTACGCTTTCTTAAATCGAACCCAACATAACCGAGCAACCTAACAATCAGTCCCAAACATAACCCAACCTAAACTAACCTAGCATAACATAACTAAATCTAATGTAACCACACTTCCATCTCGGGACGGAAGCAACCTTCGGAACTTTCCCAGGGATGAGGCTATGTAAGCCTTCCGCAGTTTTGGAGTGGCAGAGATCCGATCCGATTGAACGCTTATTCACGTAATGTAATGTAATGATTGGCGGGTTCGATCGGAGCGGATCCGCATCGAATAGTCGGAAGAGAATAAAACTTTACTAAAAAATCGTACGGAAATCCGATATTTTGACGCGTTTATAATATACATCTAACTAAAACGTAATTCGAAAAATACAAAGGATAAGTGGAAATATTCTCCAATATGTCGCATATACAAATCAACGGATGCAAGGGAGAACACTCGATCTCGGGGTAGCGAGACCGGGGCGCCATCATGATGTAATCGTATAACGCCGGTTCCGGGGTGGTGTAGAATGGGAATGTGGAGGGTGGGAAGCATAAAATAACAACAATGTAACTAAAGAGAAAGAAAAAGAAAATCTGTGGAAACATTGCATTTATTAAGAGGAAATCCTAGTAATGTCAAATAACAAATTATATACCCTACCGTAAGGGCAAGGTACAATGAAATAGACGGTATCGTGAGAGAAAGTAAAAAAATCGAGAAACCTAAAAAGAAAATATTAATTTAGATTGAACGAATCAATGTTACTCATCGCGACAAGCTTAATGGAAAACGCGTGACTTCGAATCGGTTAGAGTATAAAATAGATGCTGGTCGCGAGTCGAGTGGCCCTACGAGTTCCTCGCCCGCAGCAGGGCAACACGCAGGCACTATGGAGCGCCATCCCGGTTGAAGGAACTGTAGAGCTCACATTCCTTTGATTTTTAGCAGCATACAAGCTTAATGTTATTAGGGAATAGTTAGATTATCTTAATTTAAATGTTAATCAATTATTCATGTTTCAAATGTTATGTACGTGGAATATTCTGGATTGCAAGCGAGACCGAGAGTGCGGAATAGATGAGTTTTTCATGTGAATATTTTGAAACGATGAAGCAGTTGTTCATTAGCATTGTTTCGAGTTATATCGCCGTTGAGAACAACTATACAATGATTTACAAAACCTTGTAGTTGTCTATAGTTAATAAGTTTTCTACAGTTTTTGGGCTCAGGAGTGGTAATTATCAAGAAGACATTCAAGAATTAAATCGGATACGTTCTAAAGATTGGAATATTATCGAGTATTTGAAAACAGAACGTTGGAGAAAATGACTTGACGGTCTAGAACGCTCGAGAAGTCATTCATGCGACCCGAGTGCTGTTTTGAGAGATATTGCGAGGATGAAAAATAAACTTTCATGTCGAGGCAATTCGAGTATAAATTTTCACCATGAAAGATTACCTACCAACTGCTAAAGATTAAACTACCAACTGCTAGTTCGAAAGCTAAATTAATTTCCCGTTTGATGGATATTGAAGCAAACGGAACGAGGGTAGATGACAAGCAGAAAAAAGTTCGTGAAGATAATGAAGGGTTGTGTGCTGATATATCATCAAACGTGCAGTTAGCAATGAATCTACAGCAACGAGAAACTGATCTTTTTTTTGAAGAGACAGAATTAACAGAATGTGAGTTAGCCATGTTGCGCCTTGAGTTAGATGCAATACGATGGACAATTCGTTTAATTACAGGTTGAGCAAAATTTGGATAATGAACAGGGATGATCGACGCGTAATTTTGGAAGCGAACAATATAACGTAGTTAGTGGCGGTGACAATCTCTTGGCATTGAATAATGGCAATGAATGCAATGTTTCATCTCAATTCTGTTAGCCCCGAACGAATATTTCGACAGTTGCAAATTTACTTTTTAAATTTGATGGCAAATCTGGTGACAGTGAAATTTGGAAGAAGGAGATCAAATTGTTGAAGACGATATATAAATTGGAAGATGACGTTGCACTATTATTTATGGGTATGCGATTGAAGGGAAAAGCACTTGAATCGTTTCATTCTAAACGAGAATATATAACTATGTCATTCAACCGACTGCTGGAAGAATTAAGAGTTACGTTTTATCATCCAAAAAGCAAAATTGAAATATGGAAGAAATTTGAAGTACGATTATAGAAGAGGAACAAGACATTTCATGAATATTTGCACGAGATCAACTTTCGAAAGCGTTTGAAAACGTAATACTTTGAGATCAAGGTTTGTCGAGTGTACAAATGTCAAAAAAGTTTGAGAAGTGTGAAAACAGTTTCGTTAGAAATGAACGAAAAGAGGTGGTCAATGTTCGTAAGATGAAGGAGTTCACCGGTAATATTGTACGATGTTATATTTGTGGTGGGCACGATCATATTATTTTATATGTCAAGAACCTGGACATATTGAGTCGAAATGTTCCAAGAAATTTAAAACGAGTGAGGAGAGCTACGCGACATTAGGTGTATCGTACCCAAAGTATCTCAAAAATGATTTACTTAACGGATACTTATTAAACGGATACGGCATTAATGGATTCAGGAAGTGATTGTAGTTTAATTCACACTGACGAGTTTATTAAGTTCGGTTCTCCGCAATTACAACACGATGAAATACATTTTGATGGTATAGGTTCAAAGAATGATACAACATTTGGTGAATTTCAAGCAGAAATTACCGCAGATGGGCACTCATATCCGACTTGTATACATGTAATCTCTCATTCTATTGTTCGACACAAGCTGTTGATAGCAACGAATTTCTTAAATGTAACTGATGTTAGCATTAGAGGTTGTAAAGTAAACTTTCGTCCATTACCGAAAGTAATGCGCGATATTGTTGAAAGAGAAAATATTGTACCGGAAATATTTAAAATAGATGTAACGACTGACGTGTTAGATATAAATCAAGTTGGTGTGTCCCATGTATTAGTTCCTAATTATCGAGTGGCGATAGAATATCTTGTTAGTAATTACAAGCCGAGTAAAACCTTTGAACCTTAAATTGCAATGAAATTAATATTGAAAGACGAAGAGTCTGTATATCAATCGGCGAGACGTTTGTCATCGTCGCAAAAAGAGATTGTTAATGTGTAGATAGAACAGAGGATTGCGACTGGAGTCGCTCAGTTATCTACTTCTGATTATGCGAGTCCGGTTGTTCGCGTTCGGAAGAAAAATGATTCGTTTAGATTATGTGTAGATTATCGACAAATTAATAAGAAGATTATTAAATATAGATATCCGTTACAACTGATTGAAGATCAATTAGATCTGTTACAAGTCGCGCGCATTTTCAGTACTCTAGACTTGAAAAACGGTTTGTTTCACGTGCAACAGGATAAATCAAGTCGAAAATATACAGCAATTGTTGTACCAGATGGTCATTATGAATTCTTACGAGTTCCTTTTGGTTTATGTAATTCTCCAGCAGTTTTTGAAAGATTTAGAAATACCATATTTAGAGATCTTATTCATGAGGAAATTGTTTTAGCATACATGAATGATTTGATTATTTCATCAAATGATACTGAACGTAGGATCAAATTCTTGAATGGGTTTTAATTGTAGCGAGCGGAGCCGGTTTAATATTCAGATGGGAAGAATGTTGTTTCGGGTAAACTTCTGTCAAGTTCCTCGGGCATGTAATCAACAATGGTTGTATTCGCCCCTCACTGAAACTGATGCAGTCATACGATTTCTAGAGTCGACAACTGTTAAACATGTACAAAGTTTACTTGGACTCATCGGGTATTTTCGTAAATTTATCCGTGACTACCCTGTAATTGCGCGACCTTTACCTAACCTTCTGCAAGCGAATGCTAAATTCTGTTTTGGAGCGACTTAAATGGAAGCATTCATACGACTTATACTTTTATTGAGTGAGAAACCAATGTTGAATTTGGTTCAAGTAGAAGTAGAGATGGAGTTGCATACAGATGCTTCTGCGTTAGGGTACGGAGCGATTTTATTTCAAAGAAGTAACGAAGATAAACCTTTTCACCCTGTATATTATTTTCTAGTGGTAAGACAACTTCTGCTGCATCTAAATGCAGTAGCTATGCGTTCGAAGTTTCAGCAATAGTAAAAGCGTTGAAGAAATTAGGACTTCATTTATTAGGAATTTCGTTTGTTATTGTTTTTGATTGCCGAGCTATTACTCTTACAATAAATAAGAAAGATCTTTGTTCGTCCAGAGAAGAACATGATTCATGTTGATGCGCTTAGTAGAAAACCTCCTCCTACGAATTTCTTAATCGATGAATCTGGTGCAAGTCTTACAGCACGTTTGCAGAAAGCACAGGAAGAAGATAAGACTGCAATGAAACTTCGAGATTTGGTACTTCAAAACCAGACGAATGATTATGTTCTACGGGAAAATTTTCTGTACAGAGAGTCTGTAGGTGATATTCAACTGGTAGTACCACGTCGGATGCAGATAGGAGAAATAAGGTGAGCTCATGAGTGTGGACATTTTCCTGTTGTCAAGACTGAAGCTATCGTACGTAAAGATTATTGGATTCCAAATCTTCGGCTGCAAGTTGAAAAGGTGGTAAGAAATTGTGTTGCATGCATTTTAACCGAAATATGCAGGGGACGCAGGAGTGTCATTTAAATCCGATTGAAAAGGGGAGTATTCCTTTTGATACATTTCATATCGATCATCTTAGACCGTTGCCATCAACAAACAAAACGTATCAGTACATATTTGTAGTGGTAAATGCTTTTACAAAATTTACATGGCTTTATGCTACAAAATCTACTACTGCAGATGAAGTTTTGACACGCCTGAAGAAGCAAGCGACTATTTTCTGTAATCTGCGTCGAATAATTTCTGGTAGGGGAACGGCTTTCACTGCAAATGATTTCAAGCAATATTGTCAGGGAGAAAATATAGAACATGTTTCAACTACAACAGGAATTCCTAAAGATAATGGTCAAATTGAACGACTTAATAGAACATTCATACAGTCAGCAAAATTAGCTACACCTAAGTCCTGTGAATGGTATAAGTATATGGAAGTAGTTCAACATTGTTTGAAATCAGCAATACATCGAAGTTTTGGCACGTCACCGTTACATCTTCTCTTTGGGACACACCCACGACTTAAAGGTTATCTTGACATCCGAGACATACTTGAAAAGGAATGACTCGCACTTCTTCATGATAAACGAGATGAAGTACGATTTAAAGCAAGCAAAAATATATCCCGGATCCGACAAGAAAATAAGCGAACTTTTAACAAGAGTAGACGAAATGCTAGAATTTATCGTGAAGGAGATCTAGTAGCAATTAAACGTATGCAACAGAGTCCTGGTCTAAATATAACTCATAAATATTTTGGACCGTGTGAAGTTGTACGAGTTTTACGCAATCAACGATTTGTAGTTCGAGTGGTAGGGGAAAGAGATGGACCCTTACAAACATCTACGTCAGCATATTCTATGAAATTATTTCCATGAAATTATTGGGTCGACGAAATCAATGTTGATTTATTTGAAATCGAAGACGACATTAATGAAGACATTCAGGACAATTATTCATGCAGGATGGCCGAGTGAAGGATAACGAAACTATCTTAATGTAAAAGCTAATCAATAATTCAAGTTTCAAATGCTATGTGCGTGGAATATTCTAGAATGCGACAGTAGTTGTTCATTAGCAGTCCTTGGAGGAATATCTCAGTTGAAAGGAACAATCTAATGATTTACAAAATCTTGTAATTCTCTTTCATTAATAAGTTTCCTACATTATACGTAGAAGATTACAGCTTACTTAATTCGATACGAACAAATGAAATGCGCCATCGCATTGCATGGAGAATTAGAACTCCGTTGCATTGACACTTAGGCACTATGAAGCCCCATCCCGATGCGTGGTACTGTAGAATTCACATTCCTCTGAAGTGTTGAATCAAATAAGAATAATGCTATGCATTAAAAATTACAACTTACTCCGATTGAAATATTGAAATGAAATCCGATATCGCGATGCATGAAGCATCAGAAATTAAATGCTTCAACACTTAGAAATCTGGAAACATTATCTCGTTGCAAGGAAGTGTGGGATTCAAATTCTTCAGAAGAGGAGAAGCAGATAACCATAACGCGATGCATAGAGCATTACAACATACTTATTAACTTTCAACCGGTGAAATGAAATACAATATCGCGATGCAGGAGCATTAGAACTCAGATGCTTCGATACGTAGACATCTAGGAACGCTATCCCTTAGCAAGTAAGTGTGGGATTTAAATTCTCTCGACGTATAGACGGAATAAACTTAACACGTTGCATGGAATATTACATCTTAGCGTGTAACAATGAAATGAGATGCCATATTGCGTTTCATTTAGTAATATTGTTTCTGTACGTAGATATGAAGATAGACGTAGATAGTACGTAGATAGAATGGCTATTCCATTGGAACCAACTGTAGGATTCACATTCATCACAAGCATCGAAGTGAGATGCGACATCGCGTTGAATGAACTATTAAAAATCTATTGCTTGGACCTGCACGCATATAGGAAAGCTATATCTTTGCAAAGAAGTGCAGGATTTACATTCTTTTGAAGTGTAGAAGCTGAAAAGCATAACTCTTTGCATTGAATATTACATGATATTATGATTGTCTGAAATGAGATGCGACATTCCGTTGAATGAAGTATTACTATACATTTATAATGAAGTATACTCCATTGCTTCTACACGTAGATATCAAGAAACGCGATCCCTTTGCAAGAAAGAGCATTAATCATATTCTTTTGAAGCGATTTATTCATTTTGTAAGTGATTTATTTTGAAGTGAAGTTATTCATATTCTTTGAAGCTAGTAATCATAAGGCATCCTTCAGGCGTCGTAATATTACAATTCATTTCAACAGTTCAAAGTAAGTAACTAGGTTGTAATGCTCTACGCATCGCATTATGCTTATCTGCTCCTACACTTCAAAAGAATGTGAATCCTACGCTTCCTTAAAAAGGATTTGCGTTTCTAAATGTCTACGTGTCGACGCAATAGAGTTCTAATACATCATTGAACGCGATGTGGCATCTCATTACAATGTTTCATGATAAGTTGTAATATTCAATGCAACGCGTTATGCTTATCTGTATCTACACTTCACAAGAATGTAAATTCTGCATTTCCATGCAACAGGATGACCCCTCATAGTGTCTGCTTGTCAACACAATGGAGTTCTAATGCTCCATTCATTGCGATGGCGCATCTCACTAGAACGTATCAAGGGATGTAATCTGTAGACTGCAATGCATAGCAAAATGCTTATCTGTTTCTGCTTTAAAATAATGTGAAATTTACAGTTCCATGCAACGACATGGCGCATCTCATTTCAACGTATCAGAGTCTATAAAAACGTTGATCGAACGCTGAAATGAGATCTGCCACCGCATGGCATGGAGCATTAGAACTCTACTGCCTTGAGACGCAGGTACTATGAAGCGCCATCCCGTTGCATGGCTCTGTAGAATTCACATTCTTTTGAATTGTAAAAGCAGATGAGCATAACGCATTGCATAGAAGATTAAAAGATTAGTGGAGCATTTATAGAGGCGGTAGTATTTAGAAGTAGCTATAATATATGAATATAGTAAGTATATATACTGATTAAAAATCTTTATTTAAAACGTCATAAAATGGTATAAAATTAGATAGAATTTGTAGGTTTCGATGTTTGCACTTACGTCTTTCATTGGCACCTTGGTATTCTCTTGTGTATATACTTTTTTGAGAGTTATGTAACAATTGTTTCGTCATATTATATGAAAAATATAAAAATGAGTATATCTTGAGTATTCAGAAATATACATATTAAAAAATTTTACTATTATTATAAATAAAAATACAGTTGAGTTAGTGAGATATCAAATTATACGTTAATTCTTAGTAATGCAACTCAGTATGGTAAATTCTAAAGCAAGATTCCAAGCAGAGTCCAACATTACAATATTTACATTCATATCGAGACACGCGTCTCTTGTTTGTCGTAAAGACAATGCATCTTCTATTTCGGTTTTTTCTTCGTGATTCATACAGTGAAGGAAAATGCCATTCTGTTGGCCGTAATGGATTGTTGTTGTCTCTTTGATGATATTAAGAAATATTCATATGATAATTTTTCAGCATTTTTCGGATTAAATTCAATTGAAATTTAGCCAAACATTTCGGTTTTCTTGTGTTATCCTTATAAACACAATATTCATTCCATACTCATATGTTCAGCAAGTGAAAAAATATTGACGTTACCATTTTAGAGATTTCCGTGTCGAATTTATAGTGCTTATCACTATGTCGGCTTTGTCGACACAACCCATACAAGTATTATAGTTAATGACGCATAGGCGTTTTTGAATAATTTTGTTTCCTCTATGCCTAACAACCGTTGCACACTCTGAAGTATGCATAGTGGATAGCATATATTGTATATTTCTTTTTTATCCAGCCATTTCACAACTAATAAATTTTTAGTTGGCCGGGAAGATGCCCCTCCTTTTCTCAGTGTATTAGTAATCTTTGGTATTCCTTGTCGCATTTTTGCTACGGTCCCTCACGCATTTGTATGATTATTATATAGTAAATTAAACAAGGCTGGACTTGAGTACCAATTATCTAGATAAACTGTATGTCCCTTTCCTAGATAGGGCACAATTAGGGCTTCTGCTATCGTTCTCGATTTTCTAATTTTATTATTTTGGCTGTTGATTATGGTCGATGACCCAGCGTAAACAATAAGGTCTTGTACAAAACCAGTTCGACAATCACAAAAAATACATGATTTTATCCCAAACCTACTTCTTTTCGAAGGAATGTATTGTTCGAATGAAAGCCGCACTTTATATAGATGTATACTCTCATCGATGCATAATTTTTGGTAATGATAGAATGATTGGCAGAAATTTTTTCGAAGCATATCAACCACGTTCCTTATTTTATATAATTTATCATTGGTATATGTGATATCTTGACTGAAATGTAGCAACGATAACAATTTAAAATAGGTGTCTCTATGCATAATCTCAGCAAAAATGTCACTACGCAGGAGTTTGTCTACCCTCCAGTATTCCTCTAAGGAAAACTTCTTGTTGCGTGTCATTAGAAATGACACAGCAAAAAAGCAGTAAATTTCGGACAGCATTGCCGCTTCACCATCTTTCATATTATTGTTATTTTTTTCCACTAGGCATTTGTTTCATTTAAAAGAAATTGCACGAACTCGTCTGAAGCAAAGAGTTCAAAGTAATCAATTGCTTTTTATGATCTGCTAATGTTTGATATAATTCCTGTATTTTCTGGGGTAAATGGATGTAACGTAGGAATTTTGTTTGACGTCCAGGAATCACAATGGTCCTTATTGTCTCGCTCATTTTTCTCTACTTCTGAGTCTGAGGTACTACATATATACCTTCTTTTTCTGTGCTCAGCGAAATTATCTTCGCTTTTACTCACGGTATCATTTTCGTAATCAGTTAATCCAATCAAAAATTGAACTCCTTTTGAACTCCGTCCAGAAATTGTAAGGAGGGTGCAATTAGAAATTAAAAAACAAATTTGACGCAAACATAAAACTAAAATTCTTAGATAATCATTTATAACTTTAGACTTTAACTCAACTGTAGAAGTCGACAATAATCTATTCAACTTACATGTTGTCCGACTTATATTGGTTCAAGAAAGATTTTATATTATAATCCCTGTTTTTTATTATTGTTTTGTGCCTTACAAATACTTCGTATGTCGAATATATGTTTGGCAGGCTTTAATACAGTACGAGCCACTAGATTCAAAAGATATTCTACCGATACGGTAGATTCTGTTTTACCAACGGAGTCAGCGTAGGTGATCACGCGGCACCGACTATAGTTGGCAGCCGTACACACAGCAGGTCTGGCGAACATCGACTATAGCCGGCATGAATACGCACAGCTCTTCGCGCGGCCGCCGGCTATAGTTGGTGTCCGTAGTGAAAGGGTTAGAACATCACGAAATGATATAAAATTAGATGAGATTTTAAATGTAATATATGATATATAAAATATATGATAAGTGTAAGTATATGTGCCAATTTGATGTAACTAATTAAAACAGAATGGAATGACATAAAACTAGATAGGACTTTAGGTGTAATGGAGCATTTAGAGGGGATACAATATATACACTTAAATAAAATTTATGATAAGTGTGAACATATATACTAATTTGAAATACTTATTTAACCCATCATAAAATGATATAAAATTACTATAGATATTGCACATTTTGTAACGTAGCACCAGGTAAACGTAACTGCGTTGTGTAGATACCTACAACTCGCTTACTTTGAAACGTAGAACTCAGAAGCTGTATGGACCATTGGAAGTCAATTACTATGTCAAATTGACAGTTAGAAGGGTCAACAGTTACATGGATCTGTAGGAATTGCATACATTGTTATGAAGTACCTAGTAAGCAAAATTGATATGTATAGAAACTTAGAACTGACATACATTGTAACGCTGAACTGAGAAACAAAATCGCGTTGCATGGACACTTGCAAGTAAATTATTTAGACAATTTGATACTTAGAAGCGCTATTCTGTTACATGTACCTGTAGAAATTACATACTTTGTATCAAAGAACCTGGTAATCATAGCTGCTTTGAATAGAACTATACATTTTACTTAAATTGAATGGTTGAACTGAGAAACGCCATCGCATTGCATGGAGCATTATAACTCTATTACTCTAACACGTAGGCACAATGAAGCGCCTATTCACTGCGTGGACCTGTAGACTCCACATCCTTTAAAATTGTAAACGGAGTTAAGCATATTGGAATGCTTAGAAGATTGGACCCTATTCACTTTGAAACGCTGAAATTAAACGCCATCATTGCGATATAAAAAGCATTAGATCCCTATTGCTTTGAAACGCAGACACTATGAAACGACAGCTCTTTACATTCAGCAGGAGGATTCACTATCATTTAAAGCGTACAAGCAGATATGTTTTATGCGATGCATAGGAAATTTGAACCTACTTCCATTGAAACGTTAAAATGACAATCGTCACAGAAATGAATAAATCATTAGTACTTCATTTCTTTGAAACGCAAATTCTATGAAGCGTCATCCAGTTGCATGCAACATTAGAATAGATTCCTTGTACGCTTTTCTTATCAATAGGGAAAATTTTTGGACCTGGCTCACCTGTAAAATCTGATGTGGTAGGAATTTTATCGACATGTGACCATTCTTCGCTGTAACTATACAATCCTGTGAACATTAAACAATGACTGGAATCATCGGAATCGCTTGAATGCTGTAGTGGAATGGCTGTTGATTTTATTCTTGGACCCACATCAATATAGCAGTCCTCGACTTTTATATCAGAATCTTCTGAATGTGCCGAATAATCCGAGGGAGAGTCAGCAATATACTCATCAGTAGTATCGCTCATCATATGTGGGTAAAAAATAATAAACCTTGTTATACTGGTAAACTAGAAGCGTAAGCCTACGAAACAGAAGATGATTATGGAATGCATTGTTCTAGAATAATTCTTGCTTTGATTGTTTCCAAACTATCGCATAAGTTTTATGTCTTGGGCATAAGAAATGAAGATCGACATAACCATGGCAAGTACATTCAAATCGATGTACAAGATACTCAAACCAGTAAAAAATTGCACATCATAGTGGGATCAGCGTACATGCGTCAGACTCAGAAACCCGCGTTTTCACGGGGCCGGCGCTCAAGTGACATACTCAAAAACCTGCGTTATCGGCGGGACGGCTGTCAATGTGTTAACAGCTTCAGGTCTTCAAAAGAATGTGAATTGTACAGTTCCATGTAATGGAATGGAACTTCATGGTATCTGCGTGTCAAAGCGGAAGAGTAGTAATGCGATGGCACATAGCATTTCATCGCTTCGAGGTAAGTAAGCGGTATACTTCGATGCATGGCATTATGCTTATCTGCTTCTACATTTCAAGAGAAAGTAAATGCTAGAGCTCCTTGCACCTGGAGTGCGCTTCATAGTGCCTGCGTGGCAAATCCATGGTGTTCTAAAGAACGTCCCGATGCATATGTCTGTAGAATTCAGATTCTTCTGAAATGTAGATGCAAATAAGCATAATGCTATGCATAGAAGATTACAGCTCACTTACTTTGAAACGTTGAAATGAAACGTGCTATCGCATTGCGTGGAGTATTAAAACTCCATTGCTTTGACACGTAGACATTATGAAGTCACTTCCTCTTGCATGAAACTGTAGAACTCACATACAGGATTCTTACTTTGAAACTTTGAAACTTTGAAATGACAAGAGCCATTCGCACTGCATGGAGCACTGCAACTCCATTGCTTTGACACACAGACACACTGAAGCGCCATCCCGTTGCACGGAACTGTAGAATTCATATTTATAGGAAGTGTAGATGCTTTGAAACGTTTAAATGGGATGCGCTGTCGCATTGCATGGTACTTTAGAACTCTACCGCTTTGACACGTAGACACTATGAAGCGCTATTCCGTTCCATGGAAATGTATAATTGACAATCTTTGGAAATGTAGAAGCAAATAAGCATATTGCTTTGTTTAGAAGTTTCAGCTCACTTACTTTGAAAATTTGCAATGAGATGCGCCTTTGAATTGCAAGAAGTACTAGACCTCTTCCGTTTTCACAAGCAGACTCTGTACAGCGCCATCCCGTTGCATGGAACAGTAGAAATCACAATCATTAGACGTAATATTATCTATTGGCCATGATTTCCATTGCCTTTCCAAGATTTATCATCAAACATGGTTTTTCGAGTCTTATCATGAATATAAGCTGTGGAACCGAAAATTCGTAAATACTTTACTTTAGGCTTTTTATCAAGCCACATTTCAAATGGCGTTTTACTTTGTTTTAAAGCCTTTGTTGGGCTTAAGTTTATTAAATACGTCACAGTTGAAGCTGCTTCCACCCAAAACAGTTTATTTAAACTGGCACCACTTATCATCGTGCGTGCCCTTGTTTTGTTACGTTTCTGACCATTCTCTCAGAAACACCAATTGGGGAGTTCGCGGAACTGTTAGATGGTAACTAGTACCCTTCTCTACACAATAATCTTTCATCTCATTTGACAGATATTCTCTGCCATTATCGCTATACAACTGAACAACTTTTAAATTAAAATGAGCCTCGCATCTAGATGCAAAATCTTTAAGTGCAGAAAATACTGCTGATTTATATGTAATCAGGTATGTTACACGGTAAAGTGTATATTCGTGCACAAACAGGAGAAAATAATTATTTCCGTTAATAGTTGAAGGAATAATAAAACAACATATATCTGAATAAATAATAAACAATGGTCGCTTTACATGCTCCATATTCTTTACCTTCTCCAATGATAACCGTACTTGCTTACCTTTAATGCAAGCCTCACATAAATTATCATTCGGCACTATCATTTCCATATGATTTACATCATTAACCATTTTCTTATTCTTCAATTCTACGAATTTTGATCTTCCAATATGATCCAAACGCTGATGCGACAGTTCATAGTCATTATTTACTGCACTATGAATCTGGTGATTAATCAACTTTTCACCATTTTTCATTTGAAAATCTGTAATAGATAAGCTATTTTATTTTTTACCTTTGATTATTTTCTGACCAGTTTTCATTACCTGAACGTTTCCATCTGTTACAAATACGATGTCCATTCCTGCTTCTTGCATCCCTTTATCGGACAACACCCACGAAATCTTCAAGGGTGGACTCAACTTCTCGAATGTCGAAAAGACATTATCACATTTGATAATGTGATCCGACGCTCCGGAATCCAATAGAAACTTTAATTTGTTTTTATCGTCTTCCCTATTTTCATTGTACCCCGTCATAAAGGCAAACGAGGATAACCAAATCTTTGCAATATCCAATTCTTCTGTTACTTGAGCTGCTTGGGCGATCACCTTTTTCTTTTCCGCGTGCTGGACCGTCCTTTTATAATAGAAGCGTTCTTTTATTTTATGCCCTTTCGCCCACAATCATGGTATTTTATATTTATCATTTCTTTGGCCATTTAAATTATCTCTATCTGTATGTATCTTCTCAGTATGTAATACTTTCGCGTTTGTCGAGCAGCCTGTTCGTAATTTTACTTCATGGACCAATAAACCAGTTTTTACAAATGCTAATGTTAAATTGTCTTCGGGAAATGTTCTATTGCCGTAATTACTCGCCATAGCACGTTGGAAGGATTAGTAGTAAATGGAAAGCCTTATCCGATTCTTCTAATTTTGCACACGCTACTAAGAGTTCCGTGATTATGTCGTTGAGTGGTGTAAAATGTTTGATCAAGTGCTGATCTCCCTGTAGTTTTAAACTTAATAGTTTTTTTTCTAACAGCCAATTGCGTGGCTAAGCTTTCCCCTTCATATATGCCAACCAATTTCTGCACAATTTCAGCAGCAGTTTTCGCATTATTTGCGAAGCTCAAAATGGAATCTGCTAAATATTCAGCATCCTCTCTGCTTTCCTCCAATTTTCAGTTATTTTTACTGGAATGGGTTCATCAATAATTATCCAATTAGCTTAATACTTCTTCACTTCAAACGAATGTAAATTCGACTGTTCCTTGCACCGGGCCGGGGTTTTGATATTGTCTGCTTGTCAAAGCTGTAGTGATCTAATGCGCCACGCAATACGATGGAACATCTAATTCCTACGTTTAGCACGTTGGCGCCAGCGTACATCACAGGTAGGTCACACGTGTCTATTTCGTGAGTCGGCGTGCATCACGATGGGTCGAACTTATATTTCACATAGTAGATAGTACCAAATAGGTTTATTTTTCAATTCTCAGCATTATAAACAGACATTATAATTAATATTTAAAAAATATTAATATTAAATATAATCAATATTTAAAACATGACAAATCAATATTATAAGCCTAACATAATTATTTAATTTTTATATGTAATTTTTTAAAACATGTTGGGTAGAGTTCTGATTGGCCCTTACATCGGTTAAAACAGGTTTTTACTTTTATCGCCTTATTCGTGGCATACTGGCTACCATTTATTCTAGACATATATTTATAACATTCTTTACATCGCTATCTCGTTTTTCTCGCGCGTCCTTGGAACGACCGCAGAAAATGTGTACGTTTCTTGGGCACTGTTTCAGTTTCAAATGACGTTTGTTCACCATGCGGAGGTTTAATATTTTCATAACTTTAGTACTCCATTTTATATGTATATAACAGGCATTGCCGAGAGAAGTCCCGCATACTAGTTCGATAACTATTTTTCTATACCTCTTTACTGTTCTGCGTAATCAACTGTAATAAGAAAACATCTGATCGGACGGTCAAACCCCTTCTTAGCTTTGTTATAAAGGAACACTGTGTACGGTTTTAACTTGTTATTACTACGCTGGACAATAACACATTTGTGGTTTTCGGAAGTGGCAAGAATGCATACTGGCCTCTTATCCGTCCACTTTAAAAATTTAAAGCCGCTCTGATTTTGAAAATACATAAAGCCACCCCGTTGCATTTTCGGTTTGGCCTGCAGCGGAAGAAATTTTGTATTAATTTTTACTGTACCATAAATGATTGTTATTTTTTGCAGAAGTTTCTCGGCCAAAGAGACACAAGTATATAAACTATTTGCGTATAATACGCGGCTTTCAAATAGTAATTCACCCTCCAACGTTATAACTACAGCATTAGCATGTGCTTTCTGGTTGCATTCTTTCCTGCGTAAATAAGAATGTTATGTGTGTATCCTTCCGGAAGGCACAGTTTAAAAAGTCTTATACCATACTTATGTCGCTTTCCTGTGAAATATTGGCAAAAACTGTGGCGTCCTCGCCAAGAAACCATGATTTCGTCGATTACAATATTTTTACCGGGCTTAACACATTGAGTGCTACGTCAGTCCCCAGGGACTGACAGGGAACTTTCCGTTCAGGTGGCGTCAGTGCCCAGGGACTGACAATCGACTTTTCGTTTGGATAACGTAGATTCTAGAGACTGACAGTGAACTTCTTGTTTGATCGTAAAGTTTGATTGTAAAGGGTTAAATTATTAATCACAATTAAAAAATTGATACTAAAAAGTTTTAATAAACTTCATTAAACAAAGATGTGACTGTGATTTGCACATATTACAGTATGTAGTAACTTTCTTCGTTATTTTCCTAGCTAACTGGCGCCCGAACATTTTTGTGTTTGTGCTATAACATTCAACACAATATTTTCGTACTTCATGCGCTTTTCCTTCCTTCTTATGAAATTTGTGAATTCGTCTACTTGTATGGACCCTAATTGGGGTTTCTTCATGTGAATGTCGTGTGACAGCATTTACCAATGGGCTTCGGAATGTTGTAATTGACATCTTTCTTCCTGTTACATTTTGGAACATATGTAACGCATTCACGACGGCAATATTCAAAAGAAGGTTGAATGCCAGTTTTCTATACCATTTTAGTGACCTTCTAAGTGGACTGCCGTAAGCACCCGCTTGATCAGAAAGATCAATCGCTGTTTTACCTTTATTATAATCAATAATAATTATTGGTTTGCAGGATACCCCTGTTCTTGTTATTACGGATTTCATTTCGTCAGAATGCTTGATCGAAAGAACTAAAACATCCGTCTTGTTTTTCCATTTCATGATTATAATCCCTCTACTGTTCTCTTGAGCAATGACTTCTCCGCGTCATAGTTTGGCTGTCGCAGCTTTACTTGGATTGCCTCTTCTATTTGGTCGAAGGGTACCAACCAAATGCGTATTTTTTGTTATGAGTTTGTTTAGCCTTTGTGCAACATATTTTCACATAATTTCATGACAACATTTGTGGGGGCTGTATTTTTTTTATCCAATGATTGGCCGGTGTAAATACAAAGATTATATGTGTAATGATTATCACAGCACAATTTAAGTATTTTTATCCCATATCTATGCTTTTTTGGTTTCACGTACTGTCTAAATATGATCCGTCTACGGAATGGTATTACCGTCTCGTCGATGCATAATGCTTCAACGGGATCATAATATTTTTTTAAATTTATATTTAATTCTTTTATTAAAAACTCAACCTTTGGGAGACGGTGGAAGCATTCACTTTTGTATTGTCGGCAAAATGCAACATTCTCAACAGAATTTGAAATCTGTCGCTACTCATAATTTTCTGCGGGAATGTTTGAGTAAACAATGGATCCTTAGACCAATACAGGTACAAAAATGGGAGTTTTACCTATCCCACCCATAAAACCACTCCAAAATACCTCTTTATTTCATTCTTACCTGTTGGCACCCACTTTTCAACACGTTTGGAAGTGATTGTTCTTTGTGTCGCATAAATATTTGTTTGTTGGCTTATATGTTGTAATAGTTTATACGTCACATAAACGCCGTAAAAATCTTCCACTGTGCTGCAATTTTGCATTTCTTCATGAGCGAGTTTGGCACCATGGGGACTTGAGAAAGGTATAATGTTTGGCTGGTTGCCTCGCGGATCAAACCAATCATTTGGATCACATGTTTCAGTATTCCTTAGTGAAATACTAGATAAACTGTCACTATCTGATGATGGTAGTGGTATTACACGCTGACATTTGCGTGGTACAAATAGCTCACTCGACGAGACACTATTTGTTCGTCCTCTCAACATTTTTAGTTGATGGATACCAAAACTTTTTCCAAAATAGTCACTATAAAACTGAATTCTCTTTGCTACAATAGGTCTTTGTTCTCCCGTGACTTTTTTCAGAATGACTCTCACCTTCTATTTGCTCTTTCACCTCTCTGGCATTCCCCATCCCATTATGTTATGTTTATACATTGTACACAAATGCATTGCTTGTATCATTTCGACAGTCCAAACGAAACGGATATAGTGTATCTAAGTTATCGTTTGTTGATACACATCAGTCAAGTTTTCGGCTTCAAGTGCTCACGCCCTGTCGCCTAAGCGAGAAGTATAGCAAGATCGGCGTAGCACTCAACGTGTTAACAGTATTTTCGAAAGTGTAGACAATTGCGTTCACAATAATTCTAAGTTTATACAAACGGTCGTCAGTCCTAGCCGTGGAAATAATGGTGAAATGAAAATATTTAAGTATGGATATAAACCGAGAGTTCTAATGCTTCATGCAACGCGAGAGCCCAACTCATTTCAACGTTTCAAGGTAAGTTATTTGTAATGTTCTATGCATTGCATTATACTTATCTGCTTCTAAGTGTAACGTCGTGCGTAGCGCCTGCCACTCATTCCACACATGAGCCTTTTCGCACTTCGGTCATCAATCCCTGGGCTCAGGCAACCTGCCGCGCTCGCCTACAGCACCGCCAACACACACGTAATTGTAAGTTCATGCTATACTACTTTATTGTACTATTTCATATGTTAAACATATGAAAGACGCGAAAGACGCGCCGCTAGTCCAACCACGAGACGCGAGTCCCCACTCGCTGGACCGCATGCACCTCGCAACGATCCGTTAATCCCCCACACGCTTTCATGATTTTTCAAGTAAATATTTCAAATTGGTATGAATATTAATACATATTCATAAATATTAATAATATTATTACATATTCATATTATAAATATTAATACATATATATTTTAGTTAATTCTAAATACAATATCTCCTTAAGATACTCCATTACATCTAAAATCCTATCTAATTTCATATCATCTCATGATGTTTTAATTAAATATTTGAAATTGGTTTATATAATTACACTTATCATGTATCTTAGTTACTTAAAAATAGATCAACCCCTCTAAATAAAAATAAATATCTATATATTATATAAGTCAATTCATTTATTTGCATCGTCCCAGTTCACTTTCTTTCCATCGAAGCTTGCAAATCCCTCTTCGATGTTCTTGTAATTCGTACCTTGGAAGGTAAGTAGTACGTACTGATGGTCCGACGCTGAAAATATCTCAAACACTTCTGATTTACGCAACTTAGCGGTTATCTAACTCCCTATCAACATCATGTCTATTTTTGATTTGTTTCCGTTCTTAAAGTATGTATAGTCTTCTTTCGGATTCGTCGCGATTGAATCGTTTCTTAGAGCCATTTTGATGATGGTTGTTCTTCTTACTACCCCAGATTACCGATTTTTCGTTCAGGTCACCTGCGATTATTATTCTGTTTGCTTTCTCTCCCTTTTCTATGTTATCCTCAATTTCGTTTATATATTCTTCGATTTCTTTCCGTTCTTGTTCGGCGAGAAGTAGCAGCTTATAACTTTTGTTCCTTGGAGCATTGCATGAACGATTCCGGTCGAGGAGTACGTGGTGCCATAAGTGAAATATGTTCGTTTAACACCGGTTATCCATATCGCAGCGTCACCGTTCTCGCCTTGCAGTCAGTATTCTTCCATCTTGTGTGCTTCTGATATTATTACCACGTCTGTCCCTTGAATCATTCGCATTTGCGCGATACGGCATTTGTTCAGATCGATCTGTAGGACTTTCAATTCCATAGACGCTTTTCGTTCCTGTCCATCAAGGCCTTTCTGTATACCGCACAATTAAAGCTCGGGCAACGTGTCTGGTGCACGGATTCTTTCTTCCTGCCTCGCTGCAAATGATACATTTCGGTTTGTTCGCGATGCAATCAATCATCATATGATTCTGGAATCCGCTTCTTCTGCAGGTTTCCTTATTATCTTGGGGTCTTCGCAATTTCTGCCGATATGTCTCAGTATATGGCATTTGAAGCATCTCTCTACTCTTAGTAGCACCTAGCAGGGACAAGAGGTCAATGCTGTTCTGAGTCGTTTCACCATCTCCACCTCTTTGCTGTATTCCTGTTTACATTCAACTAACGCGACATCGTTGCCTCGCCACGTTCGTTTTAACATCTTGACGTTTATACCGCTATCCTTTCCTTCGATTTCATTCAATGTTCGTCTTATGTCCTCCTTTATTTCTTCTCTGGTAATCCAACGGGTACATGTCCCTTAGTTGGAGCATAATACTCGCAGTCGTATGTATCACTTCGAATCCTTTTTTCTGAGATCCTTTTATCTCCTTTATTTTGTTCTCTACACCTGTTTTCTTGTTAAATTCCAGAATTATATCTCCCACCTTCCACTTTCTTGCGCCATCTTCTCGTATTTCTGTCGTTTTTCCTGCGTTTCCTCACCTCGCTGCTTGTCCTCGAAAGCTTCCTGCTCCTTTAATTGCTTCATTTTTCTCTGTAAACGTTCGGCGCTAGTTTCATCAAGTGTTCGATGTCAGTTCTTTTTTATGTGCCTGATGTTTCCCCTTAACGTTTTCTAATATGTCATTAGTTTCGCTGTATCCTCGCTCATAATATCTATCATTACGTCTTATGTGTGGCTGCCTATTCTTCTATTTGAAAATGTAAACGTTATTATTATCGGTAGCTTTTCCTTTATCCTGCTCTTTCTTTTTTCGATCCCTTACTTCGGCTCCTGATGCTTCTCGTTTCGTGTCTGTGCTTCCTTCCGAGGCTTACTTTCTCTCTTTTATATACGCATTCCTTATCCTTCTCTATTTCCCTATCCTTAATCTTCTGCCAGGATTCGATGGGGCTGATTCCGAATCGCGAGCCGGCAGCACCTCTCAGCAGCATATACACAACAGCCTCGCTCGCGCTGGAGGTGGGAGTTGGTGGGCGGGGCTGCAGGCCCTCTACCATCCAACTGCCTGCCTTGATGCGGATGAGGGACTCCCAGGGCCACTCGAATCGCGATCAGCATCTATCTTATACTCTAACCGATTTGTAATCATGCGTTTTCCATTAAGCTTGCCGGGATCAGTGATATTGATTCGTTCAATCTAAGTTATTATTTTCTTTTTAAGTTTCTCGATATTTTTATTTTCTCTCACGATATTGTCTATCTCGTTGTACCTTGCCCATTCGGTGTAGTATATAATCTGTTGTTTGATATTTCTAGGATGTCCTCCTAATAAATGCAATGTTTCCACAGATCTTCTTTTTCTTTCTCTTTAGTTACATTGTTGTTATTTTATGCTTTCCAGCCTCCACATTCCCTCTCTACACCATCCCGGCGTTATGCGATTGCTTCAGAATGACACCCCGGTCACGCTACACCGAGATCGAGTGTTCTCTCTTGCATCCGTTGATTTATATATGTCATATATTGGAGAATGTTCCCTCTTATCCTTTGCATTTTTCGAATTATGTTTTAGTTAGTTATATATTAGATACGCGTCGTAATATCGGATTTCCGTACGATTTTTTAGTAAAGTTTTATTTTCTTCCAGCTGTTCGTTTTCATTTCGCCGAAGGCGCTCCTGTATTCGATGCGGACTCGCTCCGATTGAACCCGTCGACCATTACATTACATTACGTGAATAAACTTTCAATCGGAGCGGATCTCTGCCACTCCGAAACTGTCGAAGACTTACTGCATAAGGGAAAGTTGCGAAGGTTGCTTCCGTCCCCAGATGGAAGTGTGGTTACATTAGATTGGGTTATGCTAGGTTAGGTTAGGCTGGTTTATGTTTGAGAATGTTTGTAGATTGCTCGGTTATGTTGGGTTAGACTTAGGAAAACGTAGGCTTGATTTGTATATGTTTAAAAGAGGTAAAGTTAGAGTGTAATAGGTTGGGTTAGAATTGATTGAAGGCAGGTTACGTCAGATTAGGTGTAACTGGGGTTACTTTGGTTTAAATTAAGTTTAGAGGAAGTTAGATTAAGTTAAGCCAAGTAAGAGATGGATTATCGGTAGCTGGCAATGCCATCCGTCGATAATTCTTGAATTATCGACTATTGGCAATATCAACCGTTATAATATCATGAGTTATCGACTGCATGCATCACCTACTGTCGATATATCGTGAGTTACCGTCCGCAGGCAACTCCAGTCGTTGATAAGTCCTGAGTTACCTACTATTGGATACACCAGCCGTATGTGATAGCATACGTTATCGGTTGTTGGTAACTCCAGTCGTCCATAATTTTCGGATTATTAATCTCAAGCAATGCCAGCCAGAATCACGAAATTATAGTGGAAAGCTGGAAATAATGGATGATGCAATGTACGCTTTTATTTTGCAAAGACAGTAAATCTGTTACTAATCAGTCTTTATTCGTTGAGGCAATAATAAAAAACTGAAGTAATGTCTGATTTGACCCATTATGCGTGTAATCCAGGTGTGAATAATCAACTAAAAGTTTACAATTCATACATGAATGTATATTTCATATTTTAATAAACAAATCAATTTATTTTACAGAATATAAATATTATTGATAAGAAAAATTGTTGCCTGATACCTTCCTAGAGGAGAACTTCGGAACACATAGATTTGGATAATTATATATGACAATTTAAAGGAACGAACAAATTATACAGATAAATCTGAGGAAAAGATCATACAAATATTAATTATCATCCAAACTAACTTAAACAGCGAGTTTGTTAACAAAACTGTAAGGTCAAATACTATATTATTTAATATATTACAAAAAAATTTGTTAATACTCGTACATTACAACGCATCATAGATCAGTCGGATTAATTGCTCAAGCAACCATAATTCAAAAGTTAATTAACATCATTTTTGCAAAAATATACAATATGTAAATTTTGTAAATTTTATGGTTGCCGAAGCTAGTACACGGTTTTTGGATCTTAAAAATGGTAAAAGTTGCGGCAGGGAGAGGAAAACCTAGTCAACTACTAGGAACAATATTAACAATGGATTCTAAAAATTTTCTCGCAATGCTTTCTCATAAGAAAAATATATTTTTTACGTTCAAATTAATTAGAAATGCAAAATAATTTTACTAATGACATAATATGATATATCTTTCGGAGAACTAAAACTTGCATCGAAAAAGCCGTAATGGGAACGTTGAAAATTAGCGCTGATCTACGAAAAGCAATGAAATTAGAGAAATTAGTGGTCAATTTAAAGTCGAAACTTACTTTGAAAAATTAAATACCGCCTTCTTAAAAAGAACCGACATATTAACTAATTAAGGAAAAATTATTCCTACTTATTAAAATTTTGTTACTTTTCGTAAAAGTTTAATATGATAATATTAAATATTTTAAATATTAAAGAAACTAAAGTAAAATATATTTTTATATATTTAGTAATATATTTTGTAACGCTAAATGATAAAAATTAAATAAATTACGTTCAAAAATATTTATTTATATAGATTGAACTTTACTCATACATTTATAATAAAATGAATATAGTTACTCATATTTCATATTTTCTTTGGAAACCATGAGCAAAGATATAAAGTACTTTGTTATTATAGTTCTAACAGCTTCACAAGTTCCGAAAATGTTAAAATAGACCAACAGCAGCAGAAAATCTAATGTTTCATAGTTATTTTATAGTTGAAAGATTATCCAGCTTTATGATGGGTGCTTATATATGAGTATAACTGCCAAAATGAAATGAGATCATAAAGTGATATTTACACACCTGCGTGCTGCAATTTTGACGTATTTAAATTTCTGATAAAAGCATATAAATGTTTATTATCTAATTATCAAATACAAATAGAATTCTACAATTTATCCATGTAATAATCATTTTTTATTGTACGCATCCTCCAATACATACACAGTATCTTTAATTTTGATGGAATTCGTGTGTGCGTTTGCGTGTGTGTGCGCGTATGGTAGCATTTGCAGAAATATCACCTAATAGGTTTCGTAGTATCGATTCTAGTCAATCGAGTAAAATGGCATAAGATTATCTGTAGAAATTCAAAAGGAAGGAAAGCTACTACTTCACTGCATACAGCATTTTTCACTGGAAGAATTTTTCTTCCAATGTGTTGTCTCCAGATTTTTTTTGAATTGTTCTCGTTTAGGAAATTAAAACTGATATCATGTGCCTTAACACAGTACGCCGGTAACCATGATACAACAGATCCAAGGTTCCTTTATCTGAGATTAAGGCCTGCTTTCTTTTTTCCAAACTTCTTTACATCGCGTTATATTTTTAAGACTCTTTTTATGTTACAAAGAACAGGAACGCTACATGGATTATAAAAGTGGAATAGTTTAATTTATATAATCTTGAACATTTTAAATCAGTTTACGTTCCTTTGCTTGTTGTATATGTTTATTACCTGGCGCTGAATAGACTACTACTAGCAGCATCCCTTTCTAAAATTTGGAAAATGCACCAGATCTAATGAAACCTTGCTTAGATTGCAAATGTGTTTTTACTGTATCCAGCGGAAATGAAATTACATTGACAGAAATACCAGCTAGTTCTTCACGCCTATTTGAAACAACATTAAATCACCTTGTTAAACAGTAATTTATTTATTGTGACTTGGACCTTTAAATTTGAATTTATAAACATCTAACAAATAAATATGTTTTTCTTGCTATTCATACCATTATACTTTCAGTAATATATTATGTGCTGTCATTTGATATATTAACTGCTTAATTGTATTTTACAACGAACCTTGCATACTAAACACTGTTTTTACTCCTGATACGAGTGGATAGTCCTTCGTCCTATATTCTTTTATCGCATTGATTATAAAAGTGTATGATATTGTTTTTATGCAGTCATATATAATTATGTACATACAAATTCTCAATTAAGTAGCTATGTGTTCAAATTCAAATCAAAAGGGATGTATGAATCTACTTTGCAGTTCTATCAGTTTATTTTTCTGCTCGTTACTTTTCATTTTCAGTTCCGTATACTTATCCTTTATCACCATCATTTATGTTGCGTAAGATTATAATAACTTTTTTGTCCTTAAATTTTGAGAATATTTCAATTATATTTCCTCTGATTAAAAAAACGGAAATTAAAAAAGAGTGACACGTACCATTTCGCAGAAACGTTGTATCGTAAGTTGCATCTGACTGTTTTGGAAGACATGCACTTTACTTAACGTTCGCAATGATTTGGTTAGCGGAGTAAAGAAATATTCTACTTTCGAAATTGTCAGCTTTTGGAATTCTAAGGCAAATACATTCATTTGCCGACATCGTGAATACTGTTTTTTGGCTAAATTCCAGAAAAACAAATATATTATAAATAGTATAATAATCATCGTAATATTAAATTTATCTTTGTTCATCGTTGTCTTGCTGGGCACATCCATAACAATATACAGGATTGGACAGATATAAATGATTTGCTGATATAAAATTGCACAATACAAAGGGCCCATCCGTTGATGAAAATAGTTTTTTTGTAAGTGGAGGTATGTTGGACATTTGAAGGTCACCTTCATTTCTTAAAATGAATTGGTATATTCATTCTTCCGTAATACGATAGAGCATTTTAAAACGAGTTCAACGACCTGTCACATGAAGCCATTGAAGGTTACAAAAAGTAAAGAAAGTATTGTAAACAGTGGTGGGAGGAAGTGAATAAGCACTATTCGAAGGGCATTTTAATAGTTTGCAGGATAAGTTAAACATGATAATATTAGTGTTGAAAAATTGGTTTGATTACGTTTGGTTAGGCTGTTCGTTTTTCGTCCATTTTACAAGTACTGAGCTGCGGATTCCTGAGGACAGCTCACAAAACTGTTGAACTGTGGAAGATTATCATTGTGAATTTGAATCAAAAGGTAATCAAGTTCCATTAGATTATTAACAAATCTCAACGTTTCACTTTAAATAGTAAGAAACTGCATTCCACACGTCCTCGACGCGGAATAGGGATTCTAGATGCCGACCAATAGAAGCAATACAGTTCTAATGCTTCATAAAGCACGACATCGCATCATTTCTATGACTTATAACAAGATGTAATATTCAAAACAACACGTTATATATATCTCGTCTACGCTTCAAAAGGAAGAAAATGCCACTTTTCCTTGTTACAGAAAAGCGTTTCTAGATGACTACGTATCGAAGAAATAGAATTCTAATTCTTCATAAAACGCGATATCGCATCTCATTTCTATATTTCATGATAAGATGTAATTCAATGCAACGCGTAATGTGTATCTCGTTAACACTTCAAAATAATGAAAATCCCACACATTGTTGCGGTGAAATAGCGTTTCTAGATGTCTACGTACCGAAGCAATACAGTTTTAATCATGAGACATAGAAATGAGATGCGATATCGCGTTTTATGAAGCATTAGAACTCTATTGTTTCGATATGTAGACATCTAAAACTCTATTGCGTGGCAAAGTTGTGTGGGCTTCACAGTCTTTTGAAGTGTTGACAAGATATTGTCTGGCCTTCACCAGGACGGTGATTGAGCGTGCTTCCTCACCCAGACTAGTATACACAAACGGAATCTACCATCTACCTCTCAGTTGCGCCTACCTCACTGAAACGAGCGAAAGAAAAATCCAGATGAGCCGCGGCGCCTTTCCCGCGGGTGAGTCCTTCAGCTACTCCGTCGGAGAGGACGAATCCCAACCGCCGGAGCACCCACGGGGAACCTCGGGGAGGCGAACTCACTACGTGTACGCGAACACGCTCACTCTGACTCTTTTTGAATTAGGATGGATCAGTTTGGCCAAATTTATAGATGACCCAGACTACCAGCCTCAGTATTATTCAATTTTGCTCTATGAATGTGGCTCGCACTAGCTTGGGCAAATCGATAATGCACCAAACCTCCGAGTCCCAGTTTAATTCGATAAACCCCAGAGCCCCGTTAGCCACCGGGCAAGCCCGGCGCCGAGGTTCCACCACGAGGAGGTGAGGATAGGTACTTCCTGGACACCCAGGTTCTGGAACCCGTGTCGACAAGATATACGTAACGCGTTGCATTGATATCACTGTGTCGTCCGCCGAACCTTACGGTACCTCCTACACCCCCCGGCAGAGCCGCAGACACCGCCGGCCGCCATTGCAGAGACGAGCATACCGATACACGGTAACGCAGACCGATCGCCTTTCTAAGGCAGCCACCCTCGCACCAAGGAGTTGGACCACACGATCGTGACAGGACTCGTACCTGCCAGGTAGCTGGTGCACGAGCGAACCACAGCCTCCGCACGAGGGCCATTCCACGTTCTACGAAGAGTCGCCCGCTGTTATGCACCCGTATCCGTACTTTACTTACTGCTATAATTAAAATTAAGCAAAACCTCGAATTTAAGCACACTACACTCGATGTACATACATGACACAGCACACACAAGCTAGCATAAGGCATCTCATGTGTAATCCTAATTTTAAGAGCGTATTTAACCGAAATAGGAAATAAGCAAAGCGCCCGAGCGCGCGCCCCGCCACGACCATCCATCCCACTCTGCGGGCCGAGCGTCCGCCCCACTCTGGCGCCCCGCGACTCGCGCGCCACGCGATCCGAGGAGGTCGCGTGTCCGCGAGCTGAAAGTGCAGTTCGAGTCATCCATTCCAAGCGTGGGGACCTATCTCAATTCTTATTCAAAGCAAGTTCGAGTCATCCGCTCCAAGCGAGTGGACCTCTCTCAATTCTAAACTCTAATTCAAACCGATTTCGACTATTCCAACTCAAACTCTAATTCAACACAAGCTCATAATTCCAACTCTAATTATATGCTTAAGTCATCGAATCTTAGTACTTAGTCAACTTTAGCTTAGAGAAGTAACAGTGCAAGCTTAGCTTTATATAGAAAATACTTTATTTTACCAGTACTTACAATTCTCATTATTCTAAACATATCTTGTCTTACTATTATTATAAATTCATTTATTATGAAGTCTCGCACGAGTTCACGCGTCTTCTAGATCATTCACGAGCTCTAGCCTTTAGTCAAACTCGGTAGTTGACCATTTAGAGCGGACCACCGCTTAGCTGCATCAACCCGCAGCGAGACTAGAGTAAAGACACACGTCGGTTATCCATATTCCTGGACCGGTAAGCTAGAGCGAACTACCGCTCAGTGGACACGTATCTGGACGTTTGGAATCCAACTCGAATGCGCCGTTCCGGTACATCCAAACGAACTCGCCGCGCTGGAAGGAAAAACTTCTTACGTACACTGGTGCGTAAATAAATTGGAGCAACCGTTGACTGGTGCATATATCACTGTACCGCCTCTTCTTTCTCTGCACACTGGCCGGACAGCCCTCCCGCACCGCCGCATCCATCGCCGACAAGCACTGGAGAGCAGCCTACATAGGTCGTCCCGTTGACGATTCCGCCTTACAGACCGTACGCAGGGAACATACCTGCGGACGATCCAGGCCGACGACGATACCTGCAACAAGGATATTGAATATTAGCAGCTATCAAGACAACAAAGGTAAGTCAACGTTTTCCTATACTCGTCCGTGCCTTTTCGATCTGTGTTTCACGAGCAAAAAGAACCCAGACTTCGACGCAATTGTGCGAGCCGAACCGTTTCTGGCTGCCTGTCTCTTCGGCCAACGGATAGTTATCCGCGATCCGAGACGTGACATTACATCTTATCGTTTTATGAAGAACTAGAACTATACTGTTTCGATACGTAGACATCTAGAAACGCTATTCCGCAGCAAGGACATGTGGCAATTACATCCTTCTGAAGTGGAGACTAGATATACATAACGCGTGGCATTCGTATTACATCTTATCACGAAACATAGAAATGAGATGCGATAATGCGGTCTATGAAGAATTAGAATTCTATTGCTTCGACACGTAGACATCTAGAAACGCTATTCCGTCGGAAGAAGGTGTGGGGTTTATATTCCGTTGAACTGTTAGCGAGTTATAATTCACGTGGTGCATAGAATTACATCTTATCATGAAACATAGAAATGGGATGAGATATCGCGTATTATGAATCATTAGAACCCTATTGCTTCGATACGTGCACATCTAAAAACGCTATTCCGCCGCAAGGAAATGTAGGATTTACATTCTCATGAAGTACTGACGAGATATACATAACGCGCTGCATTGAATATTACATCTTATCGTGAGACACAGAAATGAGATGCGATGTCGCGTTTTATGAAGCATAGGAAATCCATTATTTCGATACGTGAGACCTTATTGTTTCGAGAATATCTGTGGTGCTAATTGTCACGGCACAACCCTGTATATTGTTATGGATGTGTCCAACAAGGCAACGATGAACAAAGTTAAATTTAATATTACGATGTTTATTATAATACCTATAATATATTTGTTTTTCTGAATTACAAGAGTGGACAGCTTCGAATGTAGAATATTTCTTTACTCCGCTAACCGAATCATTGCAAACGTTAAGTGAAGTACGTGTCTTTTAGAACAGTTAGATGCAAATTACTATACAACGTTTACAGGAAATGGTACGTGTCACTCTTTTTCAATTTACGTTTTTGTAATCAAAGAAAATTTAATTGAAATATCCGCAAAATTTAAGGACATAAAAGTTATTGTAATTTTACGCAACATATATGATGGTGATAAAGGATAAGTATACGGAACTGAAAATGGAAAGCAGGAAGCAGAAAAATAGACTGATAGAACTGCAAAGTAGATTGATACATTCCTCAAATGAAGCTTCAACGTGATTAAAATCTGTTAAACAAAGAACTATTGCAAAAATCAGGTATAATAAATATTACTTCTGCTCAAAAGCTATAATAGAACTGGACCGAAATGGATATAAAGCAGGCAATAATATCTATCTATTCTATGCAAAGGCAAATATTTCAACAAGAAAAAATATATTACTTACAAATTACTTATGTTCGCAGAGATCACACTAATTCAGGCTTCTTGTCTTGCAGAATTAATCATTCATTTAACATCGAAAGTGGTCGAGGAATTGTAAATGGTTTTGATATTTCATAGCTTCACTCGATACATCGATTGGATCACGTGAAATATCGGCCTCTAATTGCATCTACACCTTCAGACCTTAAATATATAATTGCAACAACGTATTTAATTCCGCTTTAATTATTTGTATCTATGCTTATATCTATTTTTCTAATTATTTGTATCTATGCTTAATAAATATATGTTAATCGAATAAGTTGCTTTACCAAAGAATAAAAGAATCTGAGGATTACAAATCTGGACATTACATAACAAACGTGCATTACATATATAATGTTACATGTAACAAAAAATGAAGACCAAAATGATCGTACATAAGTTGAATCCACAATGCGGTCATAGAGATGCAGAAGCGGCAAAAATTCCAAGCAATAATTAACTAAATTCAAAAAGGGGGAAGTGAAAATCCATCGCCTTGACGATGATAAGAAACAAGTCTGCCTCCTGCACTACAATATCCCAAGCAGCTAGCGATTGGCACGCCAATGACAACGGATGGAACGAGTTCCGTGGCAGAACTGTGCAAAGACAGTGCTCCTACACGACTCTCGTAACGGCATACTCCTAGTACTGGGGCGACACTCGTATCACGGCACTATTAATGCACCGCGCTACAGCACACGGGCTACACGGCCGTGGCAATGACACTATCAGCTCACCATAGCTACACGCGTGGTGGTGGCGTAGGATGACATTTACTAATGGGAAATTTGTTTCCATAAAAATTATAAACGAATATGAAAAATGACTAAACTAAGCAATTTAGTTATTTTGATTCCAAAATAGATACACCGAAACGAAACAAAGACATAAGAACTCGATATTATTATTCTCTGTAAACTAGCTAGATACGGCAATTTTTTCCATAGAGTCGTTAATTACTTTATCATAAAAATATATACATTTACTTTATACATATTTTTTTCATTTCATCGTTACAAATTCATGCAATTGAGTGTTATATTAAATACGATGACCGCATGTTATTTAAGAAATTACACAAGGCGAAGTTAGGGACGCAACAGCATGAATTTTTATTTTATAAGTAATATTTTATTTTATAAATAATATTTATATTATATAACAGGATGAAAGGAATATATATGACTCGCTCAATAACTATAAATATAGGAAAATGACTATCAAAATGTCTATCAATACTCATATTGTTCAACATCTACTGACATCTAACGGTTTTAATTTGGATGAAAGCACAGGTTCCCCATTGCTAAATGTGACCCTACGCCATTGCTGAGAAGATTACTGAATGGAGCGATGACAAGCGTGTCACGATGGTGCTGGTGCTGCGCGATTCACATGGCGTGTTACGCTTGTCCAGAACGTGCTGGTAACATATTCTGGAATTTTAGCTAACGAATCCGGTCACAGAGGGCTACGCATCAGCTGACACTCCTCGGAAGTGGCAATATAGTGCCGGTATGGTGTCGCCATCATCTTGTCGTTTGTTATCTGGGATGCTTTTAGAGCATTATTCGAAATTGAATTTGAACACATAGCTACTTAATCGTAAATTTGAATGTACTTAATTATACATGACTGCATAAAAACAATATCATACATTTTTATAATCAATGCGATAAAAGAATATAAGACGAAGAACTATCCACTCGTATCAGGAGTAAAAACAGTGTTTAGTATGCAAGGTTCGTTGTAAAATGTAATCAAGCAGTTAATATATCAAATCACAGCACATAATAAATCACTGGAAGCATAATGTGATTACTAGTAAGAAAAACATATTTATTTCTTAGATGTTTATAAATTCAAATTTAAAAGTCCAAGTCACACTTAATATATTATTATTTAACAAGGCCATTTAATGTTGTTTCAAATAGGCGTGAAGAACTAGCTGGTATTTCTGTCAATGTAACTTCATTTCCGCTGGATACAGTAAAAACACATTTGCAATTTAAGCAAGGTTTCATTAGAACTGGTGCATTTTCCAAATTTTAGAAAGGGATGCTGCTAGTAGTAGTTGATTCAGCGCCAGGTAATAAACATATATAACAAGCAAAGGAACGTAAACTGATTTAAAATGTTCAAGGTTATATAAATTAAACTATTACACTTTTATAATCTATGTAGCGTTCCTGTTCTTTGTAACATAAAAAGAGTCTTAAAAATATAACACAATGTAAAGAAGTTTAGAAAAAAAAGCAGGCCTTAATCTCAGATAAAGGAAACTTGGATCTTTTGTATCGTGGTTACCAGCGTGCTGTGTTAAGGGATATGATATCAGTTTTAATTTTCTAAACGAAAACAATTCAAAAAAAATCTGGAGACAAAACATTGGAAGAAATATTCTTCCAGTGAAAAATGCTGTATGCAGTGAAGTAATAGCTTCACATCCCCTTGATTTTCTATAGAAAATCTTATGCCATTTTACTCGATTGACTAGAATCGAAACTACGAAACCTATTAGGTGGTATTTCTGCAAATGCTACCATACACACACACGCGCACACACGCGCAAACGCACACACGAATTCCATCAAAATTAAAGATACTGTGTATGTATTGGAAGATGCCTATAATAAAAAATGATTATTATACGGATAAATTGTAGAATTCCATTTGTAATTGATAATTAGATAATAAACATTTATATGCTTTTATCAGAAATCTAAATACGTCAAAATTGCAGCACGCAGGTGTGTAAATATCACTTTATGATCTCATTTCATTTTAGCAGTTATACTCATATATAAGCACCCATCATAAAGCTTGATAATCTTTCAACTATTTTTTCAACTATAAAATTACTATGAAACATGAGATTTTCTGCTGCTGTTGGTCTATTTTAACATTTTCGGAATTTGTGAAGCTGTTAGAACTATAATAACAAAGTACTTTATATCTTTGCTCATTGTTTCCAAAGAAAATATGAAATATGAATAACTTTATTCATTTTATAATAAATGTATGAGTAAAGTTCAATCTACACAAATAAATATTTTCTAACGTAATTTATTTAATTTTTATCATATAGCGTTACAAAATATATTACTAAACATATAAAAATATATTTTACTTTAGTTTTTTTAATATTTAAAATATTTTATATTATCATATTAAACTTTTACAAGAAGTAACTAAATTTTTATAAGTAGGAATAATTTTTCTTTAATTAGTTAATATGTCGGTTTTTTTTAAGAAGACGGTATTTAATTTTTCAAAGTAAATTTCGACTTTAAATTGACCACTAATTTCTCTAATTTCATTGCTTTTCAACGTTCCCATTACGGCTTTTTCGATGCAAGTTTTAGTTCTCCGAAAGATATATAATATTATGTTATTAGTAAAATTATTTTGCATTCCTCATTAATTTGAACGTAAAAAATATATTTTTTTTATCACCTTTTACCATTTTTAAGATCCAAAAACCGTGTACCAGCTTCGGCACCCTTAAAATTTAGGAAATTAACATATTGTATATTTTTGCAAAAGTGATGTTAATTAACTTTTGAATTACGGTTGCTTGAGCAGTTGATCAGACTGATCTATGATGTGTTGTAATGTACGAGTATTAACAAATTTTCTTGTAATATATTTAATAATATAGTATTTGAGCTTACTGTTTTGTTAACAAACTCGCTGTTTAAGTTAGTTTGGATGATAATTAATATTTGTATGATCTTTTCCTCAGATTTATCTGTATAATTTGTTCGTTCCTTTAAATTGTCATATATAATTATCCAAATCTATGTGTTCCGAAGTTCTCCTCTAGGAAGGTATCAGGCAACAATTTTTCTTATCAATAATATTTATATTCTGTAAAATAAATTGATTTGTTTATTAAAATATGAAATATACATTCATGTATGAATTGTAAACTTTTAGTTGATTATTCACACCTGGATTACACGCATAATGGGTCAAATCAGACATTACTTCAGTTTTTTATTATTGCCTCAACGAATAAAGACTGATTAGTAACAGATTTACTGTCTTTGCAAAATAAAAGCGTACATTGCATCATCCATTATTTCCAGCTTTCCACTATAATTTCGTGATTCTGGCTGGCATTGCTTGAGATTAATAATCCGAAAATTATGGACGACTGGAGTTACCAACAACCGATAACGTATGCTATCACATACGGCTGGTGTATCCAATAGTAGGTAACTCAGGACTTATCAACGACTGGAGTTGCCTGCGGACGGTAACTCACGATATATCGACAGTAGGTGATGCATGCAGTCGATAACTCATGATATTATAACGGTTGATATTGCCAATAGTCGATAATTCAAGAATTATCGACGGATGGCATTGCCAGCTACCGATAATCCATCTCTTACTTGGCTTAACTTAATCTAACTTCCTCTAAACTTAATTTAAACCAAAGTAACCCCAGTTACACCTAATCTGACGTAACCTGCCTTCAATCAATTCTAACCCAACCTATTACACTCTAACTTTACCTCTTTTAAACATATACAAATCAAGCCTACGTTTTCCTAAGTCTAACCCAACATAACCGAGCAATCTACAAACATTCTCAAACATAAACCAGCCTAACCTAACCTAGCATAACCCAATCTAATGTAACCACACTTCCATCTGGGGACGGAAGCAACCTTCGCAACTTTCCCTTATGCAGTAAGTCTTCGACAGTTTCGGAGTGGCAGAGATCCGCTCCGATTGAAAGTTTATTCACGTAATGTAATGTAATGGTCGACGGGTTCAATCGGAGCGAGTCCGCATCGAATACAGGAGCGCCTTCGGCGAAATGAAAACGAACAGCTGGAAGAAAATAAAACTTTACTAAAAAATCGTACGGAAATCCGATATTACGACGCGTATCTAATATATAACTAACTAAAACATAATTCGAAAAATGCAAAGGATAAGAGGGAACATTCTCCAATATATGACATATATAAATCAACGGATGCAAGAGAGAACACTCGATCTCGGTGTAGCGTGACCGGGGTGTCATTCTGAAGCAATCGCATAACGCCGGGATGGTGTAGAGAGGGAATGTGGAGGCTGGAAAGCATAAAATAACAACAATGTAACTAAAGAGAAGGAAAAAGAAGATCTGTGGAAACATTGCATTTATTAGGAGGACATCCTAGAAATATCAAACAACAGATTATATACTACACCGAATGGGCAAGGTACAACGAGATAGACAATATCGTGAGAGAAAATAAAAATATCGAGAAACTTAAAAAGAAAATAATAACTTAGATTGAACGAATCAATATCACTGATCCCGGCAAGCTTAATGGAAAACGCATGATTACAAATCGGTTAGAGTATAAGATAGATGCTGATCGCGATTCGAGTGGCCCTGGGAGTCCCTCATCCGCATCAAGGCAGGCAGTTGGATGGTAGAGGGCCTGCAGCCCCGCCCACCAACTCCCACCTCCAGCGCGAGCGAGGCTGTTGTGTATATGCTGCTGAGAGGTGCTGCCGGCTCGCGATTCGGAATCAGCCCCATCGAATCCTGGCAGAAGATTAAGGATAGGGAAATAGAGAAGGATAAGGAATGCGTATATAAAAGAGAGAAAGTAAGCCTCGGAAGGAAGCACAGACACGAAACGAGAAGCATCAGGAGCCGAAGTAAGGGATCGAAAAAAGAAAGAGCAGGATAAAGGAAAAGCTACCGATAATAATAACGTTTACATTTTCAAATAGAAGAATAGGCAGCCACACATAAGACGTAATGATAGATATTATGAGCGAGGATACAGCGAAACTAATGACATATTAGAAAACGTTAAGGGGAAACATCAGGCACATAAAAAAGAACTGACATCGAACACTTGATGAAACTAGCGCCGAACGTTTACAGAGAAAAATGAAGCAATTAAAGGAGCAGGAAGCTTTCGAGGACAAGCAGCGAGGTGAGGAAACGCAGGAAAAACGACAGAAATACGAGAAGATGGCGCAAGAAAGTGGAAGGTGGGAGATATAATTCTGGAATTTAACAAGAAAACAGGTGTAGAGAACAAAATAAAGGAGATAAAAGGATCTCAGAAAAAAGGATTCGAAGTGATACATACGACTGCGAGTATTATGCTCCAACTAAGGGACATGTACCCGTTGGATTACCAGAGAAGAAATAAAGGAGGACATAAGACGAACATTGAATGAAATCGAAGGAAAGGATAGCGGTATAAACGTCAAGATGTTAAAACGAACGTGGCGAGGCAACGATGTCGCGTTAGTTGAATGTAAACAGGAATACAGCAAAGAGGTGGAGATGGTGAAACGACTCAGAACAGCATTGACCTCTTGTCCCTGCTAAGTACTACCAAGAGTAGAGAGATGCTTCAAGTGCCATAAACTGAGACATATCGGCAGAAATTGCGAAGAAGTCAAGGATAATAAGCAAACCTGCAGAAGATGCGGATTCCAGAATCGTACGATGATTGATTGCATCTCGAACAAACCGAAGAAATGTATCATCTGCAGCGAGGCAGGAAGTAGGAATCCGTACACCTGACACGTTACCGGATCTTTAATTGTCCGGTCTACAGAAGGGCCTCGATAGGAAAAAAGGAGAAACGAAAATGTAAGAATACTGATTGCAAAACGAGGACGGTGACGCTCCGATATGGATAACCGGCGTTAATCGAAAATGTTGCATATATGGTACCACGTACTCTTCGACCGGAATCGTTCATGCAATGCTCGTAGGTATAAAAGTTATAAGCTGCTACTTCTCGCCGAACAGGAACGGAAAGTAATTGAAGAATATATAAACAAAATTGAGGTTAACATAGAAAAGGGAGAGAAAGCAAACAGATAATAATCGCATGTGACCTGAACGAAAAATCAGTAATCTGGGATCGTAAGATGAACAACCATAAAGAGGAAATGATCATCAAAATGGCTCTAAGAGACGATTTAATCGCGACGAATTCGAAAAAAGACTACAGATACTTTAAGAACGGAAACAAATAAAAAATAGACATAGTGTTGATAGGAGTTGCATTTACGCTAAGTTGCGTAAAGTAGAAGAGTTTGAGATATTTTCAGCGTCGGACCATCAATACGTACTATTTACCTTCCAAAGTACGAATTACAAGAACAACGAAGAGGGATTTGCAAGCTTCGATGGGAAGAAAGCAAATTGGGGCAAAGCAAATAAATGATCGACTTATATAATATATAGATATTTATTTTTATTTAGAGGAGATGATCTATTTTTAAGCAACTCATATATATGATAAGTGTAATTGTATAAACCAATTTCAAATATTTAATTAAAACATCATGAAATGATATGAAATTAGATAGGATTTAGATAGGATTTTACATGTAATAGGAAATTAGTGATAGGAAATTAGATAGGATTTTACATGTAATGGAGTATCTTAAGGAGGTATTGTATTCAAAGTTAACTAAAGTATAAAATATGTATTAGTATTTATATCAATTTGAAATATTTACTTGAAACATCATGGAAGGATGTGGTCCATGGAGTGGGGGATTAACGGACCGTTGCGAGGAGCATGCGGTCCAGCGAGTGGGGAATCGCGTCTCGAGGTGGAGCTAGTGGCGCGTCTTTCGCGTCTTTCATATGTTTAACATATGAAATAGTACAATGAAGTAGTATAGCATGAACTTACAATTACGTGTGTGTTGTTCGTGTCTTGCATTCATAACGTGTGTAACTTGGATTTATGAATTCTTATATGTAGCAATACATGAGTCAGGATATAGTATATATATGTATGTAGGAGGATTAAAACTAGAATTCAAGTTCAGGTAAAGTCACCTCCCAGAATTACAAGGGTCCCCATTGAGGTGATGGGCTGCGGCTATGCCTTTCAGCAGGACGGAATCCCACATGCGAAATGGACAAGGTTATTCATCTTTGATGCGAGCGAGGCAGATATACTCATTAGTACGACTGAGACAGTAGTGCTCGTCGATTATAGTGAAACAGCGATGCCTGGTGTGAACGAGCCATGTATACTGGTCGGTTCGAGTGACAGAGCGGTATTTGGAGTGTGTGAGCGCGTGCAGGTGTGGTCGCGTGAACGCTGCCCGTTGCCGATTCTGCAGGCGAATGTGGCAGGTTGTCAGAGTCCAAGGGTTGATGCTGGGAGTGCGAGAAAGTTCATGTGTGGAATGGGTGGCAGGCGCTACGCCCGACTTTACACTTAGAAGGCTATCGCGTTGCATAAATTTGTAAAACTCATATTTTTTTTAAGAGCAGAAGCAGATAAGCATAATGCAATCCATAGAATATTACAAATAACTTACCTTGAATCGTTGAAAAGAGATGGGCTGTCGCATTACATGAAGCATTAGAACTCTCATGCATTGGCACGCAGACACTACGAAACGCCATCACATTGCATGCAATTGTATGATTCATAGGATTCATAAATATCGCGTTCATGTATCGCCATGATACATTTCATTCCAAAGTTTCAAAGCAGGTAAGTAGTAATGCCCTAAGCAATGCATTATACTCGTCTGCTACTCCTCCTCAGAAGAATCTCATTACGAATATTTCATATAAAACGATCGCGTTTCACAGTGTCTGCATGCCAAGGCAATAGACTTCTACGGCTCCATGCAATGCGATACCGCACCTCATTTCAACGTTTCAAAGTAAGTAAGCTCTAATATTCTATACATAGCATTATGCTTATATGCTTTTACATTTCAGAAGTTTGATAATTCTACAGTTTGATGCAACGGGAGGGCGTTTCATATTATCTGCATATCAAAGCAGTAGAGCTGTAGTGCTCCACGCAATGCAATGGCACATCTTATTTCTGCTTTTCAAAGTAAGTAAGTTATAATCTCTATGCATAACAGTATGCATAGGTTGAGTGCTTCTACATTTCAAGAGAATGTGAATTCTATAGTTCCATGTAACCGGATGGAGATTAATGATGTTTGCATAACGTAATTACGAAACGCAGTTCTGCTGCTCCATGTAATGCGGTGTCGCATCTCATTTCAGCGTTTCAATTTAAATAAGCTGTAATCTTCTATGCACATCATTATGTGTATCTGCTTCAGTTCTTCGCGCGAATATAAAATATACTGTTCCATACAATTCAATGGCGTCTTAAGGTGTCTGCGTATCAAAGCAATACAGATCTAATGATCAGTGCAATGCGATGGCGCATTTCATTTCAATGTATCAAAGTAAGGGAGCTGTAATCTTCTATACATAACATTATGCTTATCTGCTTCCACGCTTCGAAAGAATGTGAATTCTACAGTTCCATGCATCGGGATGTTACTGCGTATGGAATAAAGAAACTTCCACTGATCCATATAATGCGATGGTACATATCGTTTCAACGTTTAAAGGGAATTAAACTGTAATCTTCTACGTGTTTCATTATGCTGCTCTTCTTCTACACTGCAGAGGAATAAGTATTCGACAGTTCTATGCAACTGAGCGACGCAACAAAGCGTCTGCGTGTCAAAGCATTAAAGTTCTAATACTCCATGCCATGAAATAGCGTGCCTCATATCATTATTTCAAAATAAGTAATCTGTAATACTCTATGTACAGCACTATGCTTATCTGCTTCTACAATTATGAGATTCTGAAATCTACACTTCCATGCAGCTTCTTAAACCGCGCGATCGCATTACATTTCTATGTTTCATGGTAAGATATAATATTCATTGCAAAGTGCTTTGTATACCTCGCCTACACTTCAAAAGAATGTAAATGCCACATTTCTTTGCTAGGAAATAGTGTTTCAATATGTCTACGTATCGAAGCAATAGTGTTCTAATGCTACTTAAAGCACGATATCGCATCTCATTTACTTGTTTCACGATAAAATATAATATTCGTTGCGAAGTGTTATGTATACCTCGTCTACACTACAAGAGAATGCAAATGCCACACTTCCTTGCTAGGAAATAGCGTATCCAGATGTCTATATATCGAAGCAATAGAGTTCTAATGCTCCTTAAAACACGATACCGCATCTCATTTCTATGCTTCGTGATAAGATATATTATTCATTACGAAGAGTTATGAATACCTCGTCTACACTTCAGAGGAATGTAAACGTCACACGTCCTGGCTAGGAAATAGCGTTTCCAAATGTTCACGTATCGAAGCAATAATGTTCTAAAACTTCCTAAAACACGATGTCGCATCTCATTTCCATGTTTTATTATAAGATATAATATTCATTGCGAAGTGTTATGTATACCTCGTCAGACTTCAATAGTATGTAAACGCCACACTTCCTTGCTAGGAAATTGCGTTTTCAGATGTCTACGTAACGAAGCAATAGAGTACTAATGCTTCATAAAATGTTATATCGCATCTCATTTCAGTGTCTCATGACAAGATACAACATTCCATGCAATGCGTTATGTATATCGCCTCAACACTTCACAAGAATGTAAATCCCACAATTCCTCGATATGGAATAGCGTCACTATATGTTTATATATCGAAGCAATAGTGTTCCAATGCTTCACAAATGAAATGTCGCATCTAATTTACATGTTTCATGATAACATGTAATTCAATGCAACGCGTGATGTATGTCTCGTCAACACTTCAAAAAAATGTTAAACCCACACTTCCTTCCGACGGAATAGCGATTATAGATGTCTTCCTATGAGACACAGAAATGATATGCGATATCGCGATTTAAGAAGCATGAGAATTGTAATGCTTGGATACGTAGACATCTGGAAACGCTATTTCCTAGCTAGGAAGTGTGGCACTTACATTCTTTAGAAGTGTAGACGAGGTATACATAACACTTCGCAATTAATAATATTTCATATCATGCAACATAGAACTGAAATGCAATATCGCGTTTTAAGAAGCATTACAACTCTATTGCTTCGTTACGTAGACATCTGGAAACGTATTTCCTAGCAAGGATGTGTGGCATTTACATTCTTTTGAAGTGCAGACGACGTATACATACGACTTCGCAATGAATATTATATGCTATCATGAAACTTAGAAGTGAGATGCGATATCGCGATGTAAAAAGCATTAGAACCCTATTGCTACGATACGTAGACATCTGCAAACTCTGTTTAATAGCAAGGAAGTGTCGCATTTACAGTCTTTTGACGAGAATACGAGGTATACTTGACACTTCGCAATGAATAATATATCTTATCATGAATCATGGAAATGAGATGCGATATCGCGTTTTGAGAAACCTTAGAAATCTATTGCTACATTACGTAGTCATCCGCAAACGCTATTTCCTAGCAAGGGAGTCTCGCATTTACATTCTTTTGGAGTGAACACCAGGTATACATGACACTTCGCAATGAATATTATATCTTATCATGAGTCATAGAAATGAGATCCGATATCGCGATTTAAGAAGCATTAAAACACTATTGCCACGATACGTAGACATCTGCAAACGCTATTTCCTAGCAGGAGAGTGTCGCATTTACATTCCTTTGTAATGAATACGCGGCATGCATGAGACTTCGCAGTGAATATTACATCTTATCATGAAACATAGAAATGAGAAGCGATATCCTGTTTTAAGATGCATTAGAACCCTATTGCTTCGATACCTAGACATCTGCAAACGCCATTTCCTAGCAATGAAGTGCCGCATATACATTCATTTAAAGTGTATCTGAGGTATAAGTGACACTTCGCAATGAGTATTATATCTTATCATGAAACATAGGAATGAGATGCGATATCGCGTTTTAAGATGCAATAGAACTCTATTGCTACGATACGTAGACATCCGCAAACGCTATTTCCTAGCAAGGAATTGTCGCATTTACATTCTTTTGAAGTGTATTCGAGATATACATAACACTCCACAAAGAATATTATATCTTATCACGCAACATAGAAATGTGATGCGATATCCCGTTTTAAGAAGCATTAGGAGTCTATTGCTACGATACGAAGACATCTGCAAACGCTATTTCTAAGCAAGGAAGTGTCGCATTTACATTCTTTTGATGTGAATACTAATAATACATGACACTTCGCAAATAATATTATATCTTATCATGAAACATACAAATGAGATGCGATATCCCGTCTTAAGAAGCTGTAAAACCCTACTGCTGCGATACGTAGACATCTGCAAACGCTATTTCCTAGCAAGGAAGTGTCGCATTCACATTCTTTTGAAGTGTATGAGAGGTATACATAACAATTCGGAGTGAATATTATATCTTATCCTGAAACATAGAAATGTGATGCAATATCGTGCTATAAGAAGCATTAGAACTCTATTGCTTCGATACCTAGACATCTGCAAACGCTTCTTCCTAGCAAGGACGTGTCGCATTTACATTCTTTCGAAGTGAATGCGAGGTATACATGCCACTTCCCAATGAATATTATATCTTATCATGGAACATAGAAGTCAGATGCGATATCTCGTTTTAAGAAGCACTAGAACTCTATTGCTTCAATACGTAGCCATACGCAAACGCTATTTCCGAGCAAGGAAGTGTCGCATTTACATTCATTTGAAGTTAATACGAGGTATACATAGCACTTCACACTGAATATTATATTTTATCATGAAACATAGAAATGAGATGCGATATCGCGATTTAAGAAGCATTAGAACTCTATTGCATCGATACGGAGACATCTGCAAACACTATTTCCTAGCAAGGAAGTGTCACATTTACATTCTTTTGATGTGTCACGTCCTGAAGTCGGAAAGCGCTCGTCACGTGGACACTTTTCGTAGCCGTTCCCGAAATCGACGCGAATTGCGCGGAGCTGGGTTCGTCGGCGGACAAGACTCGATTTACTGGGTACGAAGACGTGCAACTTACCTTTCGATGCTGTTGATTCATTGACTTCTTTCTCGTTCCAGGTAGCGTAGGCGCCGGGGATCGGTGACCCGGATAGCGGCGGCGTACGGCTGGAACGGCGAAATGGAGACTGGAATCAGGCGCCAGGTAGGCAGATCCCGGCTAACGGGTATTGAAGCTAGAATCGGGCGCTCGGAGGCTCGTACGGGACGTACGGCGGCGAAAACTTCCTTGGCAGGATACGAAAGAGCTCTGCGACGGTCCGGATATTTAGGTGCACCACCCACGTATTCATGCGCAAGCCGACGGATGAATTCCTTCCTCCCCGCGCGTCGTGTTCGCTTTACCCGAGAATCGAAGCTCATCGAAAGTCCTTGCACTTCGGTAAAGCACGGCACGGCTAAGCGCTGGTTCGCTCTAGCTTACCGGATCCACCTAGGCGCAAGATAATTTGACACTACAGAAATAAAGTAAGAGCCGCTAAGCGTTGGTTCGCTCTAATCGTCCAGCCTTATAACCGTTGAGGATGATTTAATAGAAATAGTAACTAAACGCTAGCGTACCCGTGGAATGGAATGTAAAAGGAATTTGTAATTGAAACAGATTAAACACTTTGACTTGTTATAAACTAAGATATATTCTCACTTGAATACCCTGTGACGTGGTGGCGTCACAAGGCTCGCTCACCCCTCCCCTGCTTCGGTTAGGCTAGCTCACAGATCACCACTCATGCGAGAAATGTGAAATACGCGGTTATAGAACCTTCCCCCCCCCCCCCCCCCCCGCGTTCTTTTCTCTCTCTCCGTTCTACGAATAAGACTGGCGAGCTAAAGAAGAAGCAACCCAGAAGTCGCCCCCTCCGGCGGATACGAAGACCGCAGGACCGCGGACGGGCTATGCGCCGAGGTAGCGTGACGGGCTCGACGGTGGAGGAGTCGGGAAGCGAACCAGAAGAGACCCTGAAGCCCGAAGGATAAGATCCAGAGCCCTGCAATAATAAGACCGGTGCCATAGTCCATGGAGACGGACAGGAAGGACCTCGGGTGTGAGAAGGACCTCCACCCCTCCCCTGAGCCCATGGAGAGGGAAACTCAAGATGAGCAGCGGAGCTGCAGGTGAGCCGAGGAAGCGCGACACGCGCCGCAGTTCAAATAATCCAGAGGACCCCCGCTGGACACACCAGAGGGGGCGATCAGGGAAAATCGCCGAAATCCACCGATCGATGCCCCGAACAATCCCCACGCGCATAGCCCTACCCCACCAAGGAACCCTAGGAAGGATCCAAGGGGATCCGAGGACCCCCAGCAAACCTATATAAGAGCTAGCCAGCAGGAAGACATCCTCTTCTTCGCCTCTACTTCTTAGCGACTACTTAGCGACTCTTCAGCGAGCAAGCGATCATACGGAGAGATTCGGAGGAGAGAGAGAGAGAGAGAGAGAGAGAGAGAGAGAGAGAGATAGACGGACTGAACGAGATCCAGACTTGCTGGAAGCGAGAACGTGATTCCTTATACGCTAAAGCGTCCTATTTTGTTCCCTGCCGCATTTGCGATATTGCGTATTGTAATTTTGTATTGTATAACGGGTGGTGATCCCCGGTCATTCGCGGCGTGTCAGATACCCTTTGGTAATACCGCGTCGAGGCAATCTAGAAAGAAGCCGTGAGTTCAGTATCCCGCGACCCTAATTTGCGCACTCGGCTAGGAGTAGTCGAGCTATAGAGTATTTCGAGATTTCGAGGGTTATCTCGCACCGGATTTCCCCGGGTTGCGTGGTCTAATAGTTTTCGCTACTCCTTGAGTAGCTGGCGCCCAAAAAGTCCCCGCCTCGCAGTTACGAAATACTCACTGGATAGAAAATTCTCAGTTTTGTATTTGGCGTTGTCGAATTCATCGACGATCATACCACGTGGATATTCTGTACCCCGATATTCTGTACCCCGGATTAAACTTCCGTATACCCCTTTATTACTGTTTCGATCCCCCCTCCCCTTTCTTGCGGATTGTAACGGGAAAACCCGTCACAAACCTAATACACTAAATCTAAGTTACTACGTAATGTATAATAAGAGAAATGGAAGTTGAATAAAATAAAGACTCCACTATGGGAGATGCGAATGAGTTCGGAGCATTGAGCTGCGAGCTCGTATGCCTGAGAGCCAATTGCTTTGTTTGGATCGAAGAATGATACTGATGTCGGATGCCGTGTACGCGACCGCCTCGTGTCGCGCGACGGACGCCCCAGAGTGGGGACGGCGCGTGGGCGGAGAGTGTGGAGACCGCTTGCGGTGGGGTCGCCCGCGTTACGCGGTAAGCCACGCGCGCTGGCCGCGCGCCAGAGTGTGAGCGCGTCTTAATCTATGTCACATTTATAAATACATATTTACAGAACTTTGCTTATTTCTATGTGTGTGTGGTTTATGCATGTACATGAGTGTGTAGTGTGCTTATCCTAATATCGTCGGTACGAGAATAGCTTGTACGGATACGTGATTGCAGGAGAATCCAGTTCGTAAGCGTCGTAGCTCTCCTCATCCTCGTAGCGTGGGGTGGAATCCTCCGTCGCGTATGTGTGGTGTCGCCTCCCCGTTCCGGGGCGGCGAGTATGCGGGTTGCCGGCGTGTAGGAGATCCCGATGCTGGAGGAGATGCGGATGCTGATCTGTGGCCGTCGAGGGTGGCAGGCGGCGTCTGAGGGTGGCAGGCGGTACGCCTGACGTCACAGAAGTGAACGCGAGGTGTACATAACACTTCACTATGAATATTATATTTTATCATGAAACATAGAAATGAGATGCGATATCCCGGTTTAAGAAGCATTAGAACTCTATTGCTTCGATACGTAGACATCTGCAAACGCTATTTCCTAGCAAGGATGTGTCGCAGTTACATTCATTTGAAGTGTATGCGAGGTGTAAGTGACACTTCGCAATGATTATTATATTCCATCATGAAATATAGAAATGAGATACGATATCGCGTTTTAAGACGCATTAGAAGTCTATTGCTACGATACGTGGACATCTGCAAACGCTATTTCCTAGCAAGGAGGTGTCGCATTTACATTCTTTTGAAGTGAATACGAGGTATACATGACACTCCACAATGAATATTATATCTTATCATGAAACATAGATGTGAGATGCGATATCGCGTTTTAAGTAGCATTAGAACACTGTTGCTACGATACGTAGACATCTGCAAACGCTATTTCCTAGCAAGGAAGTGTCGCATTGCATTCTTTTGAAGTGAATACGAGGAATACATTACACTTCGCAATGATTATTATATCTTACAATGAAACATAGGAATGAGATGCGATATCTTGTTTTATGAAGCTTTAGAACTCTATTTCAACGATACGTAGACAACTGCAAGCGCTATTTCTTAACAAGGAAGTGTCGCATTTACATTCTTCTGAAGTGAATACGACGTATACATAACACTTCGCAATCAACATTATCTCTTATCATGAAACATAGAAATGAGATGCGATATGACGATTTAAGAAGCACTAGAATTCTATGGCTACGTTATGTAGACATCTGCAAACTCTATTTCCTGGCAAGGAAGTGTCGCATTAACATTTTTTTGAGGTGAATACGAGGTATGCATAACACTCCACAATGAATATTATATCTTATCACGAAACATAGAAATGCGGTGCGATGCCGCGTTGTAAGAAGCACTAAAACTCTATTGCTTCGACACGCAGACATCTGCCAACGCTATTTCCTAGCAAGGAAGTGTCGCATTTAGATTCATTTGACGTGTATGCGAGGTATACGTGACACTTCGCAATGAATATTATATCTTATCATGAAACATAGAAATGAGATGCAATATCGCGTTTTGAGAACCATTAGAACACTAATGCTAAGATACGTAGACAACTGCAAACGCTGTTTCCTAGCAAGGAAGTGTCGCATTTACATTCATTTGAACTGAATGCGAGGTATACATAACACTTCTCAATGAATATTATATTTTACCATGAAACATGGGAATGAGATGCGATATCGCAATTCAAGAAGCATTAGAACTCTATTGCTTCGATACGTAGACATCTGGGAACGCTATTTCCTAGAGAGGAAGTGTCGGATTTACATTCATTTGAAGTGTAGACGCGGTAAGCATAACACTTCGCAATTAACATTATATCTTATTATAAAACATAGAAATGAGATGCGATATCGTGTTTAAGATGCATTAGAACTGTATTGCTTCGATACGTAGACATCTGGAGACGTTATTTCCTAGCAAGGACGTGTGACATTTACATTCTTTTGAAGTGCAGACGAGGTATACATAACACTCTGCAATTAATACAATATCTTATCATGAAACAGAAATGAGATCCGATATCGCGTTTTACGAAGCATTAGAACTCTATTGCTACGGTACGTAGACAACTGCAAACGCTATTTCCTAGCAAGGATGTGTCGCATTTACATTCATTAGAAGTGAATACGAGGTATACATGACTCTTCGCAATGAATATTATTACTTATCATGAAACATAGGAGTGAGATGCGATATCGCGATTTAAGAAGCATTAGAATTCTATTGCTGCGATACGAAGACATCTGCAAACGCTATATCCTAGCAAGGATGCATCGTATTTATATTGTTCTGAAGTGAATACGAGGTATACATATCACGTCGCAATGAATATTATATCTTATCATGAGACATAGAAATGGGATGCGATATCGCGTTTTAAGAAGAATTAGAACTGTATTGCTACGATACGTAGATATACGTAGATTGTGGAGTGGCTACACAGTGCGGCGACACAGTAGCACTGAGAATTTGAGAACTTACTTTGAAACGTTAGTAGTGAGGAATTCCATCGGATTTCATAGAAATTCAGAACTTACTTGCTATGAAGCATAGGCAGATAAGAGCCATCGCGTTGGTTAGAACTTTAGAACTTGCTTACTTCAACAAAGATTTCTATTGGCTTCGTCCGTTCTTTTAGAAGAGTTTTTGATAAACCACATACTTTTCACGCTTCTGATATCTTCGAGAGTTCGCGAGATGTAATCGTTTAAGTTTTAAAATGATTACTTAGTGTGGATTCTTATTTAGTAACTCGCTCATAAACGAGTCTGCATAGGTTTTAATCCATAAGTTTTTAAGCCTGGAATTTATGCAGTTATTTGTTATTCACTTATTGCTCAAACGACAAAGATTCTGAACACTTCAAAATGGTTGACTTTCATCAATTTTCTTAAAAATTGAAATACTGCCCAACTGCTTGCAATAAAGACTGTAATTAAAGCTTTCAAAACATTTTACCTCTTATAGATGAATTCTGGAATTGAAATTGAATGTTTGACTTTTCTAACTCCTGTTTAGACATCTTTCTATTGGAATGTTCAAGTATGTTTCATATTCGTAATTATTAAAAATGTTTTACTTGATTCTTTAATTTAATATTTAGAATTTTCTGATAAATATTTTTTATCGCAATGAACTATATAATTGCAATTATAATTCTTTATGTAATAATAATAACAGAAAGGTATGTATCCATTCTTGTAGTTTTGTAAAGAGTATTTAATCTTACTATCTAAAATGAAACATTGAGATCTGTTTACAATCTAATGGAATTTAATTACCTTTTGATTAAAATTCACAATGATAATCTTCCATAGTTCAATAATTTTGTGAGCTGTCCTCAGGAATCCGCAGCTCAGTACTTATAAAATGAACGATACAAAGAACAGCCTAACCAAACGTATTCGAACAGATTTTTCAATACTAATCTTATCATGTTTAACTTGTGCTGCAAACTATTGAAATGCCCTTCGAAAAGTGTTTATTCACAGTGAAGTAAACGGTAAGTACTACGCCTTCCACCACTGTTTACAGTACGTATGTTTCATTTACTTTTTGTAACCTTCAATGCCTTCATGTTACAGATCGTTAAACTTGCTTTAAAATGCTCTATCGTATTACGGAAGAATGGACATACCAATTCATTTTAAAAAATGATGGTAACCTTCATATGTCCAATATAACTCCACTTACAAAAAAAATATTTTCATCAACGGGTGGACCCTTTGTACTATGCAATTTTATATTAGCAAAAACTTCTATGAAACTTATGGTTTCATGGATATCTGAGGTGCTAATTATTACTGCCCCACCCTGTATATTGTTATGGATGTGTCCAACAAGGCAACGATGAACAGAGTTAAATTTAATATTATGATGTTTATTATTTTACTTATAGTATATTTGTTTTTCCGGAATTTTGCCAAAAAACAATGTTCACGATGTCGACAGATGAATATATTTGCCTTAGAATTACAAGAGCCAACAATTCCGAATGTAGAATATTTCTTTACTTCGCTAACTGAATCATTGCAAACGTTAAGAAAAGTGCGTGCCTTTCAAAACAGTCAGATGCAAATTACGATACAACGTTTCCAAGAAATGGTACATGCCACTGTTTTTTAATTTCCGTTTATTCAATCAAAGAAAATTTAATTGAAATATCCGCAAAATTTGAGGACAAAAAGTTATTGCAATTTTACGCAACATATATGATGGTGATAAAGGATAAGTATACGGAACTGAAAATGGAAAGTAGTGAGCAGAAAAAGAAACTGATGGAGCTACAAAGTAGATTGATACATCCGTCAAATGATGATTCTAGGTTAATAAAATCTGTTAATCAAAGAACTATTGCAAAAATCAAGTATAATCAATATTACTTCTGCTCAAAGGCTATAATAGAATTGTACCGAAATGGGTACAAAACAGGCAATTATATCTATACGTTCTATTCTATGCAAAGGCAAATATTTCAAAGAGAAAAGATGTGTTACTTACAAATTACTTATGTTCCTAGATATCTCACTAATTCAGGCTTCTTGTCTTGCAGAACTAATCATTCATTTAACATGTAAAGGGGTCGAAGAATAGTAAAAGATTTTTATATTTCATAGCCTCACTCGATACGTCGATTGGATCACGTAAAATGTCGGACATTAATTGCATCTACATCTTCAGACCTTAAATATATAATTGCAACAACATATTTAATAGCGTTTTAATAACATTTTTCTAATTGTTTATATCTATGTCTAATAAATATATATTAATCGAATAAGTGGCTTTACCAAAAAATAAAAGTATCTGAGGCTTACAAATCGGAACATTACATAATAAACGTGCATCACATATATAATATTACATGTAACAAAAGATGAAGAACAAAAAGATCGTACATAAGTTGAATCCACAATGCGGTCATAGAGATACAGAAACGGCAAAAATTCCAAACAATAAATTAAAAAATTCAAAAAGGGGGAGTGAAAATCCATCTCCTTGACGATGATAAGGAACAAGTCTGCCTCATGCACTACAATATCCCAAGCAGCCAGCGATTGGCACACCAATGACAACGGATGGATCGAATTCCGTGACAGAACTGTGCTAACAAAGTGCTCCTACTCACCTTTCGAAATGGTATACTGTTAGTACTGGGGCGGCATTCGTATCACGGCACTATTAAAGCACCGAGATATAGCACACGGGCTACACGGCCGTGACAATGACACTATCAGCTCAGCATAGCTACACGCGTGGTTGTGGCGTTGGCTGACATTTACTAATGGGGAAGCTGTTTCCATAAAAATTATACGCAAATATGAAAAATGACTAAACTGCGCAATTTATTTATTTTGATTCCAAAATAGATACAACGGCACAAAACAAAGATATAAGATCTCGATTTTATTATTTTCTATAAACTAGCTCGATAGGGCGATTTCTTCCATAAAGTCGATAATTACTTTGTCATAAAAATATATACACTTATTTTATATATATTTTCTTCAATTTATTGTGACAAATTCATGCAATTGAGGGTTACATTAAATACGATGACGGCATGTTATTTCAAAAATTACACAAGGCGAAGTTAGGGGCGCAACAGCATGAATTTTTATTTTATAAGTAATATTTTTTTTATAAATAATATTTTTAGTCTATGATGGATTGAAAGAAATATATACGACTCGCTCAATAACTATATGTATAGGAAAACGACCATCAAAATGTCTATCAATACTCATATGCTGAACATCTACTGACATCTAACGGTTCTAATTTGTATGAAAGCGCAGGTTCCCTATTGCCAAATGTGATCCTGCGTCATTGCTGAGGAGATTCATGAATGGAGCGATGATACACGTGTCACAATGGTGCTGGTGCTGCGCGATGCACTTGTCTAGAACGTGCTGGTAACACGTTCTGGCATTTTAGTTAACGAATCCGGTCACAGATGACTACGAATCAGTTGACACTCCTCGGAAGTGGCAATATAGTGCCGGCATGGTGTCGCTACCATCTTGCCGTTTGTTATCTGGGATGCTTTTTAGTGCATTATTCGGAATTGAATTTGAACACATAGCTACTTAATCGCGAACTTGTATGTACGTAATTATACATGACAGCATAAAAAGGATATCATATACTTTTATAATCAATGCGATATAAGAATATAAAACGAAGAACTATCCACTCCCATCAGGAGTAAAAACAATGTTTGGTACGCAAAGGTCATTGCAAAATATAATCAAGCAGTTAATATATCAAATCACAGCACACAGAAAACGCATAACGCTGAATCGGTTAGAGTATAAGATAGATGTTGGTCGCGGTTTGAGTGGCCCTGGGAATCCTTTGCCCGCATCAGGGCAGGCAGTAGGATGGTGGAGGGCCTGCCCTCCTATTGCTTGGATCTATAGAATTCACATTCTTTTGTAGAGTAGAAGCAAACAATTATAATGCTTTTCATAGAAGATTACAGCTTACTTAATTCGAAACGTTAAAATGAGATGAGTCATGGCATTGTATGATGCATTAGTACTCTATTGTCTCGACATGTAGACACTACGAAGGGCAATCCTGTTGCATGGTGCTGTAGAATTTACATTCTTATACATTTTTAAAGCAGATAAGCATAGAGCTATGCATAAGAGATTACAGCATTCTTACTTTGAAACGATGAAATGGGATGCGCCAGCGTATTGCATGGAGAATTCTAGCTCGATTGCTTTAACAGACAGAAACTACGGAGCGCCATGCAGTTGCATGGAATTATATAGTTCACATTCTATTGAAGACATCTAACAGTTAAGCATAATGTTATGGATATATGATTACAGATTCTTTGCTTTGAAACGTGTAAATGAGATGCGTCATTGCGCTGCATGATGTATTAGAAATGTCTTGCTTGGACACGTAGAGATCTGGAAACGATATTCTGTTGCAAGTAAGTATAGGATTCACATCCTTCTAAGGTCTAGATGCAGACAAATGTAACATATTGCATAGAACATTGCAATTTACCATGAATCATTGAAATGACTTGCGACATCGATCTGAATAAAGTAATAGAACTTTATTGCTTCGACAAGTAGGTATCTAAAAACGCTATCCCCCTGCAAGGGAGTGTAGGGTTCACATTCGCTAGAAGTGTTGAAGAGTTAAACGTAACGCGCTGCATTGAATATTACATCTTACATTACACATTGAAATGTGATGCGAGATCGAGATGAATGATGTATTAGAACTATATTGCTTCGACACATTTACAACTAGAATCGCTATCCTCTTGTCAGGAAGTGTGGAAACCACACTTTTGGGGCGCAGAAGCAGATGAGCATAATGATATATATAGTGCAATAAAATCTACAGACATACCTCGAACTGTTGATATGAAACGCGATATTGCGAAGCATGAAGCATGAGAAATTAAATGCTTCGGCACCTGGTCATCTAGAAACGCTATCCCCGTGCAAGGAAGTGTAGAGTTCACATTCAATTGATGTGCAGAAGCAGATAAACATAACGCAATACAATGAATATTACATCATATCATACGGCATTGAAATGAGTTGCGACATCGTATTGAATGAAGTAAGAGAACTCTATTGCTTCTACGCGTAGATAGATACCTAGAAACGCTATCCCGTTGGAAGAAAGTGTGGGATTTATATTCTTTTGAAGTGTTGACGAGGTATACATAACATTTCGCAATGAATATTATATCTTGTCAGAAAAAATAGAAATAAGATGCGATATCGCATTTTAAGAAGCATTAGAACTCTATTGCTTCGATACGTAGACATCTGGAAACATTATTTCCTAGCAAGAAAGTGTGGCAAATACATTTTTTTGAAGTGTAGACGAGGTATACATAACACTTCACAATGAATATTATATCTTATCGGGAAACATAGAAATGAGATGAGATATCGCGTCTTACGAAGCATTAGAACTCTATTGCTTCGGCACGTAGACATCTGGAAACGCTATTTCCAAGCTAGGAAGTGTGGCTCTTACATTCAATTGAAGCGTAGACGAGGTATACATAACACTTCACAATGAATATTATAAATTATCATAAAACATAGATATGAGATGCCATGTCGCGTTTTAAGAAGCATTAGAACTCTATTTCTTCGATACGTAGACATCTGCAAACGCTATTTCGTAGACGAGGTATACATAACACTTCCCAATGAACAATATATCTTATCGTGAATCATAGAAATGAGATGGTATATCGCATTTTAAGAAGCATTAGCAGTCCATTGGATCGATACGTAGACATCTGGAATCACTACTAGCTAGCAAGGAAGTGTGACGTTTACATTCACATGAAGGGTAGACGAGGTATACATAACACTGCCCAATGAATCTTATATCTTGTCACGAAACATAGAAATTGTATGCGATATCGCGTTTCAAGAAGCATTAGAACCCTATTGCTTAATTACGTAGACATCTGGAAACGCTATTTCCTAGCAAGGAAGTGTGGCATTTACATTCTTTTGAAGTGTACACGAGGTATACATAACACTTCACAATGAATATTATAAATTATATATAAAACATAGAAATGAGATGCCATGTCGCGTTTAAAGAAGCATTAGAACTCTATTTCTTCGATACGTAGACATCCGCAAACGCTATTTCCTAGCAAGGAAGTGTGGCATTTACATTCTTTTGAAGTGTAGACGAGGTATGCATAACACTTCCCAATGAACAATATATCTTATCGTGAATCATAGAAATGAGATGCTATATCGCGTTTTAAGAAGCATTAGCAGTCTATTGGTTCGATACGTAGACATCTGGAATCGCTATTAGCTAGCAAGGAAGTGTGACGTTTACATTCACATGAAGAGTAGACGAGGTATCCATAACACTGCGCAATAAATACTACATCTTATCATGAAACATAGAAATTAGATGCGACATCGCGTTCTAAGAAGCATTAGGAGTCTATTGCTTCGATACGTAGACATCTGGAAACGCTATTTCCTAGCAACGAACTGTCGCACTGACATTTATTTGGAATGTAGGAGAGGAATACATAACACTTCCCAATGAGTATTATATCTTATCATGAGACACAGACATGAGAAGCGATATCGCGGTTTAAGAAGCATTTCCTAGCAAGGAAGTGTCGCATTTACATTCATTTGAAGTTAATACGAGGTATATATAACACTGCACGATGAATATTACATCTAATCATGAGACAGAAATGAGATGCGATATCGCGTTTTAAGAAGCACTAGATCTCTATTGCTACGATACGTAGACATCTGCCAACGCTATTTTTAGCAAGGAAGTGTCGCATTTACATACTTTTGAAGTGAATACGAGGTATACATGACACATCGCGTTGGATATTATATCTTATCGTGAAACGTAGAAATGAGATGCGGTATCCCATTTTAAGAAGTATTAGAAGTCTATTGCTTCGATAGGTAGACATCTGCAATCGCTATTTAATAGGAAGGAAGTGTCGCATTTACATTCTTTTGAAGTGAATACGAGGTATACATGACACATCGCAATATATTTTATACTTCATCATGAAACACAGATGTGAGATGTGAAATCGCGTTTTAAGAAGCATTAGAACTCCATTGCTACGATACGTAGACATCTGCAAACGCTATTTCCTAGCATGGAATAGTCGCATTTACATTCTTTTGAAGTGAGTACGAGGTATACATGACTCTTCGCAATGAATATTATATCTTATCATGGAACATAGGAATGAGATGCGACTTGACGTTTTAAGAAGCATTAGAGCTCTATTGTTTCGGTATGTAGATATCTGGAAACGCTATATCCTAGCAAGGATGTGTCGCATTTACTTTCTTTTGAAGCGAAGACGAGGTATACATGATACTTCGCAATGAATATTATATCTTATAATGAAACATAGAAATGAAATGCTATATCGCGTTTAAAGAAGCGTTAGAACGCAATTGCTACGATACGTAGAAATCTGTAAACGCTATTTCCTAGCAAGGAATAGTCGCATTTACATTCTTTTCAAGTGAATACGAGGTATACATGACACATCGCAATGAATATTATATCTTATCATGAATGATAGTACTGAGATGCGATATCTCGATTTAAGAAGGATTAGAACTCTATTCCTTCGATTCGTAGATATCTGCAAACTCTACTTCCTAGCAAAGAAGTGTCGCATTTTGTGACGTCAGGCGTACCGCCTGCCACCCTCAGACGCCGCCTGCCACCCTCGACGGCCACAGATCAGCATCCGCATCTCCTCCAGCATCGGGATCTCCTACACGCCGGCAACCCGCATACTCGCCGCCCCGGAACGGGGAGGCGACACCACACATACGCGACGGAGGATTCCACCCCACGCTACGAGGATGAGGAGAGCTACGACGCTTACGAACTGGATTCTCCTGCAATCACGTATCCGTACAAGCTATTCTCGTACCGACGATATTAGGATAAGCACACTACACACTCATGTACATGCATAAACCACACACACATAGAAATAAGCAAAGTTCTGTAAATATGTATTTATAAATGTGACATAGATTAAGACGCGCTCACACTCTGGCGCGCGGCCAGCGCGCGTGGCTTACCGCGTAACGCGGGCGACCCCACCGCAAGCGGTCTCCACACTCTCCGCCCACGCGCCGTCCCCACTCTGGGGCGTCCGTCGCGCGACACGAGGCGGTCGCGTACACGGCATCCGACATCAGTATCATTCTTCGATCCAAACAAAGCAATTGGCTCTCAGGCATACGAGCTCGCAGCTCAATGCTCCGAACTCATTCGCATCTCCCATAGTGGAGTCTTTATTTTATTCAACTTCCATTTCTCTTATTATACATTACGTAGTAACTTAGATTTAGTGTATTAGGGTATTCAAGTAAGAATATACCTTAGTTTATAACAAGTCAAATTGTTTATTCTGTTTCAATTATAAATTCCTTTTACATTCCATTCCACGGGTACGCTCGCGATTGGTTACTATTTCTATTAAATCATCTTCAACGGTTCTAAGGCTGGACGGTTAGAGCGAACCGCTTAGCCGCTCTTACTTTATTTCTGTTGTGTCAAGGTATCTTGCGCCTAGGTGGATCCGGTAAGCTAGAGCCAACCAGCGCTTAGCCATGCCGTGCTTTACCGAAGTGCAAGGACTTTCGATGAGCTTCGATTCTCGGGTAAAGCGTACACGACGCGCGGGGAGGAAGGAATTCATCCGTCGACTTGCGCGTGAATACGTGGGTGGTGCACCCGAATATCCAGACCGTCGCAGAGCTCTTCTGTATCGTGCCAAGGAAGTCTTCGCCGCCGTACGTCCCGTACGAGTCTCCGAGCGCCCGATTCCAGCTTCAATACCCGTTAGCCGGGATCTGCCTACCTGGCGCCTGATTCCAGTCTGCATTCCGCCGTTCCAGCCGTACGCCGCCGATATCCGCGTCGCCGATCCTCGGCGCCTACGCTACCTGAAACGAGAGAGAAGTCAATGAATCAAGAGCATCGAAAGGTAAGTTGCACGTCTTTGTACACGGTAAATCGAGTATTGACCGCCGACGAACCCAGCTCCGCGCAAATAGTGTCGATTTCGGGATAAGTGTCCACGTGACGAGCGCTTTCGCGACTTCAGGACGTGGCAATTTACATTCAATTGAAGTGTTTGCGAGGTATACATGACACTTCGCAATGAATATTATATCTTATCCTGGAACATAGAAATGAGATGCGATATCTCGTTTTAAGAAGCATTAGTACACTATTGCTTCGATACGTATACATCTGCCAATACTATTTCCTAGGAAGGAAGTGTCGCATTTAGATTCTCTTGAAGTGAATACGAGGTATATATGACACATAGCAATGAATATTATATCTTATCAAGAGACACAGAAATGAGTTGCGATATCGCGTTTTAAGAAGCATTAGAACTCCATTGCCTCGATAGGTAGACATCTGCAAACACTATTTCCTAGCATGGAAGTGTCGCACTTACATTCATTTGAAGTGTATGCGTGGTATACATAACACTTCGCAATGAATATTATATCTTATCATGAAACATAGAAGTGAGATGCGATATCCCGTTTTATGAAGCATTAGAACTCCATTGCTTCGATACGTAGGCATCTGCCAACGCTATTTCCTAGCAAGGAAGTGTCGCATTTACATTCTTTTGAAGTGAATACGAGGTATGCATGTCACTTCGCAATGAATATTATATCTTATCATGAAACATAGAAATGATTTGTGATATCTCGTTTTAAGATGCATTAGAAATCTATTGCTTCGATACGTAGACATCTGCCAACGCTTTTTCCTAGCAAGGAAGTGTTGCATTTACATTCTTTTGAAGTGTAGACGAGGAATACATAACACATCGCAATGAATATTATATCTTATCATGAAACAAAGAAATGAGGGCCAATATCGCGATTTAGGAAGCATTAGAACTCTATTGCTTCGATACGTAGACATCTGCAAACGCTATTTCCTCGGAAGGAAGTGTCGCATTTAGATTCATTTGAAGTGTATGTGAGGTATATATGACACTCCACAATGAATATTATATCTTATCATGGAACATAGATGTAAGACGCGATATCGCGTTTTGAGAAGCATTTGAACTCTACTGCTACCATACGTAGACATCTGCAAACGCTATTTCCTAGCAAGGAAGTGTCGCATTTACATTGTGTTGAAGTGAGTACGAGGTATACATGACACTTCGCAAGGAATATTATATCTTACCATGAAACATAGGAATGAGATGCGATATCGCGTTTTGAGAAGCATAAGAATTCTTTTGCTACGATACGTAGATATCTGGAATCTATATTACCTAGCAAGGAAGTGTCGCGTTTACACTCTTTTGATGTGAATACGTGGTATGCATGACACTTCGCAATGAATATTATATCTTATCATGAAACATAGGTATGAGATGCGATTTCCCGTTTCAAGAAGCATTAGAACTCTATTGTTTCGATACGTAAACATCTGAAAACGGTATTTCCTAGCAAGTATGTGTCGCATTCACATTCGTTTGAAGCGAATACGAGGTATACATAAAACTGTACAATGAATATTACATCTTATCATGAGACATAGAAATGATATGCGATATCGCGTTTTGAGAAGTATTAGAAATCTATTGTTTCGATACGATATTTCCTAGGAAGGAAGTGTCGCATTTACATCCTTTTGAAGTGTATGCGACGTATAGGTGACACTTCGCAATGAATATTATGTCATATCGTGAAACATTGAAATGAGATGCGATATCGCGTTTTGAGAAGCATTAGAACTCTATTGCTACGATACGTAGACTTCGGCAAACGCTATTTCCTAGCAAGGAAGTGTCACATTTACAATCTTTTCAAGTGAATACGAAGTTTACCTGACACTTCGCAATAAATATTATATCTAATCATAAAACATAGTAATGAGATGCGATACCGCGTTTTAAGAAGCATTAGAACTCTACTGGTACGATATGTAGATATCTGGAAACGCTATTTTCCAGCAAGGAAGTAACGCATTTACATTCTTTTGAAGTGAGTACGAGGTATACATGACACTTCGCAATGAATATTATATATTATCATGAAACATAGATGTGAGATGCGATATCCCATCTTAAGAAGCATTAGAACTCTATTCCTACGATACGTAGACATCTGAATACGCTATTTCCTAGCAAGGAAGTGTCGCATTTACATTCTTTGAAGTGAATACGAGGTGTACATCACACCTCGCAATGAATATTATATCTTATCATGAGTCATAGAAGTGAGATGCGATATCGCGTTTTAAGAAGCATTAGAACCTTATTGCCTCGACGCGTTGACATCTGCAGACGCTATTTCCTAGCATGGAAGTGTCGCATTTACATTCTTTTGAAGTGAATACGAGGTATACATGACACTTCGCAATGAATATTATATCTTATCATGAAGCATAGAAATGAGATGCAATATCGCGTCTTGAGAAGCATTAGAACACTATTGCTACGAGACGTAGATCTGCATGCGCTATTTCCTAGCAAGGAAGATTCGCATTTACATTCTTTTGAAGTGAATACGAGGTATACATGACACTTCGCAACGAATATTATATCTTATCATGAAGCATAGAAATGAGATGCGATATCGCGTTTAGAGAAGCATTAGAACTCCATTGCTACGATACGTAGACAACTGCAAACGCTATTTCCTAGCAAGGAAGATTCGCATTTACATTCTTTTGAAGTGAATACGAGGTATACATGACACTTCGTAATGAACATTATATCTTATCATGTAACATATAAGTGAGATGCGATATCGCGTCTTAAGAAGCATTAGAACCCTATTGCCTCGATGGGGAGATATCTGCAAACGCTATTTCCTAGCATGGAAGTGTCGCGTTTACATTCTTTTGAAGTGAATTCGAGGTATACATGACACTTCGGAATGAATATTATAACTTATCACGAAACATACAAATGAGATGCGATATCGTGATTTAAGTAGAATTAGAACTCTATTGCTACGATACGTAGACATCTGGAAACGCTATTCCCTAGCAAGCAGTCGTCGCATTTACATTCTTTTGAAGTGATTACGAGGTATACATGACACTTCGCAATGAATATTATATCCTATCATGAAACACGGAAGTGCGATGCGATGTCGCGTTTTAAGAAGCATTAGAACTCTACGGTCTCGATGCGGAGGCATCTGCAAACGCTATTTCCTAGCAAGCAGTAGTCGCATTTACATTCTTTTGAAGTGAATACGAGGTATACATATCACTTCGCAATGAATATTATATCTTATCATGAAACACAGAAGAGGGTTGCGATATCGCGGTTTAAGTAGCATTAGAACCCTTTTGCCACGATACGTAGACATCTGAAAACGCTATTTCCTAGCAAGGAAGTGTCGCATTTACATTCGTTTGGAGAGAATACGAGGTATAGATGACACTTCGCAATGAATATTATATCTTATCATGAAACATAGAAGTGAGATGCGATATTGCGATTTAAGTAGCATTAGAACTCTATTGCTACGATACGTAGACATCTGAATAAGCTATTTCCTAGGTTGGAAGTGTTGCATTTACATTCGTTTGGGGAGAATACGAGATATACATGACACTTCGTAATGAATATTATGTCTTATCATGAAACATTGAAGAGAGAAGCGATATCGCGTTGTAAGAAGCATTACAACTCTATGTCCTCGATGAGGAGACATCTGCAAACGCTATTTCCTAGCATGGAGGTGTCGGACTTACATTCTTTTGAAGTGAATACGAGGTATACATGAGACTTTGCAATGAATATTATACCTTATCACGAAACATAGGAATGAGATGCGATATCGCGTTTTAAGAAGCATTAGAACTCTATTGCTTCGATACGTAGACATCTGCAAACGCTATTTCCTAGCATGGAAGTGTCGCATTTACATTCTTTTGAAGTGAATACGAAGTATACATAACACTTCGCAATGAATATTATATCTTATCATGAAGCATAGAAATGAGATGCGATATCGCGTTTTGAGAAGCATTAGAACACTATTGCTACGAGACGTGGACATATGCAAGCGCTATTTCCTAGCAAGGAAGATTCGCATGCACATTCTTTTGAAGTGAATACGAGGTATACATGACACTTCGTAATGAACATTATATCTTATCATGTAACATATAAGTGAGATGCGATATCGCGTCTTAGGAAGCATTAGAACCCTATTGCCTCGATGGGAAGATATCTGCAAACGCTATTTACTAGCATGGAAGTGTCGCGTTTACATTCTTTTGAAGTGAATACGATGTATACATGACACTTCGCAATGAATGTTATATCTTATCACGATACATAGAAATGAGATGCGATATCGCGTTTTTAGAAACATTAGAACTCGATTGCTACGATACGTAGACATCTGAAAACGCTATTTCGTAGCAAGGAAGTTTCGCATTTACATTCTTTTGTTGTGAATACGAGGAATACATGACACTTCGCAATGAATATTATACCTTATCATGAAACATACAATTGAGATGCGATATCCCGTTTTAAGAAGCATTAGAACTCTATTGCTTCGATACGCAGACATGTGCAAACGCAATTTCCTAGCAAGGAAGTATCGCATTTACATTTATTTGAAGTGCATGCTATGTATACATAACACTGCACAATGAATATTATATCTTATCATGAAACATAGAAATGAGATGCGATATCGCGTTTTATGAAGAATTAGAACACTATTGCTTCGATATGTAGTGTGACGTGGTGACGTCACAAGGCTTGCTCAACCCCCCCCCCCCTGCTTCGGTTAGACTAGCTTGCAGATCACCACCCATGCGAGAAGCGCGACACGGACAATCGCGATAGCTATACGTGCGAGGAGCGTGAAATATGCGATGGTAGAACCTCCCCCTACCCTTCGTTCTTTTCTCTCTCACCGTTCTACGGATTAGACTGGCGGGCTGATTGAAGAAGCGTCCCAGGAGACACCACCTTCGGCGGATGAAAATACGGTAGGTTCGCGGAAGGGCTGTGCGCCTAGGTAGCGTGACGGGCTCGACGGTGGAGGAGTCGGGAAGTGATCAAGAAGAAACGATACGACCGTTGCCATAGCCCATGGAGTCGAACAGGATGGACTCCGGGTGTGAGAAGGACCTCCACCGCTCCCCTGAGCCCATGAAGAGGAAAATGCAAGATGCGCAGCGGAACTGCAGGTGAGCCGTGGAAAGCGCGGCGCGCGACACGCGCCGCAGTTCGAATAATCCAGAGGACCCCCTCTAGACACACCAGATGGGGCGATCATGGAAGATCACCGAAATCCACCGATCGATGCCCCGAACAATACCGAAGCACATAGCCCTACCCAACCAAGGAGCCCTAAGGAGGATCTAAGGGGATGCGAAGACCCCCAGCAAACCTATATAACGAGCTAGCCAGCATGAAGACAGCCTCTACTTCTTAGCGATTTCTTAGTGACTACTTAGAGACGACTTAGCGAAGACTTAGCGAAGACTTAGCGAGCAACCTAGCAAACGATTGTACGGAGCGATTTGGAGGAGAGAGAGAGAGAAAGAGAGAGAAGGACAGAGCGAGATCCAGAATTGTTGGAAGCGAGAGCGTGAGTCCTTATACGCTAAAGCGTCCCATTTTTTCCTGCCGCATTTCTGATATCGCGTATTGTATTTTGTATCGTATAACGGGTGGTGATCCCCGATCATTCGCGACGTGTCGTATAACATTTAGTAGTCCCGCGTCGAGGCAATATAGAAAGAAGCCGTGAGTTTAGTATCCCGCGACCCTAATTTGCGCACTCGGCTAGAAGTAGTCGAGCGAAGGAGTATTTCGAAACTTCGAGGGTTATCTTGCACCGGGTTTCCCCGGGTTGCGTGGTCTACTAGTTTTGTTACTTCTTGAGTAGCTGGCGCCCAAAGAGTCCCAGCCTCGCAGCTTCGAAATACTCGCTGGATAGGAAATACTTTGTTCTGTACTTGGCGTTGGCGAATCCGCGGACGGTCGCATCGCGCGGATACTTTGTACCCCGGATTAAACTCCTGCATACCCCATTATTATTGGTTCTATATACCCCCTTTCTTGCGGGTTGTAACGGGAAAACACGACACAGTAGACATCGAAGGACGCTATTCCGTCGCAAGTATGTGTGTGATTAACATTCTCTTGAAGTATTGGCGAGATATACGTTACGGGTTGCATTGATTTACAACCTATCATGACAAACAACTACATTTCTACGGAATAGTGTTTCTAGATCCCTACGTAGGGAATCAGTAGGGCTCCAATGCTTCTTAAAACGCCATAATGCATCTCACTTCTATGCTTCATGATAAGATACAATATTCATTGCGAAGTGTCATGTGTACCTCGTATTCACTTCAAAAGAATGTAAGTGCGACACTTACATGCTAGGAAATAGCGTTTGCAGATGTCTACGTATCATAGCAATAGAGTTCTAATGCTTCTTAAAACGCGATATCGCATCTCACTTCTATGTTTCACGATAAGATATAATATTCATTGCGAAGTGTCATGTATACCTCGTATTCACTACAAAAGAATGTAAATGCGGCACTTGCATGCTAGGAAATAGCGTTTGCAGATGTCTACGTATCGTAGCAATAAAGTTCTAATGCTTCTTAAAACACGATATCGCATCTCACTTCTATGTTTCATGATAAGATATAATATTCATTGCGAAGTGACATGTATATCTCGTATTCACTTCAAAAGAGTGTAAATTCGACACTTCTATGCTAGGAAATAGCGTTTGCAGATGTCTACGTATCACAGCAATAGAGTAGTAATACTTCTTAAAACGAGATGTCGCATTTCATTTCTATGTCTCGTAATAAGATGTAATATTCATTGTGGAGTGTTATGTATACCTCGTATTCACTTCAAAAGAATGTAAATGCGACACTTCCTTGCTAGGAAATAGCGTTTGCAGATGTCTACGTATCGAAGCAATAGAATTCTAATGCTTCTTAAATAGCGATATCGCATCTCATTTCTATGTTTCATGATAAGATATAATATTCATTGTGGAGTGTCATGTATACCTCGTATTCACTTCACAAGAATGTAAATGTGACACTTCCTTGCTAGGAAATATTGTTTGCAGATGTCTGCGTATCGCAGCAATAGAGTAGTAATACTTCTTAAAACGAGATGTCGCATTTCATTTCTATGTCTCGTAATAAGATGTAATATTCATTGTGGAGTGTTATGTATACCTCGTATTCACTTCAAAAGAATGTAAATGCGACACTTCCTTGCTAGGAAATAGCGTTTGCAGATGTCTACGTATCGAAGCAATAGAATTCTAATGCTTCATAAATCGCCATATCGCATCTCATTTCTATGTTTCATGATAAGATGTAATATTCATTGCGAGGTGTCATGTATACCTCGTATTCCTTTCACAAGAATGTAAATGCGACACTTCCTTGCTGGGAAATAGCGTTTGCAGATGTCTACGTATCGAAGCAATAGATTTCTAGTGCTTCTTAAATCGCGATATCACATCTCATTTCTATGTTTCATGATAAGATATAATATCCACTGGGCAGTGTTATGTATACCTCGTATTCACCTCAAAAGAATGTAAATGCGACACTTCCTTGCTAGGAAATATCGTTTGCAGATGTCTACGTATCGAAGCAGTAGAATTCTAATGCTTCTTAAATGGTCATATCGCATCTCATATCTACGTTTCCTGATAAGATATAATATTCATTGCGAAGTGTCATGTATACCTCGCATACACTTCAAATGAATGTAAATGCGACACTTCCTTGCTAGGAAATAGCGTTTGCAGATGTCTACGTATCGAAGCAATAGAGTTCTATCGCTTCTTAAATCGCGATATCGCATCTCATTTCTATGTTTCATGATAAGATATAATATTAATTGCGAAGTGTCATGTATAGCTTGCATACACTTCAAATGAATGTAAGAGCGTCACTTCCTTGCTAGGAAATAGCCATTGCAGATGTCTACATATCGAAGCAAAGAGTTCTAATGCTACTTAAAACGCAATATCGCATCTCATTTCTATGTTTCATGATAAGATGTAATATTCATTGCGAAGTGTTATGTATACCTCGCATACACTTCAAATGAATGTAAATGCGACACTTCCTTGCTAGGAAATAGCGTTTCATATGTCTACGTATCGAAGCAATAGAGTTCTAATTTTTCTTAAAACGCGATATCGTATCACATGTCTATGTTTCATGATAAGATATAATATTAATTGCGAATTGTCATGTATACCTCGCATGCACGTCAATTGAATGTAAATGCGACACTTCCTTGCTAGGAAATAGCGTTTTCAGGTGTCTACGTATCGAAGCAATAGAGTTCTAATGCTTCTCAAATCGTCGTATCGCATCTCATTTCTATGTTTCATGTTAAGATATTATATTTATTGCGAAGTATCATGTATACCTCGTATTCCTTTCAAAAGAATGTAAATGCGACACTTCCTTGCTAGGAAATAGCGTTTGCAGATGTCTACGTATCGTAGCATTAGTGCTCTAATGTTTCTCAAAACGCGACATCGTTTCTCATTTCTATGTTTCATGATAGTATATAATACTCATTGCGTAGTGTCATGTATACCTCGCATACACTTAAAATGAATGTAAATGCGACACTTCCATGCTAGGAAATAGCGTTTGCAGATGTCTACGTATCGTAGCAATAGAGTTCTAGTGCTTCTTAAGACGCGATATCGTATCTTACTTCTATGTTTCATGATAAGATATAATATTCATTGCGAAGTGTCAGGTACATCTAGTTTTCACTTCAAAAGAATGTAAATGCGAAGGTTCCATGCTAGGAAATAGCGTTTTGCAGATGTCTACGTATCGTAGCAATAGGGTTCTAATGCTTCTCAAAACGCCATATCGCATCTCGCATCTATTTTTCATGAGAAGATACAATATTAATTGCGAATTGTTGAGTATACCTCGAATTCACTTCACATGAATGTAAATGCGACATTTCCATGCTAGGAAATAGCGTTTGCACATGTCTACGTATCGTAGCAATAGAGTTCTAATGCTTCTTAAAACGCCATATCGCATCTCGCATCCATTTTTCATGAGAAGATATAATATTCATTGCGAAGTATCATGTATACGTCGATTTCACTTCACAAGAATGTAAGTGTGACACTTCCATGCTAGGAAATAGCGTTTGCAGATGTCTACGTATCGTAGCAATAGAGTTCTAATGCTTCTTAACACGAGATGTCGCAACTCATTTCAATGTTTCATGATAAGATATAATATTCATTGCGAAGTGTCATGTATACCTCGTACTCACATCACAAGAATGTAAATGCGACCCTTCCATGCTAGGAGATAGCCTTTGCAGATGTCTACGTATCGTAGCAATAGGGTTCTAATGCTTCTTAAAAGGCCATATCGCATCTCACTTCTATGTTTCATGATAAGATAAAATATTAATTGCGAATTGTTGAGTATACCTCGTATTCACTTCACAAGAATGTAAATGCGACACTTCCATGCTAGGAAATAGCGTTTGCAGATGTCTACGTATCGTAGCGATAGAGTTCTGATGCTTCTTAAAACGCGAAATCGCATCTTACTTCTATGTTTCATGATAAGATATAATATTCATTGCGAAGTGTCATGTATATCTCGTATTCACTTCAAAAGAATGTAAGTGCGACACTTCCTTGCTAGGAAGTAGCGTTTGGAGATGTCTAAGTATCGAGGCAATATAGTTTCTTATGCTTCTTAAATCGCCATATCGCATCTCATTTCTATGTTTCATGATAAGATATAATATTCACTGTGCAGTGTTATGTATACCTCGTATTCACTTCAAAAGAATGTAAATTCGATACTTCCTTGCTAGGAAATAGCGTTTGCAGATGTATACGTATCGTAGCATTAGTGCTCTAATGCTTCTCAAAACGCGACATCGTTTCTCATTTCTATGTTTCATGATAGTATATAATATTCATTGCTTAGTGTCATGTATACCTCGCATACATTTCAAATGAATGTAGGTGCGACACTTCCTTGCTAGGAAATAGCGTTTGCAGATGTCTACGTATCGAAGCAATAGAATTCTAATGCTTCATAAATCGCCATATCGCATCTCATTTCTATGTTTCATGATAAGATGTAATATTCATTGCGAGGTGTCATGTATACCTCGTATTCCTTTCACAAGAATGTAAATGCGACACTTCCTTGCTGGGAAATAGCGTTTGCAGATGTCTACGTATCCAAGCAATAGAGTTCTAATGGTTCTTAAAACGAGATGTCGCATCTCGTCTCTATGATTCACGATAAGGTATTATATTCATTGCGAAGTGTTATGTATTCCTCGTCTACACTTCAAATGAATGTAAATGCGACATTGCATTGCTAGGAAATAGTGTTTGCAGATGTCTACGTATCCAAGAAACAGAGTGCTATTTCTTCTGAAAACGGTATATCGCGTCTCATTTCAATGTTTCATGGTAATATATAATATTCATTGTGTAGTGTTATGTATATCTCGTATCCACTTCAAAAGAATGTAAATGCGACTCTTCCATGCTAGGAAATAGCGTTTGGAGATGTCTACGTATCGTAGCAAAAATTTTTAATGCTACTTAAAACGCAATATCGCATCTCATTTCTATGTTTCAAGATAAGATGTAATATTCATTTCGATGTGTTATGTATACCACGCATACACTTCCAACGAATGTAAGTGCGACAGTTCCTTGCTAGGTAATATCGTTTGCAGATGTCTATGTATCCAAGCAATAGAGTGCTAATGCTTCCTAAACGGGATACCGCATCTCATTGTTTTGTTTCATGATATGATATAATATTAATTGCGAACTGTCATGAATACCTCGGATACACTTCAAAAGAATGTGAATGCGATAGTTCCTTGCTAGGAAATAGTGTTTGCAGATAACTACGTATCGAAGCAATAGAGTAATAAAGCTTCATAAATCGCGATATCGCATCTCATTTCAATGTTTCACGATGAGTTATAATATTGATTGTGCAGTGTTATGAATACCTCGTATTTCACTTCAGAAGAATGTAAATGCGACACTTCCTTGCTAGGAAGAAGCGTTTGCAGATGTCTACGTATCGAAGCAATAGGGATCTAATGCTTCTTATATCGCGATATCGCTTCTCATTTCTATGTTTCATGATAATATATAATATTCACTGGGAAGTGTCATGTATACCTCACATACACTTCAAATGAATGTAAATGCGACACTTCCTTGCTAGGAAATAGCGTTTGCAGATGTCTACGTATCGAAGCAATAGACATCTAATGCTTCATAAATCGCCATATCGCACCTCATTTCTATGTTTTCATGATCAGATATAATATTCATTGTGCAGTGTTATGTATACCTCGTATTCACCTCAAAGGGAATGTAAATGCGACACTTCCTTGCTAGGAAATAGCGTTTGCAGATGTCTAGGTATCGAAGAAATAGGGATCTAATGCTTCATAAATCGCCATATCGCATCTCATTTCTATGTTTCATGATCAGATATAATATTCATTGTGCAGTGTTATGTATACCTCGTATTCACCTCAAAGGAATGTAAATGCGACACTTCCTTGCTAGGAAATAGCGTTTGCAGATGTCTAGGTATCGAAGAAATAGGGATCTAATGCTTCTTAAATCGCGATATCGCTTCTCATTTCTATGTTTCATGATAATATATAATATTCACTGCGAAGTGTCATGTATACCTCACATACACTTCAAATGAATGTAAATGCGACACTTCCTTGCTAGGAAATAGCGTTTGCAGATGTCTACGTATCGAAGCAATAGACATCTAATGCTTCATAAATCGCCATATCGCATCTCATTTCTATGTTTCATGATCGGATATAATATTCATTATGCAGTGTTATGTATACCTCGTATTCACCTCAATGGAATGTAAATGCGACACTTCCTTGCATGGAAATAGCGTTTGCAGATGTCTACGTATCGAAGCAATAGGGATCTAATGCTTCTTAAATCGCGATATCGCTTCTCATTTCTATGTTTCATGATAATATATAATATTCATTGCGAAGTGTCCATGTATACCTCGCATACACTTCAAATGAATGTGAATGCGATAGTTCCTTGCTAGGAAATAGTGTTTGCAGATATCTATGTATCGAAGCAATAGAGTACTAAAGCTTCATAAATCGCGATATCGCATCTCATTTCAATGTTTCATGATGAGTTATAATATTCATTGTGCACTGTTATGAATACCTCGTATTCACTTCAGAAGAATGTAAATGCGACACTTCCTTGCTAGGAAGAAGCGTTTGGAGATGTCTACGTAATGAAGCAATAGGGATCTAATGCTTCTTAAATCGCGATATCGCTTCTCATTTCTATGTTTCATGATAATATATAATATTCACTGCGAAGTGTCCATGTATACCTCACATACACTTCAAATGAATGTAAATGCGACACTTCCTTGCTAGGAAATAGCGTTTGCAGATGTATACGTATCGAAGCAATAGACATCTAATGCTTCATAAATCGCCATAATCGCATCTCATTTCTATGTTTCATGATCAGATATAATATTCATTGTGCAGCGTTATGTATACCTCGTATTCACCTCAAAGGAATGTAAACGCGACACTTCCTTGCTAGGAAATAGGGTTTTGCAGATGTCTAGGTATCGAAGCAATAGGGATCTAATGCTTCTTAAATCGCGATATCGTCTCTCAGTTCTATGTTCCATGATAATATATAATATTCATTGCGAAGTGTCATGTATACCTCGCATACACTTCAAATGAATGTGAATGCGATAGTTCCTTGCTAGGAAATAGTGTTTGCAGATATCTACGTATCGAAGCAATAGACATCTAATGCTTCATAAATCGCCATATCGCATCTCATTTCTATGTTTCATGATCGGATATAATATTCATTATGCAGTGTTATGTATACCTCGTATTCACCTCAAAGGAATGTGAATGCGACACTTCCTTGCTAGGAAATAGCGTTTGCAGATGTCTACGTAACGAAGCAATAGGGATCTAATGCTTCTTAAATCGCGATATCGCATCTCATTTCTATGTTTCATGATAATATATAATATTCACTGCGAAGTGTCATGTATACCTCGCATACACTTCAAATGAATGTGAATGCGACAGTTCCTTGATAGGGAATAGTGTTTGCAGATACCTACGTATCGAAGCAATAGAGTTCTAAAGCTTCATAAATCGCGATATCGCATCTCATTTCAATGTTTCATGATGAGATATAATATTCATTGTGCAGTGTTATGAATACCGCGTATTCACTTCAAAAGAATGTAAATGCGACACTTCCTTGCTAGGAAGAAGCGTTTGCAGATGTCTACGTATCGAAGCAATAGGGAAACTAATGCTTCTTAAATCGCGATATTGCTTCTCATTTCTATGTTTCATGATAATATATAATATTCACTGCGAAGTGTCATGTATACCTCGCATACACTTCAAATGAATCTAAATGCGACACTTCCTTGCTAGGAAATAGCGTTTGCAGATGTCTACGTATCGAAGCAATAGACATCTAATGCTTCTTAAATCGCCATATCGCATCTCATTTCTATGTTTCATGATCGGATATAATATTCATTATGCAGTGTTATGTATGCCTCGTATTCACCTCAATGGAATGTAAATGCGACACTTCCTTGCATGGAAATAGCGTTTGCAGATGTCTACGTATCGAAGCAATAGACATCTAAAGCTTCATAAATCGCGATATCGCTTCTCATTTCTATGTTTCATGATCAGATATAATATTCATTATGCAGTGTTATGTATACCTCGTATTCACCTCAAAGGAATGTAAATGCGACACTTCCTAGCTAGGAAATAGCGTTTGCAGATGTCTACGTATCGAAGCATTAGGGATCTAATGCTTCTTAAATCGCGATATCGCTTCTCATTTCTATGTTTCATGATAATATATAATATTCACTGCGAAGTGTCATGTATACCTCGCATACACTTCAAATGAATGTAAATGCGACACTTCCTTGCTAGGAACTAGCGTTTGCAGATGTCTACGTATCGAAGCAATAGACATCTAATGCTACAAAAATCGCCATATCGCATCTCATTTCTATGTTTCATGATCAGATATAATATTCATTATGCAGTGTTATGTATACCTCGTATTCACCTCAAAGGAATGTAAATGCGACACTTCCTTGCTAGGAAATAGCTTTTGCAGATGTCTACGTATCGAAGCATTAGGGATCTAATGCTTCCTATATCGCGATATCGCTTCTCATTTCTATGTTTCATGATAATATATAATATTCACTGCGAAGTGTCATGTATACCTCGCATACACTTCAAATGAATGTAAATGCGACACTTCCTTGCTAGGAAATAGCGTTTGCAGATGTCTACGTATCGAAGCAATAGACATCTAATGCTTCATAAATCGCCATATCGCATCTCATTTCTATGTTTCATGATCAGATATAATATTCATTGTGCAGTGTCATGTATACATCGTATTCCCTTCAAAAGAATGTAAATGCGACACTTCCTTGGTAGGAAGTAGCGTTTGCAGATGTCTACGTATCGAGGGAATAGGTATCTAATACTTCTTAAATCGCCATATCGCTTCTCATTTCTATGTTTCATGATAATATATAATATTCACTGCGAAGTGTCATGTATACCTCGTATTCCTTTCAAATGAATGTAAATGCGACACTTCCATCCTAGGAAATAGAGTTTGCAGATGTCTACGTATCGAAGCAATAGAATTCTAATGCTTCTTAAATCGTCATATCGCATCTCATTTCTATGTCTCATGATAAGATATAATATTCATTGCGAAGTGTCATGTATGCCTCGTATTCCTTTCAAAAGAATGAAAATGCGACACTTCCTTGCTAGGAAGTAACGTTTGCAGATGTCTACGTATCGAGGCAATAGGTATCTAATACTTCTTAAATCGCCATATCGCTTCTCATTTCTATGTTTCATGATAATATATAATATTCACTGCGAAGTGTCATGTATACCTCGTATTCCTTTCAAATGAATGTAAATGCGACACTTCCTTGCTTGGAAATAGCGCTTGCAGATGTCTACGTATCGAAGCAATAGATTTCTAATGCTTCCTAAATCGCCATATCGCATCTCATTTCTATTTTCATGATAGGATATAGTATTCATAGTGCAGTGTTATGTATATCTCGTCTATACTTCAAATGGATGTAAATGCGACACTTCCTTGCTAGGAAGTAGCGTTTGCAGATGTCTACGTATCGTAGCTATAGAGTTCTAATGCTTCTTAAATCGCGATATCGCATATCATTTCTATGTTTCGTGATTAGATATAATATTCATTGCGAAGTGTCATGTATACCTTATATTCACTTCAAAGAATGTAAGTGCGAAACTTCCTTGCTAGGAAATGGCGTTTGCAGATGTCACCGTATCGAAGCAGTAGAGCTCTAATGCTTCTTAAATCCTGATATCGCATTTCATTACTATGTTTCGTGATAGGGTATAATATACATTGTGCAGTGTTATGTATACCTCGTACTCACTTCAAAAGAATGTAAATGCGACACTTCCATGCTAGGAAATAGCGTTTCCGGATGTCTACGTATCGAAGCAATAGATTTCTAATGCTTCTTAAAACGCGATATCGCATCTCATTTCTATGTTTCATAATAAGATATAATATTCATTGCGAACTGTCATGTATACCTCGTATTCACTTCAAAAGAATGTAAATGCGACGTTTCCATCCAAGAAATAGCGTTTGCAGATGTCTACGTATCGAAGCAGTAGAGTTCTAATGCTTCTTAAATCCCGATATAGCATTTGATTTCTATGTTTCGTGATAGGATATAATATTCATTGTGGAGTGTTATGTATACCTCTTATTCACTTCAAATGAATGTAAATTTGACACTTCCGTGCTAGGAAATAGCGTTTGCAGATGTCTGCGTATCGTAGCAATAGATTTCTAATGTTTCTTAAAACGTGATAACGCATCTCACTTTCATGTTTCACGATAAGACATAATATTAATTGCGAAGTGCTATGTATACCTCGTCTGCACTTCAAAAGAATGGAAATCCCACACTTCCTTGCCAGGAAATGAGTTTGCAGATGTATTCGTGTCCAAGCAAGAGTGTTGTAATGCTTCTTAAAATGCGATATCGCATCTCATTTCTATGTTTCATGATAAGATATAATATTCTTTGCAAAGTGTAATGTGTACCACGTCTGCACTTCAAAAGAATGTAAATGCCACACTTCTTGGCTAGGAAATTGCGTTTCTAGATGTCTACGTATCGAAGCAATAGATTTCTAACTCTTTATAAAACGCGATATCGCATTTCAGTTCTAAGTCACATGATAAGATGTAATTTTAATGCAACGCGTTATGTATATCTCCTCTACACTTCAAATGAATGTAAATGCATCACTTCCTTTCTGCGGAATTTCGTTTCTATATCTGAAGGTATAGAAGCAATAGAGTTCTGATGCTTCGTAAAACGCGGCTGCGCATCTTACTTATTATATTTCATGATAAGATGTAATATTCATAGCATCGCGTTATGTTTATCTGCTTCTGCACATGAATTGAGTGTGAACCCTACACTTTCTTGCCCGGGGATAGCGTTTCTAGATGTCCAGGTGCCGAAGCATTTAATTTGTCATGCTTCATGCACCTCAATATCGCATTTCATATAAACAGTTCAAAGTTAGTTAGAAAGTTGTAAAGCTCTATGCATCGCATTATGCTTATCTGCTTTTGTGCTTTATAATGCTCTGGGATGTGAGAAGGTCCTCAACCATCCTTA